>NW_008331486.1:5234121-5285749 GCF_000622305.1 Nannospalax galili
CTCATTCTCTCCCTGCAGTGTGGCTCCCTCGTCTACCCCCATCCCAGTGTGGTTGCCTGTCTGTCCCCCAGTGTGACTTCCTCCTTACTGTCTCACCAAACACAAGATCATCCTGCTCTTGCCAAACTCAGAGCTCTGGATTGTCTCTGGTCGTTCCTCCTGCTTGTATATATTTAAAGCTGGGTATAGTGGCGCACACCTGTAGGCAGGTGGATCTCTGTGAGTTCCAGGCCAGCTGGGGCTACAGGGAAACACTGTTTCTAAAAGACGAGAAAAAAAAAAAAAAGTCTAAAGATTTTAAACATCTGTGTTTATGAAGCCGGGCATGGAGGTGCACGCCTTTAATCCCTGCACTCAGGAGGCAGAGGTGAATCTCTGTGAGTTCGAGGCCAGTGTGATCTACATAGTGAGTTCTAGACCAGCTGGGGCTACAGGGAGATCCTGTCTCAAAAAAATAAAACACAAAAAAAGAGGCAAAATAGAGGTGCTGGCATTGTGCTGACGATGCTCCTCCATCTACACTCCTTTAGCCATCTCTGCCTCAGTTTCTTTGCTCCCATCTCAAATCCGAGGTTATTCATATTACATGAGTTACATGTTATACATCACATCCATCACTTCTTGCCATCTCTGTCAACAGCACATCAGATCATCTCCCTGCCCGCCATGGTTTCACAGTGCCCTTCTGATAAAAACCACACTCCTTGCCAAGGACCGCAGGGCCCTGTGGTCTGCTCCATCCTCAGCCTGTGCTCTCTTGAACTCCAGCGTCTTTTCTTTCCCCTTTCCAGCCTCTGTACCTGTTGCTGTCTTCTGTGTGTCTGGTGGACCTCCTACTCAGGTCCAGTGTCCTTGGAGTCACCTTGCTCCACCCCTTTGCAAGGCTGCCTGCACCTGTCTGCTTGGCTCCTTGGTTTTTTCAGGGCATTTAGGAGAAGCTGTGAGTGCTCCTTTCATTGATAAGTGCTCCATGGTGAGCCTGAGCCCCCACAGGAGCCCACCAACCTTTACACCCTTCCTCCCAGGGCTGGTACAATGTCTGGTACACCGTGGATCCACTGCAGGTGTTTATTGGATGAGTGAAGGCATGAATACATATTTTCCCATATCATTATTTCTAATAAGAGCACAGTAGTCTGTTATACAAATATAACCTAATTTACTTAATCACTCTGTTCCTGATTTTTTTTTACCACACCAAAATATATGTAATCTAAGTAAGTGGCCACTGGGAATTTTCTTGAGTAAGCTATGGACTATTATAGCTTAGACATTTGAAATCCTAGAGAGTAGGCTAGGGATATAGCTTAGTGGGAGAGGTTGGTCTCACATGTGTGAGACCCCAAGTTCAGTGCCCAGCAGTGCAAAACCTAAATTCCAGAAAGAACCTTCTCTCATATTAATACTTTATTTTTAAATTTTTATTTTCACTTTAAAAATATTTTTATTTTATGTGTATGGGTATTCTACCTGCATGTATGTAAGTACACCATGTGTGTGCTGTGCCCACAGAGGCCAGAAGAAGGCCTGTAACTGGAGTTACGGATGGTTGTTATCTGCCATGTGGGTGCTGGGAACCAAACCCAGGTCCTCTGCAAGAAAAGTGCCCTTAACCACTGAGCCATCTCTCCAGCCCCTAGTTACTTTCCATTGCTATGACAGGCACCATGACCAAAGCCAACCTGAGGAGGAAAGGTTTATTCAGCTTACAGTACAGTCCTTCAGGGGAGGTAGGGCAGGAGCGCTAGCAGGAACCTGGAGGCAGAAACTGAAGCAGAGACCAGAGAGGAACGAACGCTGTGTAAGAGTGAGACCACGGAGGACAAGTCACAGCCTTTGGGTTGCAACAGCAAGAGGTTTATTTAGGACACAGGTACCTGTGGGCACAGAGTCTCCTCGGAGGACTTGCGCGCCCCAGGTTGAGTTCAGGGGGTTTTTATAAGGCAGAAGCAGGGTACAGAAGCAGAAACGCGGTTATTGGTTAATGAACCTGGAGGCAGAAACTGAAGCAGAGACCAGAGAGGAACGAACGCTGCTTATTGGCTCCTCTCGCCTGTGCTCAGCTTGCTTTCTTATACAACCCAGGACCAGCAGCCCATAGTGGGCTGAGCCCTTCTACATCACTCAACAATCAAGAAAATGCCTCATAGACCTGCCCACAGGCCATTCTAATAGAGACGGTTCCTCAGCCGAGGTGCCTTCTTCCAGGTGTGTCACACTGAAGTTGACAGCTGAAGCGCACCACCACGTGGGAATATTGAAACATGATCAGAAACAGAGTTAGAAGCCACTGTGCCCTTGAGACAGGGAGACAGGGACCTGGATACTTGAAACACATGTGCTGTTGTCAGTTATGAGACTTCTAGTCATTCCAGGGTGGTGTGTGGCCTGGGCTTTCAGAATGGCAAAAATCAGACATGTTTAGTCATGTATGTGGCTGTGGTGTTGTAGAAACCAGCTTAGCAACATGGTGACCAGGATGAGAGCGTGCCACAGATGAGCTCACAGTGGGGAAGACCTCAGAACTGCTCCAGGTTTTGGAGTTTGAAGGGGACTCATGGCTTGAGACATTGTCTGTCATCGCCTTTTATTCATGTGAGGTGGTGGTTCTCAACTCGAAGACCCTCGGGGGACTGGATACCACAGCTGTCTCCACAGGAAGGCTGCAGTGTCATCTGCCTCCTTTTCACACTCTTCTGAGCAGTTCCCAGATATCACTTGATTCTGGAAACACTATCTTCAGAAGGAGGACAAACCAGCTGTCCTTGTGAAGCCAGATATTAAGGAGGGCTGTGACAGTGCACAACTCCACCAGTGTTCTCTCTAAGGTTTCTTACTGTGGAAAATATAGTTATTTTTCACTAAAATACTGTATATATTTATATACACCAGGTTTATTGTTGTTTTAAATGAGTCAGTTTTTTCAATTTGTTTTTAAAATATTTTATTTATTATCTTTATTTTATGTATATGAGTGTTTTTACCTGCATATAATGTAAGTGAACCCATGTCATGCAATGCCTACAGAGGTTGGAAGAGGGTGTCAGATCCCTGTAAGTGGAGTTACAGACAGTTAGCCACCATGTGGGTGCTGGGAATCAAACTCAGGTCCTCTTCAAGAGCAACCAGTGCCCTTAACCACTGAACCATTTCATTTCTCTAGTCCCTGTTTGTTTTTAGAACAGGATCTTTCTATGCGATCCAAGCTAACCTTCTGTGTCCCAGGAAGGTCTCAAACTCAACATACTCCTGCCTTAGCCTCTTGAGTGCTGGGATTAAAGGTGTGTGCCACCATGTAGGCTTCAGTGTAGTTGTTTTTTTTAATTCTTTTTTTTTTTTTTTGGTCTATTTGAAACAGGGTCTCCCTGTAGCCCCAGCTGTCCTGGAACTTACTATGTAGACCAGGCTGGCCTTGAACTCAAAGAGATCCGCCTGCCTCTGCCTTCCAAGTGCTGGGATTAAAGGCATGTGCCACTATGCCCAGCCTTCAATTTAGCTCTTAATATGCAAATGTCAACAGATATTTAGCCACTTAAATAAATATTCTCAGGAGTCTTTCATTTTGAAGAGTATGAAACAAGTTTGACATCAAAAAGTTTGTGGATCGGTGAATTAAGAAGACAGGAGAAGAGCTGTCTTGAAAATATTTATTTTATTTCTGTGTGCATGTGTCTGTGTGAGGGAGTCAGATTCCTAGGAGCCGGAATTAAAGGCATTTGTGAGCTGCCTGATGTGCGTGCTAGGATTTGAACTCTGTTTCTCATGATTGAGCTGCAAGCGCTCTTAACCACAGAGCCATCCATCACTCCGGCCCCCAAAAGAACTGACTTTATGGTGGGTTGACTGTGGCTCGGTCAACAGATTGGTTGAATTGAATGACTCAAGTGCAAGACCTAAGGAGAAATGCCCTAGTCTAATAGACAGGTGTGGGAGTCTTTGAAATTGCAGTAAGATTTTTTTCTCTCCCTCTTTCTCCTTCTCCTTCCTCTCTTACTCTTTCTCCCTCTCCCTCCCTTTTCCTTCCTCTCCCTCCCTCCTTTTTTAGAGATCATGCACGATGTGATAAAGAAGGTCAAGAAGAAGGGGGAGTGGAAGGTAAGTAAAAGAGGAGAGTGTATGACCCTAAAGGTGAGTTCATTTATGTGGGAAAAGTAAGAATGAGGGTCATGGGGCTGGGGAGATGGTTCAGTGGACAAAACACTTGCCATGAAAGTGTAGGGACCAGAGTTCAGATCCCCAGTAGGCGCATAAGCTGGGCAGGGGGCTGGAGAGATGGCTCAGTGGTTGTAAGCACTGGCTGCTCTTTCAGAGGACCCAGGTTCAATTCCTAACACCCACATGGCAGCTAACAACCATCTGTAAACTCCAGTTCTCAGGGATCCAGTGCCCTCTTCTGATTTCCATGGGCTTTGCAGGACATGGGGGCACTTACATACATGCAGGCAATACACTTATACACATTAAATATTTAAAAAAAAGAAAAGGCCAGGCATGGTGGCACATGCCTTTAATCCCAGCACTTGGGAAGCAGAAGCAGGCAGATCTCTGAGATCAAGGCCATCCTACTCTACATAGCAAGTTCAGGCCAGCTGGAGCTACAGGGACACCCCCCCCCCCAAAAAAAAAGAAGAAAAAGAAGCTGGGCAGGAGCAGTGACCAGATTGTAATTCTACCACACAGGAGGCAGAGACTAGGGGTCCCTGACTGAGTCAGCAAGCTCTGAGATTAGTAAGAGATCTTGCCTCAGTAAATGAAGTAGAGTGCTATTGAGGAAGACACCTGGTGTCAAGCTCTGGGCTCCACTTGCATGTATACTTGCACACATGTGTGTTCACACACATGCAAACACTCATACATGCACCACACACATATACATGCCAAAAATGTTGGTAGAGTTGGAGTCGGAAGGAAGGAGTTTGGCAGGATGAAAGCTTTTCCTAGAACCAGAGGCACAAAATACTCCTGGATCAGAGTAAGGTCATCTACTCTGCGCCTCATCTTGTAGGATCTTGGTTCAGAAGTCTCTTGGGCATGAAGCCAGTGAGATGGCTCAGTAGATAAAGGCTCTTGCCACTAACCTGAGTTGGAACCCTGAGATCCGTATAGTAAAACAAACCAACTACCTCAAGCTGTCCATTGACCTCCACCACATATCTGCCCACATTCACACACACTAAATAAAACACAATAATTTTTTTTTTAAAGCAAGTCTTGGGCTGGTGAGGTGACTCAGCAGGTAAAGGTGCCTGCCTCTAAGCCTGAAGACCTGAGCTGAATCCTGGTTCTTTCCTTCTGTGTGGTGGAAGGAAAGAACCGACAACTGCAAGTTCTCTCTGACCTATACAAGAGTGCAGTGCCACCCACACCTCCCGACATGTGCACAAATACATGACATGTAATTTTGAAAAGTAAAACCAAAACAAGAAGTCTCCTGGTCACAAAGCAGTCACAGAGATCACCTGGCCCGATGGGCCTGTGCCAGTGGGCCACTTTCTTTCAGTCTGACCTGGAAGTTCTGCTTGCTGTGAGAGAGGCAGAAGAAAGGTTTCTTCTTCCTTTGGTGGCCACAGACCATCTCTAGGAAGTCCACAGAATAGTTTGAAAGTCTTCACTTTGTCTGTCCATTCTAGCTGTAACTCGTAGTAAGACAAAAGAAGAAAGCTTGTTTATTCCTGTACCAACAAGAGCAGTGTCGGAAACTGTCCTGTGCATGAAACAAAAATTGAAGCCAAGCAGATCGACAGTGGCCTGTGTTCTCGGAGTGGCCAGTGCAGGAGAGGCCCATGCTGTCCTCCGTGCATGTGGTCGGCATTTTGAGGGTCACTCGTCTCTCTGGGTTGGGCACCACACCGGCCAGGAGAGCATGTAGTTCCACTGGAATTCTCTCATGTGATGGTAAAGGGTTGGTAATGGCCATTCTGGCCCTCAAGTTTTCCTGCAATCAAGAGCCTGCACAAGTTCAAGTTCACCGGGCCTGGGAACAACACAGCTGGTTGCACTGGAGGATTTTGAAGACCTCTCTGGCGACCATCTGTCTGCACTGGTAGATCTCCGTCTTGTTGCCTTCTTGGTTTGTACGCTGAGGGGAAGGGAAGGAAGGCCATGTTTGCACTGTTGCCTTCCTGTCTCCGTTGAGGGATGAAAGGAATGTAGAAAAGATGAGCGCTGCAGGGGTGGGACATTCCAGGACCAGAATGTTGTCCTCGTCTGGATGGAGTTGTGTGTGGTGAAGGTGGGCGTCCTGATGCTCCTAGCCTCATGAACCACAGCACAGGTGTGGTCACTGGTCAGTCCCCTAAGAGCAAGTTATGCCCTGCAGAATGCCCACTATCTGGATTGCCTTTGAGTCTTGCTTCTGGAGAATTCCCCCTCTTACATTGTGTATGAATACTTCAGAGTACTTGGAAAGTTTTTGAGATCAAATCAGAGTAAACACTAATGTCTAGAAGGCTGGGTTGGCATGTGGGATGTAAAAGCAGCCATGTGTCTCAACAGACCTCTGGGCTGTAGGAAGCAAACAGCCCCTCCCACATTCTGTATTTCCCATGTTTTTTGAAGCCTGCTGCAGGAAGCTGGTCAGAGAGTCAGGACAGGAGCCGTGGAACCCTGAGCTGTTTTGTTCCTTCCAGGTGCTGGTGGTGGACCAGTTAAGCATGAGGATGCTGTCCTCCTGCTGCAAGATGACAGACATCATGACTGAGGGGATCACAAGTGAGCACAGCGCCTCTCTGCCTTCCCTTGCAGCATGCTGTACCCTTCCTAGTCATTACTGTCCTGTGACTTTACATGCTTCCCAAAGCCTGTGCGGTAAGACTGTAAGCTCCTTTGAAGCCTGAGGCTACCTGTTCATGACTAGAGCACCCACAGAACTCAGCACCAGGTGCTCCTTAAAAGAAATGCCAAAAAAAAGGCAGTCTACCCAGTAGGAAAACAGACCTGAACACTTAAAGGCAGAAGTCCAAGTGGCTGAGGCATATATGAAATGTACCCACCTTCATACTGATCAGGGTTAGGGAGACACTGGATGAAGCAGATTAAGGCAGATAAGCTCAGTGAGGATGTAGGAAAATAGAATCACTGGTACCATGCAACGTCAGGTGGGTCAGTTGCTTCCAAAAGCACTTGGAGGGCTGGAGAGATGGCTCAGCAGTTAAGAACACTGGTTGTTCTTGCAGAAGACCTGGATTTGAATCCCAGCACTCACATGGCAGCTAACAACTGTCTATAACTGCAGTTCCAGGGGAATCCGAAGCCCTCTTCTGACCTCCATAGGCATTGCACAACATGGGTACACTTACCTACATGCAGGCAATACACGCATACACGTAAAATAAAAATAATAAAAAGCACTCGGTAGTGTGTAATAAAGTTTAAGGTATGGGAGTCTTGTAATCCAGAAGTTCACGGTTAGGTGTGTACCCTGGACAACTTCAGGTATGTATGCCCAGCGTACATGTACAGGAGTGTTCACAGATTGTTGCTCACAAAAGATCCACATAGGAAAGAGCCAAAATGAACATAAGAGTAGATTCAGGCTGTCAAGATGGCTCAGTAGGTAAAGGCACTTGCTGCCAAGCCTGATGACTGAGTTTGAGTCCTGGGACCCACATGGTGGAAAGAGAGAACAGACTTCCATGAGTTGTTGTCTGATCTTCACAAGCATACACACACAGAGACACACAAACGAATAAATGTAAAAAAAAAAAAATAGCATGTCAGAAACACAGTAGGGGCAGGTGAGATGGTACCCCCTTTAATTCTAGCACTGGGGGTGGGGTGTGGGGCAGAGGCAAGTAACCTCTGTGAGTTTAAAGCCAACCTCATCTACATAGCAAATTCCAGGACAGCTGGGACTACACGGAGACCCTGTCTCAACCCCCCCCACCAAGAAACCCCCCAAAACAAAGCAAAACAACCCAGAGTGGAATGGTTAACTAGACTGTGCTGGAGTTGCACTGTGACTGCTGTACCGCAACGAAAGCAGGTGGCCCCTGAGTACTCACAGGAACATGACTGACTGCTACGCACAGCATCAAGTAATCAAGTAAAGCAGCAAAGCAGGCTGAGGAGGTGGCCCGGCCAGTAAAACGCTTGCTGTGCGATCATGTGGACCTGGGTTTGGACCCCCAGCACCCTTGTGGTGTTTGTGGCCCTGTGAGGCTATCTATAATCTAGTGAGGAGCTGGAGGAAGGAGGATCACTGGACCCTGTGGAGCTGGAGGCGGGGGAGGAGTTAAGTACCTGCCCAAGGCCACTAGACTATAGAGAAAAAAATCAAAGTCCCTGGCTTGCTTTAACAGAAAAGAATGCTTTTTGAGCTGTTGAAAGAAACACAGCTTTATAGAGGGTATGTTTGGAATGCCTCATTAGATGAACTCAGGAAAGTGATAAAACTGAGTGGTTCCATTTGGTTTGCAGAAGTGGGAGTTGAATTAGGACCTTTCACATGCTGGGCAAATGTACCACTGAGCTGTACATCAAGCTCAGGGCTGCCCAGTTTTTAGATAAACCCCTTGTGGAAATGCTGAAGGAATTCTAGGGGAGTCATTTAGACTAAAGAAACCGAAGAAGATTCCTGTTTCCTCTCCGATGAAGGCGCTCACTTAAACTGAAGTGTGGAGGGTCTGGCCTAGTAAGATGGCCGGTTTGGGGTCTGGAGAGATGGCTCAGCCCTTAAGAGCACTGGTTGTTCTTGCAGAAGAGTTTGAATCCCAGCACCCACATGACAGTTAACTCCAGTTCCAGGGGATCCAACAGCCTCTTCTGTCCTCCATGGGCATTGCACAACATGGGTGCACTTACCTACTTGCAGGCAATACACACATACACATAAAATAATTAATTAAATTAAAAAAAAAAAGATGGGCTGGGTGTGGTAGCGAACGCCCTTAATCCCAACACTTGGGAGCCAGAGGCAGGCGGATCTCTGTGAGTTCAAGGCCAGCCTGGTCTACGTAATGAGTTCCAGGACAGCTGGGGCTATAGGGAGACCCTGTCTCAAAAAAACCAAAAAAAAAAAAAAAAATATGGCAGGTTTTCTGATGCCTTGAGTGACATGAACAGTGGACTTCACTCCTGGGGAATATGTTGCTTCAGGAAGAGTGGAGGAGCTGTTTCTCCCTCATTGTAGGCTTGTCTGTGCTGCTCTGAGGGTGGCCTGGCCAGATGGCTTTTCTAGTTTTCTCAGTTCCCATGGCTGTTTCTTTTTCTAGTTGTGGAAGACATCAACAAACGCAGAGAGCCGCTGCCCAGCCTGGAGGCCGTGTACCTCATCACCCCATCAGAGAAGGTAAGTCCCCAACGGGAAAGCGCTCAGGCTGAGGTGAGCTGCTGGGCTTGGGATCTCTGGCACAAAGCGCCTGACATTTCTAGGTTAAGCGCACATTTAACACATTGCTGTTTAAGCATGTGGTCCACGGGCAGGCAGGGTGAGGAGTGGACTAAGCCTTAAGAAACAGCAGCAGTACAGAGTGGAAAGCCAGAGGCCCCAGAGCATTCTAGTTTCCCCTGGCACTCCCTCTCCAGGCAGGTCTAGCTCCAGGCCTGGGTTTTTTTGTTTCCAGGTTTATTTCTTCAGTATCCAGCAGGTGCTCCAGTTTGCCTGTTTTACAGTTTGAAGGGATTGGTTCAGATCAGATCACACAAGGCTTACTTCTTGTCTTGGGTCTCTCTATAGTAAGAAATTCCTCTAGCTTTATATACCTTCACTTTTGGAAACTGGCTTGTGTACACATTTCTGCAGATACACCCAAACTGCCAGAACTGCATCAGTAGAAAGCTCCTGGAAGATTCTGAGCAGTTTCCTGGTTCTGTTCTCAGGAACCCAAGTTACAATGGCACTGACAATGTTGTCGCTCTGGAGTGAACCACACTCTGGACTAATCCTGCTTTCAAGTGCTCAGATCCTGGTTATGGCCGAACATGAGAGCTGGAGTTACACGTCAGAAGTGCCCTGCTGTTCTGTTCAGGGAGCCCAAAGCCAGATTCCGTTGACCTCATGCAGATGTTGGTCACATTTGCTTCTAGAATTGAATTTAATGCCCTCTTCTGTCCCTGTCCACAGTCTGTCCACTCTCTCATCAGTGACTTTAAGGACCCACCAACTGCTAAATATCGGGCTGCGCATGTGTTCTTTACTGACTGTAAGTACTGCTGTGAGCTGTCTCCGTTGGCTCAGGTTAGCACAGCTCCACTGAGCTCAATCCAGGTCAGGTCAACAGGGAAGAAGTGGGCCATTGCCAAAGTTGTCCAGTCTCTTCTCTCCAGAGTATAGCTGGTGTAAGAGACAAAACAAGCGTCCCCCAGCCAGGCCTTCCAGAACAAGCAGTTGTTTGGTAAAAAACAGCCCATCAAGTCCTCTCTCAGACAGAGGGCTTCCTGTTGAGAATTTTCCTGGTGCTCTGTTATATAGACCTCCAGCTGTCTCTAAGCTGTGGGAAGACCATCAGGTCTTCCACTGTAAAGATTCCAGACTTGTGGTCTTTGTATTAGGTGGAGCTGCACCATTGCCCTGGAGTTAGTTTTCTGATTCTGTGCAGGTTTATGCATGGATCCTAAGTTGTAAGAGTCACGGAGCCACAGGAGAAAGCAGTAAGACTTCACCCACCTTCTCCCTAGGGATAAACCCCCAGAGGCCACCTTCAGAAAACAGGGTAGCAGAGGTCTTACAGATGACAGAGGAAGCAAGTAGACAGTGCTAGTGATTACAAACCAATAAGGTGCATCTCAGGCCATTTGTCTAGCCTGGGCGTCATCATGGCCCACCAGGGGCTCCTAGAGCTTCCGAGCACAGTCACTGCATTCGTTTTTCTTCCTTATTTTATTTCTTATAAACATGTTAGATGCATGTCGATTATTCCCTTACCCTCTCTTAATGACTTCTGTTGTTTCCCTCCCTTTCTTTGGGATTGGCAAATAATTTTATTAGCTCTCAGTATCTCAGCTTGTTGCTGTATATTGCTCTGTGGTGTGTCAAGGGCCCTGAGGGTGTTTTTCCATTCCTCTTAGATATCTTAGGATGGGGTGGACTTTCTGGGTACCTTTAAAAAAAATCTTGATCAAACTGGGCGAGGTGGCGCACATCTTTAGTCCCAGCACTGGAGAGGCAGAGGCAGGTGATCTTGTAAAGAGGCCAGCCTTGTCTACATAGCAAGTTCCAGGTCAGCCGAGGCTACCGGGAGACTCTGTCTCAAAAAAAAAAAATCTGGATCAAATAAAGAATGCACTGTCATGCGTGACTGTTGAATGAAACCCCACTGTCTTTTGTCACCCTTGCAGCGTGTCCAGATGCCCTGTTTAACGAGTTGGTAAAATCCCGAGCAGCCAAAGTCATCAAGACACTGACGGAAATCAACATTGCATTTCTCCCGTATGAGTCACAGGTACACAGTCTGCATCCCAGTTGTTCCATCAGGAACTGGGGTGGGGTGGGGGCAATAAACAGTCGCAAGGGCGAGGGCATCTGTGCTGAATTGCCAAATGATGTGTTCTGTGCAGGTGTTTGTTTAATGAAATGGTTCTCTCTGGACCATTGCCCAGTGTGGCATCTTACTTGGCTGCCATCTCTGACTTACTATCAACCATCAGCCCCTTTGTGCATCTTCCCCATTGCTCACCGCTCTCTCCTCTTAACTGACTCCTTGAATAACCCAAAGAAGTCAATCCCAAAAGAGTAGGGAAGAGGAGGAGGGGCAAAGATCAGAGCACCCCATCTGCTGCAAAGGAGTCTGTTTTTATTGGCAGTAACCCTAGCTTGTCACATGCTGAGAGAACAGATGGTCACCTCCGTCATTAGCTGTTAATGCTCCATGTACCCGAAGGCCCCAGCAGCATGCTTCTCCCCCTGGGAGGGAAAAGTTGTTACACCCACAAAGCTGAAGCTGATTATGAGAAAATACATAAAATTTATCGTAGTGTTTTTAAGATTTGTTAAAATGTTTTCTCTGGTGGAGTGTGGTGGCATACATCTTCAATCTTAGTACTGGGGAGGCAGATTTTGAGACAAACCTGGTCTATATAGAGAGTGCCAGACCAGCCAGTGCTACACAGTAAGACCTTGCCTCAAAAAAAAAAAAAAAAAAAAAAAATTAAATGAGAGAGAAAGGAGATGGTGAGTGTGGTACACAGTGCACAGGTGTTTAGAGCTGGGCTCACTCCCTTTTCCTTGGCCTCAAGCCTGTTTGCTTGGGAGGGAAGAATATATTTACCCTCCTCACCCCCACCCATGAGTCCTGTCACATCCTGGGTTAAACAGAATCCAGCTTTAGCATACCCAGCCATATTGTATTTCAGAAAACTTGAGAAAGTAATAAGCCTCCTTAAAAAACACATTTTTTTGGGGTGGGGGATCTTTTTGAGACAGGGTCTCCCTTTAGCCCCAGCTGTCCTGGAACTCACTATGTAGACCAGGCTGGCCTTGAACCACAGAGATCCGCCTGCCTCTGAGTGCTGGGATTAAAGGCGTGCGCCACCATGCCCGGCCTAAAAAACACAATTTAAAAAAATTATTTTATCTTTTTTTTTGTTGTCTTTTTGAGCCCCAGCTGACCTGGCACTCACTTTGTAGACCAGGCTGGCCTTGATCTCAGAGATCTGCCTGCCTCTGCCTCCCAAGTACTGGGATTAAAGGCAAGTGCTACTTTACCTGGCAGTAGTCACTTTTTAAAGGAGGTCGAGGTAGTTAAATAAATTATAACTTGAGAAGATACTGGTAGCTGGTATACTCCATTTTTAAGAGAGAATTTTAACTTCCACAGCCCTTCAGAGAAAGGGGTGGGATAAGAAGAGGACAGTACTTAGAGCAATTTACTGAGGACAGGATATTATTAAAGCTATAAAAAGCTCCTTTATTTGCCCACATTTGTGGATAATCTCCAGCTCATTCTTTGTTTATTAAAAGCAAACTCACACTGGCCCATGAGCTCCCCGTCATTGCTCATCACACACCCCAGGTGCGCACCCTGGGCTCCTTGGAGCCACCCTTCTCTCCTCATAGAAGTCTCCTGCTGTCAGTAAACACTTCACCTCCTTGAAGCCCTTGCCCATGCTCCTTCTCCAAGAGTCCTCCCCGTCCAGCCATCCAGGAATTCTTTACCTGCTTTGTCTCCTCTGTGCATCAAGTTCTCAATACCATACAGTTTGTTTTCATTCTGTTTAATGTCTGCCTTTGCCCATTACACTTCAGCAGATTCTTTTGGGGACAGGACTGTTTTGGTCACTAGTAGTTCTGATGTTTGATGAAGGACACTGGAATAAACAAAAGCATGTCCTGCAGACACCCTGCCAGGCTGGAGGGGGCATCTCACCGTTCTGGGCTCTCAGTCTGTGCATATTTTACCCTTAGGTGTATTCCTTGGACTCTGCCGACTCTTTCCAAAGCTTCTACAGTCCCCACAAAGCTCAGATGAAGAACCCCATACTGGAACGTCTGGCAGAGCAGATCGCAACCCTGTGTGCCACCCTGAAGGAGTACCCAGCTGTGCGGTATCGGGGGTAAGGCAGTATGCTAGAATGCTCTGAATGGCACCCTGTGTGTTTCCCAAGTGAAGCACTGTCCCAATCTTTCTCTGGCCTTACGGTTCTTTAGAAAGTTGTCTCAAGAGGATCAAGATTTGCTGGGCAGGTGGTACGTGACTGTAATCTCAGCACTCAGGAAACTGAGGCAAGAAGATCATGAGTTTAAAGCTACCCTGAGCTACATAGTGAAGATTTAATATTATACTTTTGAGGCTATTGAGATGGCTCAGTGGGTAAAATGCTTGCCACAAGCCTGACGACTTGAGTTCAATCCTCAGAACACATGCAAAGACAGAAGGAGAGAACTGACACCACAAAGTTGACTTCTGACCTCCATGTGCGTCCATGACATGCATATGCCCCCTGATAGGTTAAAATGTTGGAGAGAGCGTGCGGTGGGCACGAGCGGATGGAGGAGGCACTGAGGCACAGATAGAATTCTCAGCGGGATACAGCTTTATTTCTCACGGGACACGTTTCCCTCGAGGAAGGGAAAGATGTCAGGGAAGGGAAAGATGTCAGCCCACGGGCTGTGAGCTGGGACTTTATATATGGGGGCTTTAGGGTGTAGAAGGGAGGAATGTTTGGGGGAGAAATCAGGGAGGGGGGAAGCAGGAAAAGCAGGTAGGATTAGGGTCTGGAAGTGTTTACTTTTTCCCTCTTAAGATAAGAGAAAAACAGCTTCTAAAATCTCTGGTTATCAGGTAGAATCTGCTTATCCTATCTTTGGAGGTCAGAGGAAAGGCAGGCTGCTTCTCAGCAGAGTTTGTTTCCCTTGACTTCAAAGGTCAAGGTGAGGTCCCTTTTGGGGAGGGGGGAAACTGCTGCTGTTTGGAACCCTGACACTCCCCTCCTGTCATACACTAATGATTTTATCTTTTAATACATTCAGAAAAGAGCATAATATACATTTAGTTATTGGATAACTAAATGTAACCCTCCATGCCACTGCAACTCAGGTTCCTAGTTTTTAATATCTTTGTAATGTTTTCAAACCAACATCATCTTTACAAAGGTTTTGAAAATCAGATACGGGGCTGGAGAGATGGCTCAGCGGTTAAGAACACTGGCTGTTCTTACAGAAGACCCAGGTTCGAATCCCAGCACCCACATGGCAGCTAACAACTGTCTGTAACTCCAGTCCCAGGGGATCTGACAGCCTCTTCTGTCCTTAGGCATTGCATGACACAGCTGCACTTACCTACATGTAGGCAATACACACATACACATAAAATAAAAATAATGAAATATTTTTTAAAAAGTAAGAAAATAAGATACAGCCGGGCGTGTGGCGCACGCCTTTAGTCCCAGCACTTGGGAGGCAGAGGCAGGCAGATCTCTGTGAGTTCAAGGCCAGCCTGGTCTACATAGTGAGTTCCAGGACAGCTGGGGCTACAAAAAAAAAGAAGAAAGAAAATAAGATATAAAGCCAGGTATGGTGGTGCACATTTGTAATCTCAGCACTTGGGAGGCTGAGGCAGAAAGATCAGTTCAAGATTACCTTCAGCCATTTAGCAGGTTTGAGGCCAGCCTGGGCTACATGACAGCCTGTCTCAAAAGAGAGAGAGAGGTGGAGGCGGGTGGGTCAAGTGAATAATTCTCCCAAAGGCAGAGTCTTCATGTTTTGTGAAGGCATTCACTCATCAATTACTTGTTCTGTGCTAAGTGCTTGGGGGGAAGGAGGTTAAAGTTAAAGACATAGCCCTAAGTTCCAGATCTGGAGGGCAGGTAATGATGGATGCCAACGCGTGTGTAGGATATATACACCAGGAGTCAGCCCTGGGAGGCCAGTGCCTTCAGACAGTACAGACACAAGTGTCGGGGTATCCAGAGTGAGCAGGAACCTTCCAGCCTAGGACAAGGTAAGGCTGTAGGTTAGAGTGTCTATGTGACAGGTCTTGAACATTGGGTTCAGATGGCTAAGAAAAGGCAAGGGCGTGGTCCAGTTGTCTCTTGCTGTTGGTGTACACAAAGGCTTTGGGAAATCACAGGGCTAGTGTGGGAAGGATCTGTAGTCTGGTACAACCCCATGGCAGGGGCTAAAATGTCGGCTTTGGTTTCATGGAGACCTGGAGGGACTACGACAGGGAGGGAAAGTGGAGCTTTGGGAGCATGAAGGTGAGACTGCGAGTGAAGAAACAGAAGAGGGGGTGAAGCGGGGACCGCAGACAGTGCAGGGACCACGGACAGCACGGGGACTGGACAGGGCGGAGACCGGGGACAGTGAAAGGCCTGGGCTGGAGTGATGAATGCAGCATAGGCAGGAAGGATAGACTGTGATCCAAGGAGCGCAAGCTCCAAGCAGCGCAGACAGAGCCCAGTGCAGGGATCACAATTGGGCAGGGCAGCAGCTGCTGAGGAATGGCTCTGAGCTGGGTGGTGCTGAGGGTCATGTACTTGAACCTGTCTGCTAGAATTGGGTCCATAGAAAAGCACCTCGTTGCTTTCCTCGTTGCTGGTACTGTCCTACAAAATCCGGGAACAAGTTAAGAAAAGGAGCCTTGGCCATCTTTCTAGACACAGTAGCAGGAACGTGTTCTGGGAACACAGCTGTAGTGGCACTGAGGTTGTTGAGGGGATGGGCTGCAGCTCTGACTCCCAAGAGTCAAGGGAACTTGAATGGAAGAAAGATTATTTCTGCTTCCACTTAGATTGTGTAGAAAAAAGAAGTGCAAGAAAGTCGTGTTCTGCGCACTGAGCTGAGTGTTGTACTTTTCTAAAAATTTAATTTTTAATTAATGAATTTTTATCTTATGTGCATGAGTGTTTTGCCTGCAGTGCCCACAGAGGCCTTAAAATGGTGTTGGATCCCCTGGAACAGGTATTATCAATTGGTGTTAGCTGCCATGTGAATGCTGAGAACCAAACCCAGGTCCTCCACAAGAGCAGCCAGTGCTTTTAATTGCAGATAGATGATAGATAGATAGATTATGTGTGTGTGTGTGTGTATGTGTGTGTGTGTGTGTGTATTATACATATATATAAATGCAATGTCTTCATAAGCCAGAAGGTGTTAGATCTCTTGGAGCTGGAGTTACTGACACTTGTAAGCTACCATGTGGGTGCTAGGAACCAAACCTGGGTCCTCTGCAAGAGTAGCCAGCACTCTTAACTGCGAAGCCATTTCTCCAGTCCCTTTTCTTTTCTTTTTAAATTGTATATGTAGTATATGGGTTAGTTTGTTTCTCTATTTACTTTGATCCAAGTCTTACTATGTAGCCCAAGTTGGCCTCAAACTCATTGTGACTCTCCTGCCTCAGACTCTCAAGTGCTGGGATTAGAATTGTGTGCCCATCCCCTGCATATGTGGGTATATCCTTACTGTAAAAATCCTAATCTAGACAATGCTCCTGTCTCTCCTGACCTCCCTACACTGCCTGTGTCCTTCCCGAGGCGATCAGCACATTGTTTGGGTGCACAGCCGGCTCACCCTCTGCCACTCTCCATTTGTCAGGGAATATAAGGACAATGCCTTGCTGGCTCAGCTGATCCAGGACAAGCTCGACGCCTATAAAGCTGATGACCCAACAATGGGGGAGGTAAGCCTGGGCTTCGATCACGAGGTTATCTTGCCCAGTAAAAACTGTTTGTGTGGCAGACTTGGGGATGTGGCGCTGCGCTCGTATGCAGCTCACAGCACAAGTAGAGCTGTTTTTCCTACATGTTGGTTTCTGTTTGCTTGGACGCCCAGCTGCAACCCTGAATGTCCAGGGGATACTCCGGTAGCAAAGTAGCAAAGATAGAAGTTGACATTGGTACCACCTCAATACCTCCGTTAGATCTCACTAGTTTTTGTGTGTACTCTGTGTGTATAGTTCATGTACTTTTTTTTTTTTTGGTCTTTTTGAGACAGGGTCTCCCTGTAGCCCCAGCTGTCCTGGAACTCACTATGTAGACCAGGCTGGCCTTGAACTCACAGGGATCCGCCTGCCTCTGCCTCTGGAGTGCTGGGATTAAAGGCGTGCGCCACCACACCCGGCAATAGTTCATGCACTTTTAACACACCAATAGATTTGTATAGCCAACACTGCCATTGAGATGCAGTTCTGGGCTGAGGCACAGCTCAGTGGCAGAGTGCATGCTTACTTAGCATGTGCAAGGCCCTAGATGAATCTCGAGAAAAAAACTGTTCATTAGTACTGAGTACTTTATTAAAATTGAACTCCTCTTCTGGGCACATCGAAATGGTTGGTCACCCCATTTGTAGTGAACCTGGTGCTCTTCTACATAAACCCCATTTGGGCCTGAGCCACAGTTTCAAGTCTATGTTAAAGGCCCTTGGTGTGATATGGAAACATTGGTGCCCACGCACCAGGGGAACTGGTATCTTCAAGCTGCGGACATGCTGCTCTGTGCTTTTTTGGTAGACTTACTTCTTGCTGTCTAAGAAGGAAAATGGAATTGGCTGGGTGGCCTGTGGAGCACCTCTCTTGTTTCTTCCCAGGGTCCTGACAAGGCACGCTCCCAGCTCCTGATCCTGGACCGTGGCTTTGACCCCAGCTCCCCTGTGCTTCATGAATTGACTTTTCAGGCTATGAGTTACGACCTGCTGCCTATTGAAAATGACGTTTACAAGTAAGTATAGAGTGACAGTTCAGAGTGATCACTGCTCTGCAGAGGAGCTAAGACTTCCTCTAATTTAAGAAAAAGGATGTATTTTCTTTCTCTTTTTGTGGTGTGTATGCCTGTTGTGTGTATAGACATCTTTGCATGTGTCTGGATGCACGTGCATGTGCATGGGAAGGCCCAAATTTGATGTTGGGTGTCTTCCAGGATCTCTCTCCACTTTACTGAGGCAGGTCTTTCAGTGAACCTGAAGGTTGTCAGTTTTGGCTCATCTATCATACCAGCTTGCCCTAGGGATCCCGTCTCTGCCTCCCCAGTACTGGGATTACAGGCAGCTGCCACATCAGCCAACATTTATGTGGGTTCTGGGGATCTGAACTCTGTCCTCATGTGGCAAGCACTTTATTCACTGAGATATCCTGCCAGCCCAAAAAAGAATGTTTTTTAATGCTAGAGAAGGTAGTGCATTGACACAGTCTCTCACATAAGCCTGTGAGATTTTCTATAGGCTTCCCAGGTCCACGCACTTCTGGGCAGGAATTCATGCCCTTGTTGGAGGACAGAGTGTCGGGTCTTTATCACAGCTCATCTTGTTCCACTCAGAACTGCTTAGATGTATTGACAGGTTGGTTTGAACGTTCAGAGTTGAACGTTCTTTTTCTTTCTCTCTGGAGCTCACTATGTAAACCAGGCTGGCTTGGAATTCACACCCAGCTTCAGAATTGCACGCCTGGCTTCAGAATTGAAAGTTCTTGATCATAGATCACAAAATATAATGATAAAATATTTGAACAGAAGTTTCTAACTGACTTTCTGAGTGGAACTGTTTTCTTCATCATGAAACATTTTTCTTGGCTAGGCTTGGTATGCCTACCTGTAATCCCAGCACTCAGGAGGTTGAGGCAGGAGGATCATGAGTTTGAGGCCAGCCTGGGCAACCTTGTCACAGAACAAGTGAAAAAACAACAAATAAATGAAAATGCAAACAGTGGTTTTCAAAACGAAGCTTCTAAAAGTACGCGCAAGTCTCAGTCTTTTCACTTTTGCTTCCCAGGATTCCTGCTTCCCCTGGCATTCGTGATTTCATGTGTAATAAGAGTTCTGTTGCAAAAGCTTCTGGATTAGGGCATGTATCCTAGCCCATTCCCAGAGAGGGACAAACAGGCATGTTGTCTTTCCTTTCTCTGTAATTCTGAATTCACATATAACTTAACTGACCTGAGGCCCTGGACCAGGTAGCTTAGGGAGAGCTCCTACCAGCCAATTCTGAGGCATTAAAGCAAAACTCCAAGTTGTTAACTTTGAGCAGAGCATCACTCCTTGCCCAAAGACTTGCTCTCTTTGTGCTGTCCCTGCTGACCTGACCAGCATGCCAGATGGTCAGTGGTATTGTGAGCTACTCCTGTGATCATTTGACAGCTGGGAACAGAGGTATTGTCCTTAGAAACCGAAGGTGATATCTGTGGTAGTGCACACCTGTGATTCCAGCACTTAGGAGGATCAGGAGTTCAAGGCCAGCCTCTGCTAATTAGGGAGTCTGAGACTAGCCAGAGCTACATGAGACTGTGTCTTATAAAAAAGTAAAGTAAAATAAAATAAGAAAAAAAGGAGGAAAAAAGAAACCAAAGGGGGTCCAGGGAATGACATGGGGACATGCCCCCCAGCCCCTGAATCCCATCTCCTGTAGGTATGAGACCAGTGGAATCGGAGAGGCACGGGTAAAGGAGGTGCTTCTGGATGAGGACGATGACCTATGGATCACGCTGCGCCACAAGCACATCGCAGAAGTTTCCCAGTAAGCATCCTTGCTGCCTTCTGCAGGGCGTTCACCCTGGGCTGGGGGCACCCTGCACACTGAGCAGCTTGGGGAGTAAGCACCTTCCCCTGGCAAAGTGGCCAGTGTGCTGACCAAGAATGACACTCTCTTCTGTCCTCTGTGCTTGGCCTCTCTGTACCGAGTTAGAAAATCCACTGAGCAATAGGGTTGCTCTGAGGGCTCTTGGAAAGCACTGGTAATGCTTTCAGGAAAAGCGTTTTGTAAACATGAAGCATTTAAAGCCAGTCCATGCCACTGTACTCTCCAGGCATACAGTTTTCTCTGTAGAGCCATCCAGCAGGTTTCCTGCTGTCTCCTCTGCAGTGTCTGAACAAGAGCTGATGTCTCTGAACTGAGCTGCATCTCGCTCTGGAAGTGCTTCATAATGTTCCCTATTTAAACATTGTTATAAGTCTGCAATGACAGCTCGGCTTTGACATACCGTGCTGCACTGAGTTGGTGATATCTTCATGAAACTCACAGGGAAGAGCAGGAAAGCCCAGTACCCTTGTGTGGTTCTCTTCAGAGAAATGACCACTGACATTGTTTGATCACTCAACCTTAAGAAATACTGACCCTCACTTCCAGTCATTAAGTTTACTTATGAATTAGTCATGTGCTACATACATGTTTGTGTTTTTCCAAATATGAA
Organism: Nannospalax galili; assembly: GCF_000622305.1. Lineage (NCBI taxonomy): Eukaryota > Metazoa > Chordata > Mammalia > Rodentia > Spalacidae > Nannospalax > Nannospalax galili. The sequence continues at coordinate 5,254,671 of NW_008331486.1, forward strand.
ACAAGTGTGCTCTGATAGTATAGGAAGGAAGAGGGAGATAAACATGAGTAGAGTTCCAGTACTGTCCTCTCCTGGCCCCTTGAATCATTTGCTCACCCAACCCTAGATACCGGTGATTTAGAGTATCAGAAAAACAGTGTCTATCCTTCACTTTAAACACGTATCCCAGTGGCAGGAGAGTTGCCACCTAGTCTTAAGGAAGGCTGCGTGGCTCCAGCAGCCTCCACAGAGAGAGCCCTGAGTGCAGAGAAGCTCAGCTGCCTGCTTCCATTTTCCAGGGAGGTCACCCGGTCTTTGAAGGACTTTTCTTCTAGCAAGAGAATGAATACTGGAGAGAAGGTAAGTGTGCCCGCACCTGGCCAGCCTGGCCAGCCCCTGCATTCTGTGTCCTACTAGGGAATTAGCGGGGCCAATCTCTCCCTTGGCCAATGTCAGTTTGTCTTGTTTTTGCTTTTAACATTCATTCCTGGGTGATGGGGGTGTAGCTCAGTGCTAGAGCACTTGCCTAGCCTGAATAAGACCTTGGGTTTGTTCCAGTACAACAAACTATTTAGTGTTTTCCATTTTCCTGTAGACTATCTGGAGCCCTGTCTTTTGATATGGAGAGCTGCTTTGTCATACTTGGAGGATTAAGACTTACTGTTTGGGATCATAGCTAATTTTAAGTCAGAATGATTGTGAGACTTTATTTAGCTTGCAGTGGACTGAGAATTCGTAACCTGATTTACTGAGGCTGCCCCTGTCCCTGGCCTCTTACTCTGTTAGAAGTACCATGCCTGCTGGGCATGGTGGCACATGCCTATAGTCGCAGAACTTGGGAGGCAGAGATAGGTGGATCTCTGTGAGTTCAAGGCCAACCTGGTCTACATAGTTCCAGGCCATCTGGGGCTACAGGGAAACCCTGTTCCCAAAAGACCAAAAAAAAAAAAGAGAAAGGACAAAGTAGTACCATGCCCACCTTAGAGAAGGGCCTGGTTGTGCTTTAAACCATTTAGTGTCTTCTGGTTGCTCTTAGACTAGAAGGCCCAGGACCTCAGTCCCTTCTGTGTTTGCTCTGTACCCCACCTCCTCGCTGCAATCCTGCCAGACTCTTCCTGACTCAGCTTTGCCCAGTTCTTTGGCTGAGGCTGGGTATCCTCAGGGACATCTCTGGCTGTTCTCTGGGCCAGTTAGGTGTGCGCTGTGGGCACCCACACTACTCACTAGTCCCCCCAAAATGTCCTTCACCACTGTTGCTGTGGCCTGTTTGTCTGACTCCTTGTTAGGTATTAAGCTTCATGAAATAGCAATTCTTGGTTGTTTTTGCCCTTGACTGTCCAGGACCTCATAATGTGCATCAATGCAGGATAAGTGGGTGAGATTAGGTGGGTCCAAGAGAGTTGAACAGACCCATCTCACCATCATGAGCAGCTTCCAGCCCTCTCTGACCACCATGCCTCCTACCTGTCCACATGGGCAGCCTTCCTGCTGGGCAAAGTGCTGACTATGCCAAAACTACTTGACTGGAGCATGCAGAAAAGCAGTATAGGGAAGGAAACTACTTTTTCCTGGTGAGAATTACACTCTTTGCAACTTTCTAGACCAGAGAAGATAGAACAAAACTAGTGGGTGAAGGCACTTGATGCCAAGCCTGACAATCTGAGTTCATCAACTAGCCTTCAGGGTTTAGTTCCCCAGCAGATGACAGTCGTGACTTTCCAAGCGATATCCTTGAGTCAATGAGTTGGCACTTGTGAGGCTAGTGTGGCTGCTGTCCTATCTTGTGCCCTCCAGCTTCACAAGGGCTCATTGGCTCTGAGCCATTGGAGTGACACCCTGTGCCTTCCTCCCTCACAGACCACCATGCGGGACCTGTCCCAGATGCTGAAGAAGATGCCCCAGTACCAGAAAGAGCTCAGCAAGGTACAGTGACTAAAAGCAGAGCTCACAGCTGAAGGCTTCTCAGGGCCCTGCTGTCCCAATCAACCTGTGGAAACCCAGATTATACTTTCAATTCTTATTAGAAAAAGAAAGAGACAAAAGACAAGCTGGGCCCTGTCGTCTGCCCGTCCCTTCTCTCCACTCTTCTCTTTTTCTGCTTCCTCCCCTGCTGGTGATAGGACGTCCTTACCAAACTGGCCTTTGCTGGTGTTGGCTGTCCTCACACAGCCATTGGCTTCCCTCAGAGTAGCTGTTCTGAGAGAGGGCCAGGAGGATGTCAGGCCCCCTGTGTCCTTATCTTGAAGGTCACATGCCATCACGTCCCTGAAGAGTGTTTGTTAGAAGCCAGGCACTAAACCCAGCTCACATTCAAAGAGATGCTCCTAGAGGCAGGTGTATCATAAAATGTGTGAGCATGTTAAAAGATCAGCATGCCACCCCACCCTCCTAAAGGATGTCTCCTTTCTTGTAAAATGTGGTTTAACCAGCCGTCCTGGTACATTACCTTTTCCACTTGGCCATGTTGGAGTCTTCTGTGAGGCTAGCTCCCAGCAGCGTATCATAGGCATCCAGTCGACTTGAATCAGAGACCAATTCCCCATCAACTCTCCCTTGATTTTCCTAGTATTCGACTCACCTGCACCTTGCTGAGGACTGTATGAAGCATTACCAAGGCACCGTTGATAAACTCTGCCGAGTGGAGCAGGTAGGACTGTTTTCCTTCCCTCCTTGCAGGGCAAGTCTTCTGCCCTGCCCATTCATGCAGCTGAATTTTAACCTCTGACCTTGAACATCCTGCAGAATCATAGGATCTAGAGGAGGGAGAGCCTGCGATCTCTGGTTGTCTCAGCTTTGGAGCCAGTTCAGCTCTTCTCTGGAGGGTAGGGCCTAGATTGATCTGGAGTGCTGTGCCATTTGGATTTTGCATGCATAGCTCTTTCCAAAGGCTCCGTTTTCCCTGGAATGGCAGAAGAGAGTCCTGTGGCTTTGGGGGCCTGACAGTGACAGGGCCAGATGCTTATTCTGTTACATCTTTCTCCTGTTATGGCCAAACCAGCTTTGGAGTTTAGTACTTAGGAGAGTGGGAATCCTCCCAAAGCCTTGCTGATCACCAGCGTGGAAACTTGTGATTGGAGTTCTGGCTGTCGGTATATTCAGTGTGCTCCACTTCCTTCCCTAATCTGTTAAAGGGAACTCAGCACTGACGTATTTTACAGGGGTGTTATGTGGAGAACCAAAGCCCGACTCTTCATTCTTGAAGTGTGACAATATTACTAAATAACGTGGCAACTGTCTTTGTTGTTGTTTGATTTGTGTGTGCGTGTGTGTGTATGTGTGTGGTGTTGAGCTCAGACCCAGAGGCCCAGCATGGTACCACACACTCTTTTAATCCTTACACTCAGGATGCAGAAACAAGCAAATCTCTGTGAGTCTGAGCCTAGCCTGGTCCTTATCCTTAGTTCTAGGCTAGCCAGAGCTACATAGTGAGACCTTGTCTCAAAAAAAGAAAAAAAAAGAAAGAAAAGAAAAGTGATGAGACCTCGCATGGGCTGACCAGGCCCTCCAACACTGAGCTGTATTCTCAGCACCTGAGTGTCAGCTTCTAAGGGAAGGGAGAGGAGGACATCAGAAGGTTCTGATGGTTCATCAAAACACCAGGCCTGTAATCCCAGTTACCTGAGAGGCTGAGCCAGGAGGAAAAAGGGTAAGGACAACTTAATGAGACCTTGTCTCTAAATAAAAAGTGAGGAGAGGGTGGGGATCTCACTCAGTGACAGACCACTTACTTAGCATTTTTGAGGCTCTAGGTTTGACCTCCACTATACTCCCCCCCACCAACAAAAAAAGATTCTAAAGCCTCAGCTAAAGTCTCTTTTTAAAAAAAATATTTTATTATTTTTATTTTATGTGTATGAGTGTATTGCCTGCATGTATGTGAGTGCACCTGTGTCATGCATAGTCTCTTCTTTTAATAGAAAAATATCAACTCGGACTGGAGAGATGGCTCAGCCGTTAAGAGCACTGACTGCTTTTGCAGAGGACCTGGGTTCAGTTCCCAAAACCCACCCATATGGTGGCTAACAACCATCCATAACTCCAGTTCTGGGGGAATCCGACACCTTCTTCTGACCTCTGCGGGTATTACATAACATGGGTACACCACATATGCAGGCAGTACATTCATACACATAAAATAAAAATAATAAATAAAATATTAGAAAAAAAGAAAAATAGCAACTCATGCTCTCAGTGTAGAGCTGAGATTCGAATCCTTGACTTGTGACAGGCTTGGCACAGGTTTGCATGCCCTGTCTGACCAGGTGTTGACTCAGTTAGAAGGGAAGCAGCCCTCTTCTTCCTAAAGTGTATCCATTTCTCAGGCAGTCTCAGCAAACCTTCCCAAAGAGCTCAACCAGACAGGAAGCAGGTTATGCCTAGTCAACAAGAGTTCAAATTTAAGCTAGGTATGGTAACCTTTAATTTCAGCTCTGGGGAGGCAGAGGCAGGTAGATTTCTGTGAGTTCAAAGCCAGCCTGGTCTACTTAGAAAAAAAAAAGCAAATTTAGACAGTTTTGGAAGTGCTTATAAACGTTAAGGAAATGTTAAAAGTATTGAATTAGTTGCATCTCACTGGGTTTACAGCTGTAATAGGGGCTCTGAGACGGCTCAGTGCTTAAAGGCACTTCTTAAGCTTGACAACCTGAGTTCTATCACCAGAATCCATGTTAGGAAAGAACCAACTCATGCAAGTTTCCCCTGATTCCACGTGCATTGGCACAAGTGTATGTGGCACAAGTGTTACATACACACACACAACACACACACACACACACATAAATAAATAAATAAATAAATAAATAAATAAATAAATAAATAAATAAGTGTTTAAAGAATCGGTGTTAAAAAAGAAGAGAAGTGTACTAGAGTCTGGCCTGCTGAGCACAAGGCTGCTGGGGTGCTGAGGAGCCAGAGAGGAATCCTACCTCCTCAGACCACACCTAGAAAGAGACCCTTAGTTGTGAGTCGGCATTTGTGAGAGCCCTGGGGTGAGTAATAGGAACCTCAGACATCCTCCTCAGGGCCACAGAGAAAGTGACCGTGTGTCTGTGAGGACAAGAGCAGACACTCTGGGCTGGCTGAGGGCAGTGTGCGTGCCGAGACATGAATGTCGCCTGTGGTGTGTGCTGTGCTCTTGTCAAGTTTCCATCCCCCGTTCTCTGTCAGCCTTTCTGTCCTCCATCTCCTGGGTTTGAATCTGTAGGTTTGAGAGTCTCCTCCACCTTTTTTTTTTCTCTTTACCCTTTGAAAAGTCATAGGAAGTTAAAACCAGAGGTTAAAATTCAGAGTAGTTAAACTGCACTCTGTTTAGAGAATTAGAGTGGAAAGAATCCAGCCATACAGAGGCCTCCTGAGATGCCAAAGTGTCCATGGGCAGGGAGTGATCCCCTGATCCTTTTCAACCCTGATCCCTCAGCAGGGCCATGCATTTCACAGGCACAGGTACCTGGTACCACCTTGCAGGGGATAGCCCGTCTTTACCCAAGGTGGCCAATCACTCACGTTTCTGATTTGGAAAAGCAACTCAGGGCTTTCATGCATAGGAATCCTAGGGACACTATGGCAGCCATTGCTGGAGGAAAACTGCCCACAGCCTGCCTCAGTTGGTCACACCACAAAGCCAGGCATTTATAGGTTGTGAATTATCTGAGAGCTACCATCTGGTCAGACTGTCACCAGAAACAGGGCCAGTGAGGTGTGTTTTCTATAGGATCTGGCTATGGGCACAGATGCTGAGGGGGAGAAGATCAAGGACCCCATGAGAGCCATCGTCCCCATCCTGCTGGATGCAAACGTCAGCACTTACGACAAGATCCGCATCATTCTTCTCTACATCTTCCTGAAGAACGGTAAGGAGGGACAGGAGGGAGAGGAGGGGATGCATAGGCAGAGAAAAGCAGGTGGAAAGTGGCTTAGAAGGCCTGGGAGGGAGCAGGAGCTCCAAGAGGCTCCTCATGTGTGGGCCTAACTGGGGCCGGGTCCGCTGCACCAGAGGCTCAGTCTCCTCAGCAACCCTGAGCAAACAAGGAACATGTGACGTGGAGGGGCCCATGACTGGGGAACAGGTTGCTGTTTGGTTTTTGGGCCAGTTTGCTAGCTCAGCCTGCCAGATGTTTCCAACTTGCCTCTCATTGACAACCACTGGTGTTTAGCCTGTAATCCTTTAAGAGGTTAAGACAGGGAGATCATGAGTTCAAGGCCAGTCTCAGCTTCAAAGTGAGTTTGAGGCCAGCTGGACTGTGTAAATCTCTGTCTCAAAAATAAATAAATAAACAAGAATTGAAAAAAGAATTGTTTTTCACCCACATCACCATATAAAAGACAGTAAGTCTCTCCTGTCCAGTGTGGCTTTGTTGTAGAGTCAGGGTGGTCAAGGACTACTGGGAAGCCAGGTGGACAGAAGCAGATTGGGAGGGGCAGGTGCCGATGGTCAGCTCTCAGCTCGAGTGGCTAGAGTAGACCCGAAAGTTTTATTTTGACCCCTTCTTAGATGTGATTGATAGATCACTGCCCACAACCCTGAGGCTGACAAGGGAGGACATTGACTGCTCATGGGGGTGGAGACAGCAGGGGTTAGGTGTACTGACCGCATGTTTGTTTCTCAGGCATCACTGAAGAGAACCTGAACAAACTCATCCAGCATGCCCAGATCCCCCCGGAGGACAGTGAGATCATCACCAACATGGCTCACCTCGGCGTGCCCATCGTCACAGATGTAAGGGCCAGTTTGTAGGCTGGCAGAGATGGGGTCTGGCATAGTCTATCTTCTCCACATTTGTGATTGTAGCTTTTTAGAGTGCAGCCACATGGGGCCCAGCGTGGTGGGACATGCCTTTAATTCCAGCACTAGGGAGGTAGAGGTAGGCAGATCTCTGTGAGATTGAGGCCAATCTGGTCTATATAGGAAGTTCCAGGCCAGCTGGGGCTGCAGGGAAACTCGGAGAGAGAAAGACAGAGACAGAGACAGAGAGAAAATATGAATCAGAGATGGGGGGACGAGGATCAGTGAAACAGGTGAAAATCAGGAGTCACATGGTCACTAAAGCTGAGCTATCATTTCTGAGCTAGTTCAAAACGGGTCACTTCACTTTCCTCTGCCATATCTCGAGGTAAGTGTGGCCTGCCTTTGGGCACCTCAGGCTCAGCACCTCCCAGAGGATGGCAACACCAGTCAAGAGAGCTGTTTGACCACCTCCATGTCTTTGGCAGTCGGGTGACTAAAAGCCACACCAGGCAGATTGTTCAGAAGCCTGGGCTGCAGTGTGCTCAGAGAGAACAGGCAGGTCCTCCAGGATCCTTTAGGACACTCCTTGAACTCCAGGTGGAGGAGCCCTACTGCATGTTTCCACCTGCAAGCAGGCAGCCCCTGGAACAGAGCTGGCAAAGCCAACTGGGAGTCTCCAGGAGGGACCAGGCTCCACTGCTGCTCATCAACAGCCGGCAGCTGATGGGCGTTGGTGTCCTTAGAGCCTGGCTCACAGAGGGACCAAAGCAACAGAACTGATTCACTCAGCATGACCCGTGCTATTGGCATGAAGCAAAAAACAAATCGCATATAACCAGTATAATCTCCTGTAATAGAAAACTACCCAGGCTGACCTGTGTAGCCCAGACTGGTCTTGAATTCATAGCAAGCCCCTGCTTCAGCCTCCCAAGTGCTGGGATTACAGGTGTGAGCCACCATACCAATGTGGATTTTTTTGTTGTTGTTACACTTACATATTTGACCGCCAGTTGCCATTTTTCATTACTGAAGAACCACATTTGCTCAAATCTCCCTTGTTTTCCTAGTTTCTTAAAAGGCATACATTTTGAGGCCATTCTGGGCAAAATTTCTCCCTTATTACTCTTTGCCAATGCCGATTCTGAAATGGGTCATTGAGAGAATGTCTAGAGGCCACAGAGACCCAGGGGAGCCTGACCTTGTGTGTGTTTGCATTCAGTCCACACTGCGCCGCAGGAGCAAACCAGAGCGGAAGGAGCGCATCAGTGAGCAGACCTACCAGCTGTCACGATGGACCCCCATCATTAAAGACATCATGGAGGTCAGTGCTCGGGGTGGGCAGCAGGAGCTAGGGCCCAGGCTCCTCAGCACAGGGCCCAGGCTCTTCAGCACATGGCCCAGGTTCCAGCACCTCTGCTTGCAGGTGACAGTGGCATCCGTGTGTAGTTCCCTTGAGGATGAGCACCCAGAGCTGTCAGCACCCCCAGAGCCCCTTGCTCCTGAACAACTCTGAGGTTGCCACATGGAGACCCCAAGAGCCATTTGCCTGCTGCTTCCATCTCGGGAGTCTAGTCCCCTGCTGTAGAGGTGCCTCAGTGTACAGGATCCTGAAGAGCCAGGTCCATCACAGCATCTCAAGACTCAGATGAGAAGCACACACATTCCACTGGGGAGCATGGTTGTGCTGTGTCACACCTCAGCCAGATGTGGGCCTTTGCAGGGGCTGCAGCCTGCCCTCCTCTCCTCCACTGCTCTACTCTGAGCCCTCCCCATCCCAGCAGACAGACCTACACTTTGTTGCTCCAAAGATGCTATTTACATATGCCCAATTTAGGGTCATCTATTTTTTTTTTTTTTTGAGACAGCCCAAGCTGTCCTCAAACTTACTATGTAGCCAAGGATAACCCTGAAGTTCTTCCTGTGTTTATCCTCCAAGTACTAGAATAAAGTCATACACCACCACACCCAGTATATGCAGCACTGGGGACCAATTCAGGGCTTAGTGCAGCTAAGGAAGCATTTTACCAACTGAGTTATGGCCCCAGCCTGGGGTCATCTTCTGATGGGACAATCCTGTCATCTTGGACACTGTGTCCTTGGCACAGAGCTGCATGCACAGAGTGTCTCCATGTTTGTTGGGGGACATGCCCTGTGGCCTTGCTCCCCTCCCTCACTGGAGCAGAAGGAGACCTGCAGAGTCCTACACTACTGGGTCTGTAAGGTTGGGTGAGGCAATCTTTAATTTCTGCACTTGATGGGCAAACATAACAGAAGTCCAGAGAATAGGGGCTTGCTCGGTTTCCGTCAGGAATCACTACTGGATTATAGACCAGAAGTGTCTTTGTGTTTATACAGTGAGTCAGTGCCCTCTTTTAAAAATCTCCACACCAAAAGCAGGAGTGGTTGTGAAGCGTCCAGGAACCATGCGCGCCTCTGCGTCGGGGGAAAGCAGCCCTCCTGTGTGCTGCTCCCCTGCCTCTGCCTCCACCCCCCCCGCCCCTCCTCCTGGTCCCCTAAGTAGGCCTATGTAGGCTTCCCCTGCTGCTCCTAAGAGGAATGTGGGTTTCTAGGCAGCAGGAGATGGCTGGAACCCTCCCACCAGACAATTAGCCCCTTGACAAATTGCAAGGGAGGCTCTGCCTGGGGCCTAGTTTCCACCAGGCTGACAGCACGTGTCAGGAATTTAGTGGACAGAATACAGTGTGTGTCCTCAATGGGTCACACATGGCATAAACTGCAAGTGAAGAGGGGAAAATGAATGCTTTGTATGTTTGGTGCTTAGACTTAACCTACATGTCCAGGCAGTCAGAGCATGTGTGGTGGCACCAGGCCTGTGCTGTGCCTGGTCCCCTGGTGGTGGCAGTAAGTGGGGGGAGGTAGTGGATGCTGCAGATGGCAGCCTGCTCTCTTGTCTTTCTCCACTCTAGGACACTATTGAGGACAAACTGGACACTAAACATTACCCGTATATCTCTACCCGCTCCTCCGCCTCCTTCAGCACCACAGCTGTCAGGTAAGCAGACATGGGGCAAGCAGCGCAGATGACTGTCTGCCTGAGAATGATATGAGATATTAGAGTCCTCCCACATCTCCCAATGTGGCCAGGGGCAGCAGGCCTACGCTCACAGCAGGCCACTCCACGCTGGCCTCTGGCTTTCAGTCCCTTATAAACTCACCATGTCTTCCCTCACTCACTCGTCCACCTCAACCACCCACCTCTTTGCTCATCTTTGAACGAGCCTGGCCCACTTGTGCCTCAGGACCTTTGCATTTGCTTTTCCCTGAAGTTATCTGCAGCTAGATAAGCCTTCCTGGTAGGGGTCCCCTTTAGTCTCCTGTAGGTCCGGTCCCATCAGTTGTTCCTCAAGCACCCTGTTTATGAGCACCAGCTTTCATAGCAACCCTAATGTGGAAACAGCCCAGGTGCTCACCAGCTGACAAGTGTGTAAACAGAATGGAGAGCTGGAGGGCGTGAGCTGGGCATAGTTAGTTGCTGCAGAGAGGACGGTCACCAGCACTGGATCATCACCTGCAGTTCTAGGCCTGACACTCTTTAGAATACGAGCCGCCCTGTCCCTTTTTTCTGGCATGTCCCACCTGTCTTTCCTCTCTTCCCTTCCTCTCTGTGACTTCATCCTCAGTCTTTGCTTGTGCCTGGGCAATGTGTCTGCAGTGGTACCTGTGGCATCGGCATCCCCTCCTCTGGCAGCAAAGGTGGAAAGGTCATTGCCAAACATGAAATAAAGTACAGCCTCCAAAGGCTGCCCCTGCTGGGCTGGTTGAAGACGACAGGGTACCAAACTGCACAAGGGAGTGATCCCCGGCTCTGCGGCCCACACAGTGCCCAGGTGCTTCCAGGCTGTCCTGAGTAGGGAATATGGGCAGAGGAATCTACTTAGGGAAGTCCAGGGACAGAGGGAGGCTGCTAGTAAGGCCACACTTCTCCAGCTCACCTGCTCTTTTCACCTCCTGAGTGAAGCCTGAGCAAGGCTCTGTGGCCTCTTGTTCTGTCCTGTGGCCCTCAGCAATTCTCCATCACAGCAAAGTTCAGACCTGTTTCTCTTTCACTTACCCCATTAGACTGCCATCTTAGTGGGTAAGCACTGTCCCAGGAAACACAGCGCCTGGAGGCCCGGCCCTCAGAAAGCTGTGCAGCACATGTTGGCTAGGGATCAGCATGCAGCCTGAGGTGGAGTCGGCTCTCCCTGCTGCTCGGTGCTACAGAGTCCCAGACAAGCTCAGGAACGTGCGTGATCTGAAACAGACATCTGAGTGAGTCAACAGGCACAGCTGCTGAGCCCCACATCGAACGCTACAGCTCAACCAGGCCTGTCTGTTGCCTGTGTGTTAGAGTGGTGGGGTCACAGCAGGACCCTGTGACTCCTCCAGGCAGCATCTGGGCTTGGCCAGCACTGACTAAGCATCTACTCTATTTTGGGATCAGGTGTGCAGAAGTATAACAAGCCAGTGTGGACGAAGGACTGGATACCGTGAGTGCAGACATAACTCATCTCTCTCCCTCTCCCCCCCCCCCACAGCGCCCGTTATGGACACTGGCACAAGAATAAGGCCCCCGGGGAATACCGCAGTGGCCCACGCCTCATTATTTTCATTCTTGGAGGCGTGAGCCTGAATGAGATGCGCTGTGCTTACGAGGTGACCCAGGCCAACGGCAAGTGGGAAGTGCTGATAGGTGAGCAAGGCATGAGTTCTGCAGGAGGAGCTGCCTCATCGCACTGTCACTCCATCCCATGCTTTGTGTCGCATTTTGTCTTGGGTCCTCCCTTACCCCAGCAAAACTTAGTCCTAGATAACAGTGTGGAAATGGCAGAGGCTGAGGTTGAAGGGACATGTCCACCCTACTGTGTCTCTTGCTGAAAGACAGCATCATGGGGTGGGAAGAACCTGGTCATAGGGCCTCAAATCCCACTGCCAAGTGAGGTCACCTCAAGCAAGTGAGCATGTCTGGAACCCATTTCCTTACCCAACAAGGCGGGGTTCATAACTCCCACTTGCGGCCTGGAATGGGCCAGAGAGGAGAGCTGCATATTCCCAGCTTTGGGTCTTGCACCACAGTTGCTCCGTGGACTTCAGGGAATCATTACTGTCCCACACCCCTCTGTTGGAGAGAGAGAGAGAGAGAGACAGCATGTGTGTGAATACAGCCTGAAACCCTAGCCTGGTGGCTGGACCTTTAAGAATTCCCCAGATAGTCCCCATCGCCTTCTGGTCTGCCACACCTTTCCTGATATTTCCCGTTCACTTCCACAAGAGAAGCTGCTGGTAGAAGCTGGTCTGTTGCAGCTGGAGGCCCTCCCCTGCTTCCTCTTTCCAGGAACGCCTACAGCTTCTATGGCTGGCAGAGAAAGGGCAAGGGAGGAAAACCCTTGGTTTCCAGATGTTCTTTTTCTCAAAACATTTGCACCTGCCCAGGAGTTGCTCTTGACATCAGTTGTCAGGAGACTGTCACAGATACTGCCCTGTCTGGGCGCGCCCTCTCTAGGCACACACACTGAGCAAGGCGTGAGGCCAGAGATCTTGGTCTCCCTTGGAAGGGGCGTGCTGAGCACCCAGTGGGCAATGATGTTCTTTAGTGCTACACGGGTTACATGTGTTCTGCCACAGAGGGGCCTCTAGCTGCTCCAGTGGAAAGGCCTCCCTGGCCCCACCCACAGGTGTCCACTTCTGCTCATAATCCCAGACATAGTCAGCTCACTAACAAGTGTCACTTTTGTTTATCCAATTTCGGATGACCAAATCGCAGCACCACCCCCACAAGCTGTCCAAGCAAGTAGGCCCCATAGACCGGTCTACATGGCTGCGTCTGAGTTCACCAAGACAGACTTGAAGCTGGCACCACCCTCCCGATACCACAGCCCAGTGGGAAGATTGTATGCCTCTCCCTAACTCCCACAGGCTTCCCTGGCCTAGTACCAGTCACCCTGTTCCCGGTTTTCCTGTCTATGTTGTAGGCCCCGTAATAATGCTGTCTGCTCCCTGGCTGCATATGTGTTGCATGAATGTGTTAGACGCTTCTGAATGCAAAACAGCTTTCCCGGACAGCAGCTGTCACAGCCAGGCTTTAGGTGTGAACCTTCCTTGTACCCTTTGACTCTGCCTTGAGGTTCCTGGTGGAAGGGGTGGGTGGAAACCCAGGGATAGAAAGCTGCCCATTGGGATCATGGAGGGGACTCCTGTGGACAGCCAACATCCGCTATGTAGCCTCATATGCTTTGTGCATGCCAGCACCGTGCTGCCTGTGTGTGTGCATGTGCGTGTCTGCTTCTCACCCTTCGTTGGCTGCATACACGGTAGGCCTAAGTTGGCATGCTCCTGTGACTACCTTTGTTCAAGCAGTCAGCTGGCCTCTGTTCTCCCACAGGTTCTACACACATTCTCACTCCCACCAAATTTCTCATGGACCTGAGACACCCCGACTTCAGGGAGTCCTCTAGGGTATCTTTTGAGGATCAGGCTCCAACAGTGGAGTGAGAGCCAAAGAAACAAAGTAAAAGCAGCTTATTACAGAGAAGAAACTCTTCTGCTCTGAAGGGCTTTCTTTGATTACTCCGTCACTCTTTTCTTTCTTTTCCCTTTTTACTTTATGATTTCTTTGATTTTTCTTTTACTGAGAAAATGCTTGCAGTTCTTAATGCCAATTGAAAATGTGTCCAGTGCTGCCTTCACACCCTGGGCTCCAACCTGCCAGCTCACTCATGCCTTGGGTGGCATGCTGCTCAGTCAGACAGCTGCAGGCCGCTGGGGTTAAACCCAAGTGACAGTAACCATGTGAATACTCTTCAGAGGATATTAAGTATTGAGGGATACTGGAGGCATAATGCCCAAGCCGGCTGGCCCAGGGTGAAGTGTGAGCACCCACAGGGCATATAAACGTCCTGCTATGGTGTAGTGGGAACTTGAGTGAGGCCGGTAGGGGACAACCACATGCAAAGGGCAGACACTGGGGAGATGCTCATGACTCCTGAGGACAAGACAGGCGTGTCAGGGAACATGAGAGCAGACTCCAGGCCAGTGGAAGACATAGGTGCAGACACCTTTTCCCAAGACTGGCACTTGCAGGGAATGAGTCCTCAGTGGTATGTGGCCTCCAGCCACCATGGACATAGTGACAGTGCTACTGTGAGATGAGCTTTGATCACACTCCTCTCTGCAGAAAGCTATGCTCATGGTCTTTTGCTTTCAAGACACTGTTTTTCTGCCAGCCTGGTGGGGCAGGCTGTGATCCCAACTACTCGGTAGGCAGAGGCAGGAGGATTGTAAGTTCATGGCCTGCCTAGGCCACAGATAAGTTAAAGCCTAGCCTGGGCAACTTAGCAAAATCCTGTCTCAAAACAAAAAGTAAGAAGAGGCCTGGGATATAACTCTGTGGTGGGCCATTTTCCTAGCAAGTGTGAGGCTTGGGGTTCAGCCCCCAAAAAAAGGAAGGAAGAGAAAGGGAAAGAATAGGTGGAGTTGTCTCTTCGCTCTCCTTTAGGTCTTTTGTGAGTTGAGTGGTCGTAACCTCTTCCACCAAGGCCTCTTGGTGAGATCTAGAGCCCTCAGGGAAAATCTGTTCTTGACACCCCATGCTTGTTCCCCAGGAGCACCTTGTCTGTTGGATGGACTATCAGATTCTCTTCCACATCGTCCTTCTTCCTCTTCCTCTTCCCCCTTTCCATGCTATAAATGTGTGGGGAACCTTCTGTGGAAGTGGCAGGCTTGGGCTGAAGCGCTCTGTCACAGTGATGGTACTTCCTCAATGTTGTGATATGTTCTGTCTTGGGCTCTGAAAACGTCCCTTCACCTCGGCTGAGATGTGACCCAGTGAGTGAGCCAGTGTGAGAGGCTGGTAAGCCGTAATGGGAAACCTAGATTGGGGGCCGGGGCTGGGCTCCGGCACCTCCCAGGAACACCCATGACTAAAGTAGCCATTGTGTGCACTCCCTGGCCCACAGCTTAGCAGAGAAGGCTGGATCGCCTTGCTCCAAAGTCTGGTCAGTACCTTGAGCTCTGACAGTCTGTAATTCGGGCCTCAGATCATGCCCACCTCTCCACCCTCCTCCTCCTGGTGGAGCTCTGGAGTGGCCCTTCAGAGCATGGACTAGGTAACACCAGAAGTGGGTTTGTTTAGTGTTCATCCCAAAGGAAGGAACAGTAGGCTCCTCCATTTATCCCACCTTCCCTGAGCAGCAGGACATTAGCTCCAGGACAGCAGCAGTGAGCCATGAAAGCAGGGCTGACCATGGCCCTGGGTCTTGGCTCCCACCCTGCCCATGTTCACCGTCCTCTGGAAAGCAAAGTCCAGCGGTGAGGTAAAACCATAGAGGTGCACATCTGTGACCCAGACCTCAGAAGATTGAGGCAGGAGGGTCTCAAATTCACGGCTAGCCAAGCCTACATAGGGAGAGCCTGTCTAAAAACATTAATTAAAACACATTGGGGTGTGGGGGGGTAGCAAGGCATAGAATAACACCAGTGAGGCCAGAGGCAAAGGGAAATCTGGCTTGCCTCTCCTATTGTAAGTATCCAGGTAACCAAAAGACAGAGCAGCGCAGACCCTTGGAGAGCCTCAGTTTTGTGGCAACTTACCACTTAAGAGATGAGGCCCGGCCATGAGGGAGTGTCCCCAGCAGGCATCACGCATGTCTAGCCAAGCCTACATAGGGAGAGCCTGTCTAAAAACATTAATTAAAACACATTGGGGTGTGGGGGGGGTAGCAAGGCATAGAATAACACCAGTGAGGCCAGAGGCAAAGGGAAATCTGGCTTGCCTCTCCTATTGTAAGTATCCAGGTAACCAAAAGACAGAGCAGCGCAGACCCTTGGAGAGCCTCAGTTTTGTGGCAACTTACCACTTAAGAGATGAGGCCCGGCCATGAGGGAGTGTCCCCAGCAGGCATCACGCATGTGCCTTGTTCTGTTTTCCAGGCTCCCTTCTCTCCAGTCAGTGAGGCACTCCCAGCTGTGGGTCAGAAGGCTCTTGACCACTGAAGGGCCCAGATTCCACTAAACCTCCAGCTACCCCTCCAGACTGCCCATGAGTGAAGTTGTCCAATTAGATTTTTGCTTGTTCTTATCTTGGCTGATGTAGGCCTGTAGCACCAGTCACGAGGCATGGCCCTCAAGCCATCAAAACACGAGACCTCACAGGTTAGATTAGACCTGTTAGGCATGTGCTACTATAAGAGTTGTTTTATGCTTTGATATCGAATATTCTGCTGTATTCTAGATTGCAGCTGGTTAGTTTTGTTTGCGGAGACTGGTTTGGATCTGTGCTTAGAACCAACAGTCAGCTGCTATTAAGTGCCCCTTGTCTGTCCCCCTTTTAAGGATGGCTTCCCTCCCAGGAGGCCCAAGGGAGCTCCGAATCGAGACCTGCCTCCAGTCTTTGGGCCAGCCTACCCTGAGCAGGCTCACCACTGCCCTGGCATTGAGTGTTCCCACCTGTGGGATGAGTGGAACAGCCTTCACAGTCCAGATCTGCTGATGGCCCAGCTCACTGCTCGTTCCCACTCTCAGGGACCTCTTAGGCAGCTAATCAGGGAAGACTAGACCAGCCAGTCTTAGAACTCTGGATTTTCAGTTCTTACCAGAGCTTGCTGTCTGTCTCAGGCTTCGGAGCTTCAGATGGTCATTAGATGGGCCTCCAACTCATTTTCAGAGCCCACTGCTGGCATTTCATAATCACCCAGTTATGTGGGCTGGAAGAGCTCTCATCTGGAAGGCTGACACAGCCAACCACTCGGGGTTCAAAATGGGATCCTCTGCGGCTTCACAGGCACACCCAGCTTATTTTGCAGTGTTGATGGTGCAAAGCTTGAGCTGCAGTTTTGAGACAATGCAGATTGTTGGGTGTCAGGAACTGGCTTTGGGGTGACCTGGATTAATAGCATCCAGACTTGTCCCTTTAAAGAGACCCAGCAAGTGAAGGCTGGGAATGGCCCTGTTCCCAAGGGTCTGGGGCCTCATTGGCTCCTTCTAAGGTTTAGTCCTAAACTTGTTCTTCAGTAAAGACTAGGAAGGTCAGACAGTGATAATATCAGAAAATTCTAGAGCATGGGTTCCTACCCTTGCTTTGGACTCCCCAGATCCCTGAAATGACATGTGAGAAGTCCAGGAGCACTTTGGAATAGGCATTGGACCATAGGAACCCCTTTGAATTTGTTCTCACAATCAAAGCAGCCTTTTGGTTTCCTGGCTGGCTTATTGGCCACTTTCTACACTGGATTCAGAGGCTAGCTTTCAATGTCCAGACACACAGGTTGCATAAAGTGGAGGTCTGGAAGACCCTCACTGGCAGGTCATTCTTCAGAGTTTGGAGCAAGCCTTATAACATGCATGTCCTCCCTCCCTGGTACCACAGCCTTTGACCTCCCTTAGGACTACTTGGAAGGTTGGCAAGCTCACTAAAATGAGCATACTTCAGTGGCGTGGAGCCTTATGAAAACACTCAGGGATGCTCCTGACAGTCATATCACCTCTGCTTAAGGAGCCACGAGTCTGCAGGATAAGGAAACGGCTTTAATGCACAAGGCTCAGGGCAGAGTGCATGTTCAGGCCATCTCGCTTGCTGACCGTGGGCGGGGCCAAGGTGAGAGAGGAAGCCAGGACTTGAAGTGCAGGGAGTAGGGCACTGGGGCCTGTCTCTCACACTTGAAAGTGTTGTACACTTTCTGCTGGTCTAGACTGACTAGGGAACACCCAGGTCAGCTGAGCAAGTGGTAGTCAGAGGCACAGCCACAAAACCTTCTTTTGCCTGCCCTTGGAATGGAAATCTGGAGGTAAGGTCTCGGCTCCCTACTCCCGTGAAGGCCTGGCCCTTCCAGGTCCCGAGGGAGGCACATTTTCAAGTACGGATCTTTTGTTCAGTTCTTCTTTCCCACCAGGACCTTTCCTTGGTGTCCACTGCTGCATGCATGCAGGCCTCATGCTCACACACTTCTGTTCTGTTTGATTAACTCCATGTCCAAACTACATGGTCCATGCATCATTTTTAGTGCGCTTAGATCTCTCTCCTTATGAAAAGGGCCTTCATTTCTTTATTTTCTTATTTTTCCTTTTTTTATTTTTTATTTTTTTACTTTTGCACTAGAAGTGTATCTGATTCCATTAGCTTACACTTTTGCAAGCATTTCTAATCTCTTACAATGCCGGTCTCTACAAGGTAAGGCCTCAGGTCCCCGC
This sequence comes from Nannospalax galili, assembly GCF_000622305.1. Taxonomy (NCBI): domain Eukaryota; kingdom Metazoa; phylum Chordata; class Mammalia; order Rodentia; family Spalacidae; genus Nannospalax; species Nannospalax galili. The sequence continues at coordinate 5,272,558 of NW_008331486.1, forward strand.
CCTTTCCCTCTCACACCTGAGGTCCCCCCACCACACCAGCACCAGCCTGCTGGCTCCCCAAAGTCAGCGGATCCCCAGGCTCTGCCCACCCATGGCCTCCCTGCCGGGCAGGCCCCATTCTTTCTACACATAGGCCCCTGCCATCCCTGCCCTTCTCTGCTGTTGTCTGGAATGTCTCTCCTTGGCTTTACCTGGAGTTCAAGAGGATGAGCAGAGCACAGCCACCTGGCAGACCGCCTGGGCTCTGATGGAGAGGGGGGTTCCTAGGGTCGGCCTGGGACCCTGCCTGAGCCAGAGGATGTGTTTTGCTTAGCCCTAAATGTCTCCAAGGCCTATTGTGACAGGACCCAAGGGTTCCATCCCATTCCCTTCCCAGTTTCCACTGGACCCAGACTAGGGTTGGGGGGAATGGAGACCAGGGGAAAGATGCCCTGGGCTGGAACAGGTAGGTGAGCTCACTGTCTTTCTCTGCCTCCCCAGGATCCACACACATTCTCACCCCACAGAAACTGCTGGACACGCTGAAGAAACTGAACAAAACAGATGAAGAAATAAGCAGTTAAAAAAAACCAAGCTGCCCCTCCAAAGCCCCAGCCCCCTGCCCACAGTGCTCCTCAGCTCCCCAGCGCGACGCCTCGGTTATTCTGCTCCTTCCCAGCCCTGCACGCCCTGGCTGCCCTGTCGCCGCGCTGCATTCATTCCCGTTCCCGTGTGCGAATGACACCCTCTCGTTTGAAACAAGAGAGTAATGCGTTGTTTTCAAAAAACGAGGATCTTCCATAGTACCCCACGAAACGTTCACATGCAAGCGCCACACGGCACAGGTGTTGGAACTCTAGACCGAGTAGACTCCTCCCCTTATTTATGAGCCCATGACCTTGTACATAGCCCCGTGTGCCACGTGTGCATACTGCTTGAGTATGGAAAGGTAGATGTGTGGATATTTCTCAGAGCTTGTTTGGGCTTGTTTCTGTTCTTTTTGGGAATCATGAAATGTCTGTTCTCAGGTGTCCCGCACTGAGGAGTAATTTGTTACCCTGTCTCCAGTTCCTACCCTAGCTGCCAGCTCTCATCCATGCAAGCTGGGAAATGACAGTGGTATACACTTCAGGAGGCTGGGATAGAGCTGACCTTTTTTATTTCTGCAGTGGCTCATGCCCTAATGTTGTAGCTGTAGGTGGCCAGGCTGGGTGCTGGCCAGTGTTCCCTCCAGAGTCTGGTACTGTGTCTTGACCTGTGTCCACAGTACTGTAAGCCTGAGTGAAGGGCCTCCAGCCTGTCACCATCCCTAGACTCTGCCCAGCACCCTCGATTCCTCGAGAGGACTTAGGCCTGACCCTCCTGTCCAGCTCTTCCTCCCCTAGGCTCCACTCCAACACCACCTCTCAAAAGGGTCAGGCTGGGTAGAGATCAAGGCTCAGGAATAGATTGGAACACATGGGTCTCTGCACTTTGGCCAAAGGGTGCTTTGCTAGAAGGGTTGCAGGCCTGAGCAAAGGGCTTTGCTGACCCTGCCTCCACCCAGCAGGTGACGTGTCAGATTATCCTCAGTTTAAGATGCTTCATTCATCTTTATTTTGTGTAGTGTGCAGTCCTATGTCATTGTGGTTGTAAGAGAAAAATGATCATTTTATTCTCTGTATAAAGACGTAGCTGTATAAACGTAGCTAGCTGTAAAGTAGAAATTCAAGAAGTAAATGCTAGGATGGCTCACATCCTCAGGACGCAGCAGCCCCCAGGTCTGGGAGTGAGCACACTGCTCATCCTGCTGCTGACGTCATGAACTATAAAGACAGTGGAAGTCACAAAAAATGTCCTAGCCCAACACCCCCACCCTCTCCCTCCCGCAGACGTGTGTGTATTACCGTGTCTCGTGCTGTTGTTGCAAATGTGGTGTAAGCCTTCCTTTGCGGCGGCTGTGTCCTCCCATGCGTTAGATGAACTGTGGCCCTCCCCCCGTCCTGGCTCTGGAATCTGCCCCACACTCAGACTAGTTTTCGGGTGGCCGCCCTGGGGCCCTTCCTCCCTTCCGCCGTCTTATTTCCTTAGGACAGAAACATAGGAACTCGCATAGGCTTCGTTCCCTGCTGCCGCTTCTTGGGCCTCTCCCTCTGGTCAAGCGATGCTCATGCTTCAGGACTGCGTGTGTCGAACATGTGGGGTTTCCTTTCTGTTATTTATATAAATAATTTATCAAAAGGATATTTAAAAAAACAAAGCTAGTCTGTCTTGAAACCTGTTTACCTTGAAATCCTCGGAATATCAGTGTTTGGCAGTAGGAAGCACAAACATGTCTCACTCTGTACCATTCTGTACTAAAGCATTGGCGTCTAATAAAGACATCAGTGCCCACTCATGGTGTTCAGGCCAACTCTGGACTGGTTTTGCTTTGGGGACTGAAGAAGATGGTGTCCCGCCCCTACGGCCAGCTGAGGCTCAGAGTCTTTGAATCTAGGTGACCATGGCTTTAATTAGGTCTATATCTGTCTCCCATTTGGGGACAATCCATGAAACGTCTCTGGCCTCTTGACAGTAAGAGGATGCTTCCTGGACATGAGGCATGAAGCATGTCTGGGCGGCCTCTGCCTGGAATACCACAGGACCCTACTGTCCTCAACTTGAGCACATGGTGCCAGTGTATTTAAGGCACACAGGTGTCAGACCCATCCCAGCTCACAAGTATAAAGAATTTCCTTCCAGAGTAGAAGCTGGTGCCTCTGCTGCAGGCTTGGAACCTTTCTGTGATCTGGGGAGACTGCCCTGAGGTCAGCCCTATGGGAAAGAGTCCAGCTCAAAGTTATCAGGAAACCTGCTAAGCCATCAGGCACAGGGCTGTGGGGGGTCTGGAAGAATATCCCTCAGTCACTCATTAAATGCTGCTCTATTGGGGTTTGACTTGGGGATATGGCTTGTGCCTAATCATGTGTTGGGAGCCCCACCCTCAGTGGAGGTCCTGGGAGTTGCTGATGGGACATTTCAGAGATGGGGTATGGAAGGACATGACAAGGTTATTGAGGGCCCTGCCCTCAGAAGGAATTGGTACAATTCCCTGGGGACTGTTCAGAAGTCAAGCCTGATTTCTCCCTGCTTTCATCACCATAAGATTTCTCTCTCATGTGCTCCTACCATCAGGCATGAAGTAAGGCCCCTGGACCCTAATAAACAGCTGGATAAGCCAGGCCTGGTGGCATAGGGTTATTATCCTAGCTACTTAAGAGACTGGGGGAAGAGACTTTTATTCCAGAGCTACCTGGACTATGGGGTGGGGTGGAGGGGGTGCTGAAGAGATGGCTCATTGGTTAAGATGACTTGCTGCTCTTCCAGAGGACCCAAGTTCAGTTCTTAGCACCCATTTCAAGCAGCTCACAACTGCCTAAACACTACAGCTCCAGGGGATCCAATGCCCTCTTCTGGCCTCCAAGGGTAGGCACCTGCAGTTATGTGCACATACATACTTGTACACACACAGGCATACCCATAAAAATAAAAGCTTAAAAAAATATGTTTTAGCCAGGCATGGTGGCCCATGCCTTTCATCCCAGCACTCAAAAAGCAGGCGGATTTCTGTAAGATCAAAGGTAGCCTGGTCTACATAGCAAGGTCCAGACCAGCTGGGGCTATAGGGAGACCCTGTCTCAAAAAAAATTAAAAATCTAAATGAACCTCTTTATATATTACTCAGTCTCAGGTATCTTGTTACAGTAACAGAAAACTAGTTAAGACATCACTGCATGGAGGACTCTATCCACCCTAGGCTAGTTGGTGGAACTTACATCCTGCCCCCTGCAAGACTTGCCTTGTAATCAGGCAGTTGTGAAGACGGCCATCTAGTAACCAGGCCAGGCCCCTTTTGATACTGATCTGTCAAATGGGTCCTCTGTTGTTCCACACTTGAGGAAGCTGAGACTCAGAGAGAAGCAGGACTTCATAAAACTGTTGAGGGGGGCGGGGTTCAGACAGCCGTCATGGCACAGCACCAGAATGCAGCCGTATGGGATCCAACACTGGAACTTTTGCGTTCTAAATTATTCTAAACCAAATTTACATTAAAGCGAAATGTAAATGCTGTTTATTTCGGTCCCTCCAGGCTATGGAAATGTCTCTTTAATCTCTGGTTGTTTGGGAGGGGGTGTTTGCTTGTTTTTTTGTACAGTTTTGGTTTTTATTGATTGGTTGGTTGATTGTACATGATGTGTGTGTGTGTGTGTGTGCGCACGCGCGCACATTGATAGGCATTCTCTGTTTGTGTGGGAGTGTGTGTGTGTTTGTGTTTTTGTATAGTTTTGGTTTTTTTTGATTTGTTGGTTTATTGTACATGATGTGTGTGTGTGTGTGTGTGTGTGTGTGTGTGTGTGTGTGCGCACGCGCGCACATTGATAGGCATGTGGAAGTCAGAGAACAACTTTTCATGGTCAGTTTTCTCCTTCCACCACGTGGACTCTGGGGATCTAACTCAGGGTGTAAGACCTGTGCAGCAGGCGCTTTTACTCACTGAGCCATATTGTTGGCCCATATTTTTTTATTTTGACATAGTCTGGATCAGTTGCCCAGGCTGACATTGAACTTATAATCCTCCTACCTCTGCCTCCCAACAAGCTGTGATTACAGGTATGGTCACAATTGGCTACCCTGATTGTTTCCGACATCTCTTGGCCCAGGTGCGTCATCATTTCTCCACCCCATCCCACCAAACAGCACAGAAGTGTTTCACTCTCCCACCAAAGCCCTGGTTCCCAGTGCTTCTCAGCTCAGAAGGAGCCTGTGGGCCCTTTCTCCAAAAGCCCCCTGTCCTGCTGCATATCCTCAGAGAAGATGCTGTCGTAGGCCAAAGTTTGTTCTAAGCACAAACTAGCCCAGGAACCCTGGGACCCAGGTCATGAGCTGTGGCTGCTCTGTCTTTCCAGAGGCTCAGGTCTAGGACAGGGCTTCAACAAAGGTGCCAAGGGGCTAAACCCTGCATGTGTGTGACACCAGGCATCCATCCTGTGGAAGCTGAATGAGTGTCGCTGGGAGACTGAGGGCAGGTCTGAGTGCAATCCTCTCTGGTTCTCTGCACCTGATTGCAATGGACATTTTCTCCTGTGCCATCCCTCAAGGAACAAGTTGAGCTCCAGTCATAGAAATCCCAGTAGCAGTCAGTCATTACTGAGCCTGGTAACCAAAGAATAGACACACTATGAACTAAAAAAGCCCACCATGCTTGGTGGAGAGGCCAGTGCTGAAAGGACAGAGCCTTAAGTGGGCCACAGGCTATGTGAGACACAGCTGCGAGCCAAGGGATCTGCCAGCCAGAAACCTGTGCCCCCACCCCAGCAAGCTGCCTCCCCAACCCCAGGGGCTTCCCCTCCCTACAGTGCTGCAACCTAAGCCAAAGCAGCAGAAAGGCCCGTGTGCCTGGGGTCAGCACTGGGCAGATGGATCACTACCACTAAGCCTTCAGGATATCCCAGGACCCCAGTCCGGAAACCTCCAATATAAAATGTTCTTTCTGGGGCTTGAGAGATGGTTCAGTGGTTAAGAGCTGTAGCTGCTCTTGCAGAGGACCTGGATTTGATTCCTGTCATCCACATACAAGCTAACAGCCATCCATAACTCCAGTTCCAGGGGAATTCGACACTCTTCTGACCTCCATGGGCATTGGCAACACGGTGCACTTACATACATGCAGGCAATACACTCATACACATAAAAAAAATTTTTTTTAATGTTCTTTCTTCCCACAGTGCCTCTCATCCTGCTTTGAGTGACCCCAATAAAACAACTCTGCTGTGTGACTGTATCACCAGAGAATTAACAGGATGGTCCCTAGGCACTTCCTGGCCTGGAAGCTCTGTGATTGGGTTCTTCTGGTCCTCCCCCCACCCCCAGCCTCCATCTTCTGATTGGCCCAAAGGGATAGGCTGGTGATTTCTAGGGCCCCTGGCTACTGTAATTAACTTCCCACATCATTTATTTCCACTTGAGGGAAGGACAGGTCCTTCTGGAACCCAAAAGTGTGCTCAAGAACCTGGCAGCATCCTCTAAAGGCCATGGCTGAGGTTCTCCGTAGTGCTGTCTGCCTTGAAGTAGGGGGCCAGACACAGACTCCCTCCAGGAACAGGGCAGGGGCCCTTTAAAACCCAGCCTGGCTTACTCAGGCTGTTGCTATGTACAGGACCAACTTCCTTAGCAACTGCCTGACCTCTTAAAGGGGCCTTGGAGGAGTGGTTGCCCTCAGCCATGGCTCCCAAAAAGAAGCTGAACAGAGGCAAGGAGTTGGAGGTCAAGAAGAGAGGGGGGAAGAAGGGTGCCAGCACTACCGTGAAGGAGTCGACCATGGTGGAAGAGCTGAAGGAGTTCTATCACAAGCAGATCCAGGACCTGGAGGACAGGCTGGCCCGGTGGGTGGGCAGCAGCACGATGCTGCTGGGTCAGAAGCCCACATGGGCTCAGACAGAGACCTTAGACCTGTGTTCTGACCGCCTCTGAGATGTCAGGACCCCCTCCCTCCTCATGCCCCCCCTCCGCTGCCCCGCCTCAGTTTCCTCATAGGCAAACTCAGGTGGTGGTAAACTCTGAGAAGTAAATGTATTTCCCCTCTCCTTCACAGCTCTCAGAGCCCCGGAACTACACCACTAATCAGCAGCTCAACCCCAGGCAGCTCCTACCTCCCTCCAGCCTAATAGGATCCTCAGTGTAAAAAGGGAGTAATCAGTAGGATGAATTGGAAATGGCTCCCCCTGGTGACCAGGTAGCCCACTCCACCCTCTCTGGACACGGTGCTCATGACTTAGTCAGGGACTAAGGCCCAGTTGTTTCTCCATGCTATGGCTCAGTTTCCCTAGATGTATTTGTTTTGACACAAGGTCTCCCTCTGTAGCCCATGCTGACCTGGAATATATAGCCCAGGCTAACCTCAAACTTGTGGTGATCCACCTGCCTCAGCCTCTCAAGTGCTGAGATTAGAGCACCCCACCACACCCAACTCAGTTTTCCCCTAAGTGGAAATGAGAAAGGTAGCCCCCTCTAGTGTAACACTCCATCTTCTGGCTGGCTTTGTGTGGGGCAGAGATGGTGGGGAAGGGACCCTTTAACATTTCACTAGAGATGTTACATTTGCCCATCTTGTTTCTTCCTTAAAACTAGTTTCTAGGGCCAGTGAGATGGCTCAGCAGCCCTTTGCACCAATCCTGATGACCTGAGCTCCATCGCTGAGACAGACCCACATGGTAGAGAGAGAGAACTGATTCTCATAGATTGTCCTCTGTCCTCCATTCATGTATGATGGCATGCACACAATCACAGAGTAAACAAAATTTAACAAATATATATGTACACACACACACACGGTTTCTATTCTGGGCATTGTGTTTTATAATCTCAGCACTTGGGAGGCAGAGGTAGAAGGATTATTCCATGTTCAAAGCCAGCTTAAAAGGCTACTCAGAGGCCGGGCGTGGTGGCGCATGCCTTTAATCCCAGCACCTGGGAGTCAGAGGCAGGCAGATCTCTGTGAGTTCAAGGCTAGCCTGGTCTACATAGGTCCAGGACAGCTGGGACTACAGGGAGACCCTGTCTCAAAAAAAATTAGTAAATAATAAGAAGCTAGCTTGCTTTCAGTTATGAAGCACCAGCCCCAGTCCTAGGGTAACCCTTAAGAAGATGAGGAGGTGGCTGGAGAGACAGCTCAGTAGGTGAAGCACTCACCATGCAAGTGCAAGGTCTGATCAGATTCCCAGCACCCACATCAATGTTGTAATCCTAGGGCTCAGCAGGCACACGGCAGTTTCCCCAGGAGCAAGCCAGCTAACTAGACTGATAAATCAGTGAGCTCTGGGTTGGAGTCGGAGACACTACTTCCTTTTCCCACAAAGGCAGCCACACCTGGAACCACACTGTACAGAGCACTCATTCGGAAGACACTGGTAGACCCGGATGTGGTGGCGCACACTTTGAATCCCAGTACTCAGGAAGCAGAGGCAGGCAGATCTCTGCGAGTTCAAGGCTAACCTGGTTGACACAGTGAGACCCTGTCTCAAAAAACAAAAATATAGTGGTTAAATAAGTTATTATGTGGTGCTCTGAAAATATTCACAAACATTCCTTGAACCAGGACACCAGATAGAGGGCATCGGGAAACACATTTATCAGTTATTAGGTGCTTACAATTTGCCAAGCTGTCAGTCAGGGCCTCAGCAGCTTCAGAGGTGGAGGTCAAGGGTCTGCTAAGTGCAGAAGGGTTTGACCAGCAGATCAGGCTGACTTCAAGGTGGGCATTGTCGCTCAGAGTCTCAGCTATCAGGTCAGACTGACAGGGGATTAATTTTTTAAAAATATTTATTTTTGTTTTTTGTGTATGTGTATTGTCTGTATGTATGCAAATGCACCGGTGTTGTGTAACGCCCACAGAGGTGAGAAGAGGGCATTGGATCCCCTGGAACTGGAGTTACAGATGGTTGTCATCTACCACGTGGGTGCTGCAGCCAGTGTTCTTAACCACTGAGCCATCTCTCCAGTCCCAGGTTCAAGTTCTGACCTTGCCACTTGCTGGGAATTTCATCTCTGTGAGCCTCAGTTTCCTTATCTATCAAATGGGTATAATTATCACAGCACCTACACCCTTACACATTGTTTGGGGGGGGCTCAACAAATGCATACTTCCATCAAACCAGAAACTGATTATGTGAACATGTTACCACTGTGAATCCACAGTTCAGGCTCCAGCCCTGCCCCACATAGGCCTTACATTCCAGTGAAATAAGAAACACAAATGCTGGGCTCAGTATGCAACGTGCCTGCCGCACAAGCACAAGGACCTGAGTTCAAATCTCTAACATCCAGGTAAAAAGCCAGGCACGGTGCTGCTTGCCTGTAACCCCGGCCTTGGTGGACGTGGAAACAGGTAGATCCCTGAAGCTCACTAGTCAGCCAACCCAGCTGAAGAGACTGGATGAGCCTTAGGTACTGCGGGAGAGTCTGCCTCCAAAACCAAAGGGAGCGAGCAAGGAGGAAGGAAGACACCAGGGGCTGGAGACAGCTTGGTGGCTTAAGAGCACTTGCTGCTCTTCCAGAGGACTGGCGTTTGGTTCCCAGCACCCACATTAGGTATCTCACAACTACTGTAACTCCAGTTCCAGGGGTCTGATCCCTCTGGCCTCTGCAGGCCAGAACATGTGGCATTCACTCTCAGACATACACCCACAAATAAAAATAATAAAAATGATTTTTGTTAGACAGGGTCTCTCTGTAGCCCCAGCTGGCCTGGAACTTGCTATGTAGACCAGGCTGGCCTTGAACTCACAGAGATCTGCCTGCTTCTGCCTCCAAGGTGCTGGGATTAAAGGCATTGCACGACACCAGTGCACTTACACACATGCAGGCAATATGCTCATACATATAAAATAAAAATAAAATTTTTGCTGGGTGTGGTGGCACACTCCCTTAATCCCAGCACTTGGGAGGCAGAGGCAGGTGGATCTTTGTGAGTTTGAGGCCAGCCTAGTCTACATAGCGAGTTCCTGGCCAGCTGGGGTTACAGGGCGACCGTATCTCAAAAAGACCAAAAATAAATAAAATTTCTTTAAAAAAGGAAGACACCAGACATTGATCTTGTGCTTTCATACATACATCTCCACACACACGCACGCACATTTTAAAAGGGACGAAATGCTGAGCCCTCCAGTTGTGAGGCACAGTGGGACAGTGGAAGATGAGGCTGGATTGATGAGACCACAAGAAACTTCAAGTGGCTTTTTAAGGAAGGAGAGTCAGCTGCACCTGAGCCCAGGTGTGCCTGACTGGACCCTAGACTTCGGCTCTGCCCCACCCCAGGTACCAGAGGAAGTGGGATGAGCTGGCTGTGCAGGAAAAGCTGTTCCGCCAGGAGTTTGAGCAGCTGGCCAACAACAAGAAGGAGATTGTGGCCTTTCTCAAGCGTACACTCAACCAAAGGATGGATGAGATCACCAATCTCAATGAGCAGCTGCAGGGCCTGCAGCTAGCCAAGGAAGTAGAGAAGGATGCTTTGGAGGCTCAGCTGGCCCAGGTGCGCCATGAATTCCAGGAGACCAAGGGCCAGCTCACCTCGGAGAACATCACCCTTGGTGAGCAGGGACTGGCCGGTGTGCCTGCTGGGATGTCACTGTGGGGCACAGACCCCCCCCCCGTTCTATCTATGGCATGGCATTTCCCTGTGACTGGTTTCTCACCTGGGAAATGGGGCTAATGCAGCTACCTTGAGTGACGGCAGCGACTCTAGACACCATCTTCCTTAAGTGTCCCTGAAACCCTGAAGCCAGACACACAATCCCTCTTCCCCAGTTTGTAGATGAGGAAGCATCTCAAAAAAGTGGTGTGCCTTTGAAATGTCGGGTTGGGGGTGTCATGAGGCTGGTCCAACTTCTGTTTTCCCCATCACTCTTGTGTGGAGGGAGTAGACAGCATCAAGGGAGGCTTCTTGGGGAGGTGGAACTTGAACAAGGTTTGGTGAGACCAGTGGAGGGCAGCACAGGGGCAGGGCCGGGCAGGGCCAGCCATGGCATGAGCGGGGCCAGATCAAGCCGGTCCTGCACATGGAAAAAGCATGGCGTTGGGAGGCACATCACAGATGGCCAGGAAGAGGAGGGCAAAAAGGTCAAGATCTGAGGGGTGTCACATGCCGCCCTCGGGGCGGCCCCTCATCAGCCTTGTGGCCCCTGGTGGGCAGGGGCAAAGCTGGCTGCCCTGGAAGAGTTCCGGCTGCAGAAAGAAGAGCTCACTGAAAACTACACGAAGCTGGAGGGCCAGCTGCGGAAGCAGGAGAGCGAGTACAAGGAATACGTGTACAACCTGGAGAAGAAGTCGGTGCTAGACAAGGACAGGTGGGTGGGCTGCTGGGGACACCCACACCCCAGCCTCTGGGCCTCAGCTTTCCTGGGTTTATAGGGGGAGGGGAACCATGGACTCCCCAGGCTGTTTCCTGGAGCCCTGGCTGGGATTTGAGGGCTAAGAGCAGGCTCCTAGGTCCAGTGCCTAGGCTGCCATTGGACACTCCCGACTTCGATTTGTCACTTTTCCCCCCTTCACTATGTAGCCCTGGAACTCGCTATGTAGACCAGGCTGGCCTCAAACTCACAGAGATCCAAATCCTGCCTCTGCCAAGTACTGGGATCAAGGTGTGTGCCAAGTCAGGTCCCTCTGTCACTTAAAAAAAAATATTTTGCCTGGGCATGGTGGTGCACACCTTGAATCCCAGCACTCAGGAGGCAGAGGTAGGTGGATCTCTGTAAGTTCAAGCCCAGCCTGGTCTACATAGTGAGTTCCAGAACAGCTGGGGCTACAGGGAGACCCTGTCTCAAAAAGACCAAAAAAAGAATATATTTTATTTTTATTTAATGAGTGTATGGCCTGCTTGTAAGTGCACCTGTTGTACAATGTCCACAGAGGTCAGAAGAGGGCATCAAATTCCCTGGAACTGGAGTTAAGGATGGTTGTTAGCCGCTATGTAGGTGCTGGGAACCAAACCTAGGTCTTCTGCAAGAACAACAAGTGCTCTTAACCACTGAGCCATCTCTCTAGCCCCTGTCACTTCTTGTTACTTAATTGTGTTTAATAGGGAATACTGTATTGCAAGTTCCACAGGCCCAGAGCTTCTCTGAGGAAAAGCCCAGGTACAATGGGAATCCCCCAAATAGGGATGCCAGGGTTCCTGCCCATCCACCTGACCTTTCCATTCCCACCCTCCTGGCTAGGCTGAGAAAAGAGATTATCCAGCGTGTGAACTTGGTGGCTGCTGAGTTCCGCAGAGTGGCCAACAACCAGATGTGGGAGACTACCAAACGGGCCATTCTGGAGAACAACAGCATTACCCTACAGCTGACCAAGGTGTCTCAGCAAGGTGTGCAGCTGCTGCAGGAGAATGAACAGCTCAAGGGTGTCCGGGACAAGCTGTGCAAACAGATGGAGCTGCTGGAGAACACCCAGGAGATCATGGCCAGGAACAGGAGAGAACACCAGAAGGTGTGCCCAGCATGCCCTGAACATGTGAGGTGGGAGGTTGGACCCAGGGCTGCAGCCAAGTTGGGGGGGGGTGCAGTGAGGGGCCTAGGCTTCCTCACTGGGGAGGGACTGGAGAGATAGCTCAGTGATTAAGAGCACTGGCTGCTCTTGCAGAGGACCCAGGTTCGGTTCCCAGCACCCATACGGTGGCTCACAACTGCCACCAACTCCTATTCCACAGGTAGCCAATGCCCTCTTCTGGCCTCTGAGGGCACTGCACCCATGTGGTATACATAAACTCACTCAAGCTCACACACACACACACACACACACACACACACAAATTTTTTTTTAATCTTAAAAAAAAAAAAGCCCCCCAGGGCAGGAGAGATGGCTCAGCAGTTAAGAGCACTGGCTGCTCAAAGGACCTGGGTTCGATTCCCAGCACCCATATGGTGGTTAACAGTGGTTGTTAACTCCAGTTCCAGGGGAATCTAACACCTTCTTCAGACCTCTGAAGGCATTGCACAACACGGGTGCACTTACATACATGCAGGCAATATATTCATACACATAAAATAAAAATAATTTTTAAAAGTCCCCATCGTGAAGTGAAGCACACACCTGCTTCCCACCTGCTGTCCAGAGGTGGTGACAGCCTGTGTGCGTGTGTGTGTGCGTGTGTGTGTGTGCCTGTGTGTGTGTGCGTGTGTGTCTGTCTGTCTGTGGTGGCTAAGCCAGTGGACTGATAAGAGGCAGGCCTGGTGCCCTTGGGTAGGCCCAACATCATTTTCCCTTCTACTCAAACCACAGGGATGTGGCTCAGGCTGCAGATGTGGCTATCGAGCACCGGAACGAGGCTGAGCTAAGCCTTGTATTGTCGCACTGCACTGGAGCTACAGATGGGGCCACAGCTGAGAAGATTCAGCGGGCCAGAGCACAAGCCCAGAAGAAGTGAAGAGTCTACCCTTTAGGTGATTCTTTTAGACCTAGGACTTGGCAGAAGGCCTAGCTTCTCTCTTGAGAGCAAAACTGAGAGACTGTGGGGTGGGGAAGCCCGGAATATCTAATTGTAAATAAATTTGGAATACTAGAGTGGTTATTGTACGCAATGTAGCCTTAAGAAAAGCAGGCTGGAGACAGAACCATCTAGATACTGCAGCAGAACTGCACATATTTAATTGTATCGAGGCTGGAGGTAGGCTATGGATTACAAAAGGGGCCTGTCTGCCTTCAC
>NW_008331486.1:5285794-5359185 GCF_000622305.1 Nannospalax galili
AGGGAGTAGAAGGGAAGCTCTTTGTATGTGTGTGTGTGTGTGTGTGTGTGTGTGTGTGTGTGTGTGTGTGTGTGTGTGTGTAGGGGGGTAAATCCCAGCTGTGTGTTCAGCCTGGGAGTAGAGCAGGCTTGGGTCCCACATAAGGCCTGGTATGTAGCCACCTGCCCACTCCTGCAGGTCATCCTCATGTTGGCTGAGAAGTGCAGCCAGCAGAAACAGGGCAAAGAGGAGGCCGAGCAGCTGCGCCTCCTGCTGTCCCAAATGGAGCAGAACTTCCTGAAGCTACAGACAGACAACCAGACACTGAGGTGCGCTTGCGTGGGGAGGTGCACTTGCGTGGGGAGGTGCGCTTGTGTGGGGTGGAGCAGCCCTCATGACTGCCCTAGAGCCCCAAGGCTTCCCTGTCAGACAAGCTGAGGCCTAGATTTAAGCAGGCTACAGAGGAAGGGCAGAATCCAAGGAAGGGGTGGTATCAGTCACGGCCCTGGGATGGCAGCAAGCTGTTGCCTCATCATGTCCTGGATCAGGAATGAGAAAGAGCAGCTGGAGCAGCAGCTGGAGCAACAGCACGCTACAGCCCAGAAGCTACAGAAGGAGCTGACTGAGGAGCAGAAGGCTCGGGCTAGCCTGGAGATGGTTCTAGCCCAGGCTACCTCCTTCCTACAGGACATTATGCAGGTAAGGGGAACTGGGAGGCTCCAGGAGGGAAGTGGACCAAGAACAGAAGGTGACCTCAAGAAATGTGGCCACTGGGGTCAGGCTTACAGGGTCCTCTTTCCTGGGAGGCTGCTAGCCAGACTCCTTTCCTGAGCTGGCCTGATGGTATGTATAAGCTTATAAATCCAGTTACTAGGGAGGCTGAGGCAAGAAGACTTGCAAGTTCAAGGCCTGAATGAGCCACAGAATGAGTTCAAGGCCAGCCTGGTCAAATCAGTGCCTTAAAAATTATAAAGTAGAGGCCAGGCATGGGGGCGCACACCTTTAATCCCAGCACTTGGGAGGCTGGGGATCCCAGAGGCAGGCGGATCTTTGTGAGTTAGAGGCCAGCCTGGTCTCCATAGTGAGTTCCAGGTCAGCTGGGGTTACAGGAAGACCCTGTCTCAAAAAGATTTAAAAAAAAAAATTGTTTTAAAGTAGAGCTGGAGAGATGGCTCAGCAGTTCAGTACACTTGCTGCCCTTGCAGAGGACTGGAGTTCAATTCCCAGCACCCACACTGGGCTGCTTATAACTGCCTATAACTCCAGCTGCAGGGTACCTGACACCCTCTTCTGACCTCCATGGGTACTCACACCCACCCACACACATACCTAAAAATAAAATAAAAGTTTAAAATATAAAATATCCTAGTCACCACTCATCAAAGAAGATTCTTTTACAACAGACGGAGATTATTACAGAGTTCCACAACTGTCATACACAGAGGTTGTAAATTGCCCAAGCCTAAGTGACACATCTACAATGCAACCTCTACACCCAAGGCTCATGGAACATAGTGGAACAAGGGATAGAGAGAACACTAATGCATCTCTGAACTCTCGTGAGTGACGCGCCTTCATTCTACAGAGGCCAAAGCACAGAGAATAAGGGTCTGCAGTGTGGGGCCTTGGACAGGACTCCTACATTAAACTACACTCACCCAGGGCTCAGGGACCACTGCAGAAGAGGGGACCGAAAGGTTGTAAGAGCCAGGGAGGAGGTATATGACCATATGGAAACAGAGTCCTACAAGCTCCTGGGACCTGGCTCATAGAAACACACAGCAATGGTATCAGCATGCACAAGACCCATGCAAACTCAAGAAGACAAAACCCCAGCACAGAACTGGGGAAATGGGCAGCAGGCCCCAGTCAAAACTATTGACAGTTGATTACTGCTGGGTGAGGAAGAGCTGATCTTCTTAAAGGAGGTGACTCTAGATAGGCTGACTAGATCCCAGTGGATGAACTTGCACTGAGGGACAACTGGGGACACAAACTTGACTTGATAGGCCTTAACACAAATGACAGAATACATAAATTCCAGTGGGGGGGGGCAATGGGGAAGGGGCAAAAAGATGATTAAGATGTTCTATATGAAATACACAAAAATTCAATTAAAAAAATAAAATAAAATAAATTAAGAAAGTAAAAGGAGGCGCTGGAGATCCAGCTCAGTGGTAGAGCATTCGCCTAGCACACAGGAAGCCTTGGGCTCAATCCCCTGCACAGAAAAAAAAGGAGACGAGGAGGAAAGGAAGGGAGGGAGGGAGTCAAGGGCAGAAAACGTCCCTTGAGGTCTCCAAAGAGCTGAATTTCTTCTGTAAAGCTCTGGAAAACTTTGGGCCTCAGTCTTCCCAACCTGACAATGGGTGTCCCACTGAGGACACTGAGAAAGAAGACAGACACTGACATCAGGTGCTCCACATAGAGGCGGGTGGGTGTTGGTACCACTGTGGTCTTTACCCCACCTCACATCTACCACCAGATACGAACAGTGGTGGAGGATGGCAAATTCGACCTGGTGTTCCAGCTGCAGCACAAGGAGATGCTGCAGCAGCTGCTGGCTCTGCTCAGCTCTGCTGTCATCCTGAAACCTCAGCAGGACCTGTGTGACCCAGACCAGGACAGTGAGCCCCACAGCACACCCCAGGAGAGGTGAGCAGGCAGCCCTCTGCTGACCCCGGCCCAGAAGCCTGGCTCTCCAAGAGCTCTCTCAACCTCACCCTCCTCTTGTGAGAGATGGAGGAGATGACCCCAGACCCCTCCCCACAGCTGGCTCAGCACCCAGACACCCAAGGCAGCATCTCTGGTGCAGAAGCTATCTACCATCACCAGCTACCAGCCGGGTGACCTAGGCCTGGTGCCTCGCCAGGCCCGCATCCCACCTAACCCCCATGACCTCAGGTCACTCTCCTATGTTACCCGCATGGGGATCATCAAGTTACAGAACACTAATGAGGTAGAGGTATCAGGGGCCCTGGGGACAGCAAGGTAACAGCTGGCCCTGGATGTGCAGTTGGGGTTCTCCAGGTTCCAGCTGGGTGACTTAAGGGATGCTATGGGCGCTCTCTGAGCCCTACAATCTGTAAAATGGCCTGACAAAAAAGAGCAAGGCCTGTGGGCTAAGGCATACCCAAGTGTCCCCTGGGAAGAGGGCTTGCTGGGTAAGGAAAGGGTAAGACTCCCTGGGGAAGCCTCAGATTTCACAATGGCATCTTTAATCTTGCAGATCTACCCATCCTGCACTCTCAAAAGGTTCAGGAAGTTTAGTCTTCCTAGACCTTTCCTACGCCGCAAGTAGCACGGAGAGAAAACCAATACCTACTCCAGAAATGGAGTGTTCTGGCCACAGTCCATTCTCCATTCTGCAAGTGGCCTGGGGCAACCCAGAGAAGTTATATAAACTGTGGGTATCACATGTGTCCTGCGCTGTCTGTTTCTGGGCTTGAGGGTACCAGCAAGCAAACAGGTGGATGTGTCCACTGGTGTCAGGGGCCCGATGATGGCCCCTGGCTTCTAGCACGAATGTGGTCCAGGAGCAGGTCAGTGGCCCTATCCAGCAATGGGGGCA
Source organism: Nannospalax galili (assembly GCF_000622305.1). Classification (NCBI taxonomy): domain Eukaryota; kingdom Metazoa; phylum Chordata; class Mammalia; order Rodentia; family Spalacidae; genus Nannospalax; species Nannospalax galili. The sequence continues at coordinate 5,289,345 of NW_008331486.1, forward strand.
ACAGCACCTGCTCCTCAGGCGAGAAGCAGCTCAGGACGTAGGCCTGGATGGCACTAGGGTGTGTCGGTCGACCGATGCCCACCCGCAGCCTTGGCATTGCCTGTAAGGAGCCAGGGGGACCCAGGGGGCTCTGGTGAGGTACACTGGGAACCCCATGCTAGGGCAGTCCATGCTGGCCACCCCCACCCAGGGCAAGGCAGAGGGGTCAACTTACACTAGAGTTGAGACAGCTAATGCAGGACCGGACTCCGTTGTGGCCCCTTGGAGGGATGGAGGCCCAGTTAGCACTTTCCAAGTCAGCACCCTTCCACCCCCTTCTGCCCAAGCTTCCTTCAGAGTGGCCCAGGCTGGGGAGCAGTCCCACTCCACCCTAAGGAGAGGCCAGCATCCCTCCCCAACCCTGAGCTTGGTGTGTGTGTGAAGGGTCTCACCTGGCACTGCCCCCCAGCTTCAGAGCCAGCTTCCCCAGGGGTTTGTCCAGCTCATCGTGGACCAGGTAGACCTCCTCTGCAGTCAGCCCGAACAGCTCCGCTTGGCACAGGGAACAGCACCGCAATCACTGCCCACGCCCAAAGGGATGTGTTGTGCTGGTCACAACGAACCCCACTCCACACATAAAGAAACTGGCTACAAAGTCCTCGTGCAGCAAGGACTTGTTGAGTCAAGCCCTGGCCCTGTTCCTGGTTCCTGTGCTCTCCCGACCCACCCACTCCTGGAGCCCTCTACTCACCGGCCCTAGCCACGCTGCGCCCGTTGACGTTCATGAGCCTCCGAGGTCGGAGTAGGACCAGCTGAGCATCCCCGAGAGCGGCCAAGGCGAGGTCTGCGGCGCAGCGCGAGTCGCGAGCCCAGCTCTCCGCCACTCCCAGCCGCCGCGCCAGCTGCCCCAGCACCGCCATGCCCACGCTGTGTCGCGTGCCGGGCAGTCCCGGGTTCCCCAGGCCAGCCACCTGCGGGCGATCAAACAAGTCTCAGCATCCAAAGCTGGGATGAGAAGATGGAGAGGAGGGACGGAGTGGGGAAGCGGAGCGAAGGGCCTGGGAAGTCCTGGAAGCTCCAGAAATTGTGTATTTCACACAGAACATCTCAATCTTAATCATCCTAATTTCAAATTAAGGACTGACAAGGCCGGCAAGATGACTTAGTGGGTAAAGGCGGTTGCCGCCAATTCTGACAACCTGGGTTCGAGCCCCGGGACTCACAAGATGGAAGAAACCACATAAAATTTTAAATCTAAAAAAAAACAAAGGAAGAAAACTGACAAGGAACTTGGGAGACTACCCGGGATGTATGGCAGCGGTGGAGCTGGGCTTCAGTGTCCCTACGTGACCGCCCACATCGCACTCACCAGCCACCGCTTTCCCGGGGACCGAAGCTCCGGATCGCACTGGCTGAAGAACCGACTCTGCGGCATCCCGGCGCGGAAAAGGTGAGACGCCGACATGTTGCCCCCATTCATGGCGCGGTCCCCACCCCCTGACGTCAGACAGCCCTAGGCCAGTCACGTAGGCACGTGCCCGGGAATGACTAATCCGAGCTGCGGCCACCATATTTCTGCCGGGCGGAAACAGCGAGCGGTGTCAACGGCGGGGGGATGTCAGCGACGGACCGTCCGGGTGCATTCCGCCGCGCGGCGTCTAGGGTTCCTGTGGGGTTTGTGGGGCACGCCCAGACGCCTTGCTCAGGCTCCGACTCAGGAGCACCAGCCTCATTAGGCCCCTGAGACGCGCTTTGCCCTGGAAATCCCGCAGGTTCTTTCTGACGTAGATCTCAGCTTCCCGAGCTAATCAGTTTTCTATCGACTATTGGATTTCGGAGGTGTGGCCAAAGGGGCGGAGCCTGTTGGCATCCTGGAGCCGGTGCCTAGCAACGCGGGAGGCTGGGGGCCTGGAGCCCAAGGAGACCGCCAAGGACGGAGGTCCACCTGGAAGGTGCCTCATGACAGACCCCCACGAGGTGCGGGCTTCAGAGGGCAGGGTCGCAGAGAAGGCCGGCGGAGACAGGGCCAGAGGGGACGTGGTGCCTACAAAGAGTCCAGGACTTGTAGGAGGGGACGAGGATGGCTGGCCGCCCAGTCCCAAATGGCTTTGACCCGGATGGGGACAATAGAAAAGGAGCAAGTGGAGAGATTTGTTTTGTTTTGAAGACACTATGTAGCCCCGGCTAGGCTGGAACTATGTAGACCAGGCCTTGAACTCACAGAGATCCACCTGCCTCTTCCTCCTGAGTACTGAAATTTAAAAGCATGTGCCACCACACCTGGCCTAAGCAGAGAGATTTTGACAAAGTGAAACAGGACTCGAGGACTGATGGGACATGGGTCTCTGGCTCTCATGGTGATGGGAAAGGTGATGGGTGATGGGAAAGGACACAGAAGTCCCGGGGAAGAAGTTGGGTGAGGAGCTTGCTCAATGTGTACTGCTGGGCCTGAGAGGAACACCAGGATGTGGATGTGGGGCAGTGTCTGAGGTGGGGGTGCTGAGAACTGTGGGTACAAGGTGAGAGCAAGGAGAGCCCAAGTGGAGAAGAGAGGATGAACTCTCATCCCTAACCTTGACCACAAGAGAGGGAGAAAAAGGCAGGGCTAGAGAGAGGTTAGAACATGCCCTAAGGGGCCGCCTCCCACCAAGTGACTTTTCCACCCTCCCCGACTAGGCAAAGTACCTGGTGAAAGTGTAGATGTGGGGTAGGGTTGGCCCTGAGGCCTGCCACCACAGCTTGCTGTTCCTGGCTTGGTTTTAGGAGCTTGACAATACCCACTCACAGAGAATCCCCAGGCCATGGTTGATCCAAACCCCACCAGATATCATACAACGCATCTTTGGGACCAGCCAGGTGTTCTACAGCATGGACTCAAAACCAAGGACAACGGAGTCAACAGTACCTTTCAAAGTCAGAGAGTAGTGAGTGACTGCCTTGTTCCTGAGCTCTGATTCTGCCCTATGCAGTCATTAATATGGAGTACAGCCTTGAGCTGGCTGCCATCCCTCTCTGGGCCTCAGTAAATACTTAAGGACCTCTTCTCAGAAGATAAAGGGCTTGGGGCTGGGAAGATGGCTCAGCAGTTAAGACCACTGGCTGCTCTTGCAGAGGACTGGGAGAGTCCACATGGCAGCTAACAACCATCCATCTGTAACTCCAGTTCCAAGAGGATCTGTTGCTATCTTCTGACCTCCATGGGCATTGCACAATACAGGTGCACTTACACACCCACAGGCAAAACACTCATACACATAAAATAAAAATAATAAGCCAGGCATGGTAGTGCATGCCTTTGGCCCCAGCACTCAGGAAGTAGAGGCAGGCATATCTCTGTGAGTTCTAGGCCAGCCTGGTCTACATAGCGAGTTCCAGGCCAGCTGGAGCTACAGGGAGACCCTGTCTCAAGAAGACCAACAACAATAAAATAAAATAAAAATAATAAAAATATTTTTTAAAATCAGACAGAAGATAAAGCCAGGCATGGTGGCACATGCCTTTAATCCCAGCACTTGGGAGGCAGAGGCAGGAGGATCTTTGTGAGTCTGAGGCCAGCCTGGTCTACATAGTGAGTTCTGGGACAGCTGGGGCTACAGGGAGACCCTGTCTCAAAAAGAAAAAAAAAAAAAAAAAACCCAACAACAACAAAAGATAAAGGTTCATGTCCTGGATGAGCTCCAAGAAGGCCAGCCTGCCTTCCCTGGCACTCTGCCTACCCCTCTAGTCCCTGTACCCCAGTACCCACCTTTTCCCACCTACTCCACGCCATCCCTTGAAAAATGCCCTGGGCTAGCCCAGAATCAAAACCAGCCCCTCTGCCTTGCCTTATTCTCCTGCCCTCATAGCTACCACCAAGGCCATCAGTGCCTTGAGCAAGAAGACTGGGAGATGGCTGTGGTGTTCTTCTCCCGTGCCCTCTACCTAGACCCCAAGCTGGTAAGAGGTGGGCTTAAGTAAACACTGGCATCCACTGGCTGGCATATTTTGCCTCTTCCCTCACTGTCACATCTGTTGGGTCCCTCAGGACCACCAAATTCCTGCTAAGCCTTGGGAGAGGTAGAGTCCTCTCCCTACCCAGAGGAGCAGGTGATAGGGGGAGAACAGAAGCCTGGGTCTCTGCACCCTCAGGTGGACTTCTACGTGTTCCGTGCTGAGGCCTTCATCCAACTTTGCGACTTCTCCTCTGCTGCCCAGAACCTGCGCAGGGCCTACTCCCACCAACCAGACAATGTCAAGTACCTGGAGAGGCTGGTCTTTGTCCTTTATCTGCAGGTGCTTGGACTGCCCCCACCCATAGGGGGCTACACTCATCTCACACCCAACCACTGGCTTGCCCTCCAGCTGACATGTGTGCCCCCCACACTAAATAAATGTAAGAAAAAAAAAAAAAAAAACACTGGGCTGAGCATGATGGCTCAGGCCTACAATCCCAGTACTCCAGAGGCTGAGGCAGGAAGATTGTCATGAGTTCAAAGCTAGCCTGGGTTACATAATTCCAGGCCAGGATGTGCTACAATGTGAAACAATCCAAAAAACAAAGACTGGGGCTAGAGAGATGGTTCAGTGGTCAGTTCATGTTCCCAGCACCCACGTGGCAGCTGTCCTAGTTTGTTTCTCCATTGCTGTGACAAAAATACTCTGACCACTACCAACTTGGGGAAGAAAAGTTTTATTCAGCTTACATTTCCCAGGTCAGAGTTCATCAGGGAGCCCAAGATAGGAACTCAGGGCAGGAAACTGGAGGCAGGAGCTAGAGCACAGGCCATGGAGGAATGCTGCTCTCCTGGCCCCTACTCAGCCTGCTTGCTTATACAATATAGGCCCACCTGCCAGAGGTGACACCGCCCACATGGGCTGGGCCCTCCCACATCACTCAATCAAGAAGATGCCCCACTGACATGGCCACAGGCTAATCCAATGGAGGTAATTCACCAATTGAGGCTCCCTCTACCCAGGTGTGTCAAGTTGACACTAAAGCTATCCAGCACAGCAGCTAACAACCATCCATACCTCCAGTTCCAGGTGCTCCAACGCCCTCTTCTGGCCTCCATAAATATTGCAGCCACAGGTGCACTTACATACATGCAAGCAAAACATTCATACACATAAAATAAAAATAGTAAAATCTTATAAAAAAGAGGAAGAGGAGTTGAGGGGAGCACTGGAGGTGCCCAATTGAAGTTATTGTTCAATCTGCCTGTGCCCTGAAGTCTCACTCCCTGTGTGACCTTGGGAAAGTCACTTCACCTCTCTGAGCCCTTTTTCCTTCATCTGAAAGAGGGATGCTTGTAAATGCCAGGGAGGTGGCAACTCCAGGCTCTTGACCTGGGGCTCTGCTGTTCTCGTCTGCTTTTCTAGTTGCCGCCTCACGTCTCTGTACGGCTGTCTGTCACTGTGTGTGTTCTTCAGTGCTTACTGCTGTCTCTACTCAGCTCTGCATCTCTGTCCCTTTCTGCCTCTTGAAGTCTCCCTCACATCTAAAGGGCTCTGTGTATGTCTCTGCCAACTCTTGGGTGCAGCTGGACTTGAGTTCTAAGCAGAACTGACAATCCATCATCTCCCAGGGCCAATGTCTCTATGAGCAATGTGACTTCCAGGCCGCCCTCAATGTCTTCTTGCAAGCCTCTGAGCTCCAGCCCCAGAACCCCTCCTTCCGTTATCGAAGGTGAGTGCAAGGCCAGCCCTTCCTCTCTCCCAGCAGCCCCTACCATCACCCCCCACAGGCTGAGAGCACTTCCTCCCTTTGCCCCCAGCATGGCCTGCCTGCTGGCCCTCAAGAAGCATCAGGACTGCCTGGCATGCATCACCAGGGAAACGAAACAGGGCAATGTCAACACTGATGTCTACATCCTTCGGGCCCGGATCTACAACTTCTTCCAGAAGGTATTACAGAATGGTGGGTCAGGTGTGTGGCCTTCCCCCAGACCTGGGAGACCCCAGCATGCCCCAAGATTACAGGAGGAAGCAAGGCTGTCAGCTGGCTGGAAGTCCTGTCCCTGTATGTCTGCACAATGCCACTACCCTGCCCACAAAGATAGGTGTCCATCATCACTCAGCCCCAACTCTGTGCCAGACCTGTGCTGGGCCCTATGGGAATCACAAGGTGAGAGAGTCATGTCATCCCTGTCCCTCTGGAGTGCTTGGCCAAGGCAGGGTTTCTCCGTGAACCTGGAGCTAACAGTGATTTCCTGTCTCTGCCTCCAGGAATGCAAAACCCAACCTGATTTTACCCAGGTTCTGGGGTTCCAAACTCCAGTCCTCACCCTTGTGTGGCAAGTGCTTTACCCTCAGCCATCTCCCTCACCTCTATGGAGTGATTTGACCATAGCTGTGTGGGGAGGAGCCATGGGTGCACCCAGAATACCATTAGATACAAGGCAACTCTTCCCCTCCCCTTCCTTCTTTCCCATTTGTGCAGTGAACCTGTTCTAAGCTCCTCACCTCCCAGCTGGGCTGAGCGTGGAGACAGAGTGCAGGGAATGGCTTGGGGATGATGGGACGCAAGGTCCCAGGGAGGGGGTAGAGCAGAGTGTGGCCAGGGAGGAAGAGGCTACAGAGTAGTGGGTCTCCAGCTCTTCCCCAGTAGGGTGTTCCCTAGGGCAGTGGGCTCTGGGAGACTGGTTCCAGCTTCCCTGCGGACTGTGGATAAGTGCCCTGGAGGCCTAGGGGGGAGGCAGAGTACGAGAGGATGGGGTGAGGGGTGTGCACCATGGTCCTTCAGAGGCTGGATCAGAGGCTGATGGAATCAGCTGTGGGGAGAGGGAAGGTTCCAGAACAGTGTGCAGCTCTCTGGCTGTCCTGGGAGATGGAAACTGGCTGGTAGGGACAGGATAAGGGTGATGACAGGTAGAGAGGGAGAGGTGGTTCACCTCATTTCACCAGGCCAGCAGGGGATCTCCAGCTAAGTAAGGATATCCAGGCGGGTTCTAGCTCAGCCCGAGGCTAGGCTTCAGTGTTCTGCAAGTCACTTAGTGGCAGTGTCCTTCAAAGGTGGGAGATTGCTCATCATCACTATTTATTGCTGACTCTGGCCTCCTCCCGTGCCCTGTGTCTGTTCTGCAGAGGGGTGGAAGCTTTGGAGGAAGTGAAGCAAGAAGCAGTCCAGGGGCCACTTGCCCAAGGCCACAGAGCCAGTTGGGCCTCCAGCCCAAGTCCTGCTCCAACTTCAGCCATGCCCTCCACGCCTGCCACCCTTCCATCCCGGACTCTGCCTATTTCCTCTCACACCCAGTGCCCAGTCCTTGCTGTTCATCCACCAACCAATTACCTGCAGAACAATGGGGTGCTTGCTAAGACTGTTGACTGACTGGCCAACCTGCGCACCCAGTGGAAGGCATTTGCCTGGGGATGTTTTCTGAATCTGTTCTAGGTCAGAATTGTTAGATTTTGGGGGGAAAAAGGAAAGAGGAGTAGGAGACAAGAAACCAGACCCAGACCTGCAGCAGGCAGGGAATAGATCTTCCTGTATTCAAAGAAGATACAGTGAGAGGTAGAGGCTGTCCGTGGGAGCCAGGCATCTACAACCAGACAAAGAAACCGGGTGTTTTTATACCAAAGTTGTGAGACACAGCTACACTTTGTGGGGAGTTGAATTAGTGCATGGGTTTGGTGTCCTTGAGGGTCTCTTTTCTCAGACAGATGGGTGACTTATCTATGGCACTAAAGGACACAGGTGGGCTCCACAAACAGTCTCTCTCAGTCCCGGGAGTGACCAGTTGATAAGGCTTGAGCAAGGCCAGGCTTGAGTAAGGCCAGCTGCCAATTTAGGGCTCCCCCTAATAAGGCTTGTGGCTCTTCTGCAATTCACATATTCTATCAAGAGTTATCTTGAGCTTAAAGGAAGGGCAGTGGAGGAAGGATGGGGGTATTCAGTAGTCACAGGAGGGGGCTGGAGAGATGGCTCAGTGGTTAAGAACACTGGTTGTTCTTGCAGAAGACCCAGGTTCGAATCCCAGCACCCACATGGCAGCTAACAACTGTCCATAACTCCAGTTCCAGGGGATCCGACGGCCTCGTCTGTCTTCCTCGGGCATTTCACAACACGGGTGCACTTACCTACATGCAGGCAACACACGCATACACATAAAATAAAAATAATAATAAAAAGTCACAGGAGATCACACACTACTGCCCTCCACCTCAAATGAATCTTGCAGGACTCCTGGGAACAGACAACATTGGCACAAGTCACTGAGGCCAACCTGCCCCACCAAGGTTACACCTGGAAACAAGCCCAGCAAGGTTGAGGCTGGAGTGGGGGGGGTGAGGGGGCGATTTTTCCCACAATGCCTCCTGCCTCATTCAAGAGGCAAGAAAAGTGGGAAAATGATCCAGGGGACTCAGCAGAGGAATGGTGTGGTGTGGGCTTGTCACCTGGAGGCCTGCCCTCCTTTACCCTGACTGGGACAGTACCACCCACCCCATGCCACCTTTTACCCTTCAGCCGAAGCTCTGCTATCAAGACCTGCGCAGTGCCTTGCTGTTGGAGCCCAAGCACCCACAGGCCAAAGGGCTGCTCCAGATGATGGTGGACCAGGCCCAGCAGGCCTGCCAAGATGCCAGCATCCTGGCTGTGCAGGGCAGGCTGCAGCGAGCTCTGAAACATATCAACTGTGCCATTGAGAACAACCCCCTAGATCCCAGCCTCTTCCTCTTCTGGTACCAGGGTGGGGAGGGGCTGGTCTTCCTTGTAGATACCTGCTGTGTGGTCTCAGCCTGACTCTCCCCAGACCTCAGTTTCTCCATCCAACCCCTAATACTCTTCACCTGCTTCCTACCAGGCCACAGCACCATGGAGATGGTCTCAGTCACTTCTTCCTGAACATAGGGCTGGAGGGATGGCTCAGAGGTTAAGAGCACATACTGGTCTTGCAGACTTGAATTTGTTTCCCACATGGGGCAGTTCACAGCTGTCTGAAACTCCAGCTCTGAGGGACCTCAGGCCTCTGGCCTCTGTAGGCCCCTGCGCTCACATGCACAAACCCATACTTGCACATACATAATTAAAAATAATGGGTGTGGTGTGCACAATTAATCCCAGCACTAGGGAAGCAGAGGCAGGCGGATCTCTGTGAGTTCAAGGTCAATCTGGTCTACATAGTGAGTTCCAGGCCAGCTGGGGCTAAATAGTAAGACCATGCTTCAAAGGGTGGGCAGTGGCCTCCAACTACATGCCAGACATGGGGGTGCTTTGGCCCTGTGTGTCTCTCTCTGCTACCGGCTATGCCTGCCACCATAGGGGCACCTTGTACCGACGGCTAAAGGAATTTGACCCCGCGGTGGAAGACTTCCTGAAGGCGCTGGACATGGTGAGTGACAGCCAGGACCACCTGGTGAAGCAGGCCCAGCGCCAGCTCCTGCTGACCTACAACGACTTCGCTGTGCACTGCTACTCTCAAGGGGCCTACCAGGAGGGTGTGCGGCTGCTGAACAAGGCGATCAAGGACAAGCAGAACGAAAAGGGCCTGTACATCAACCGTGGAGGTGAGCCAGGGGATGACCAGCAGGCCCTTGCCAACTCCAGGCCCATCAGACTGGGGGGCACTTGTGCTTGCCTCCCAAGGGAGGCAGTGCTTGGACAAAATTGCTACAGTGTCAAATTCTCAGGTCAGGCAGCTGGGCAAATGTGCTCAGGCACACAAAAGACTAACCACAGTGTCAGAGCCACCTCCCTGTTCCCAGCCTGGGGCTGCAGCAGGCTGGGCTCGAGCTGCTGAACACGGGGTAGTGGGGGCACACTTAGCCCTTGCTCTCCGGCCCTAGATTGCTTTTTCCAGATGGGCAACCTGGTCTTTGCGGAGGCGGATTACAAGCAGGCACTGGCGCTAAATCCTCAGGATGAGGGGGTCAACATACGCATGGGCATGTTGCAGGAAAAGATGGGCTTCTGCGAACAGACTCATGGGTGTGTGCCACTGGTGGGGTGGAAGGGTGGGCAGCCCACAAATACTTTTTCTGTCCTGATTATTGCAATTATCACACTTTTTATGAAAAACTTAAATATTCAGTAATAATATGAATATTATTCAGAATGTTTTATTTCCAAGGTCTACTCCCCACTCTCCTCCCTCTAAAGTTTCCTCCAGACTTTCCTAGGTACACATGTTAACCATTACTACTTTGCAAAAGTGGGAGCATGTGAAACCACGGGGTGGTTATTCGTGGCCCTGAGGGCACATGCTGGGCAGGTGCTCTACTGCTGAGCTACAGCCCCAGCTTCCAAACCATCCCTACACAACACATGATGACTGCAGTGTCTTTTATTGATGGCACTGTAGTCTGTTCTGTGGAGATACAATAGATTTCTGTAGACTCCTCTACTGACACATGCTGGGCAGCATCCAGGATTTTCCTGACTGACGCCGTGGGCTCACCTAGGACATGTCACCATGCACTCATGCTGGGAAAAGTGTGGGATCGATTCCGGAAAGCTAACTTCTTGGTTTAGTGTCAACATTTAACTTTTTTAAGTTATTTATTGGGGGAGGGCACAGATGGAGGTCAGACGACAACTTGTTGGACTTTGGACTTGGTTCTCTCCTTCCACCATGTGGGACTGAACTCAGGTTATCAGACTTGGCAGCAAGCACCTTTGCCCACTCAGCCATCTTGCTGGCTCACATTTAATTTTTAAAAAATATTTTATTTATTATTTGTATTTTATGTGTATGAGTGTATTGCCTGCATGTATGTAAGTGCACCCATGTAGTATAATGCCTATGGTGGTCAGAAGAGGGTGTTGGATCCCCTGGAGCTGGAGTTATGGACAGTTGTTAGTCACCATGTGGGTGCCAGGAACTGAACCCAGGTCCTCTGCAAGAACAGCCAGTGTTTTTAACCACTGAGTCATCTCTCCAGCCTCACATTTAAATTTTATGAATGTTTTCCAAAAACAGAGAAGCGATTTAAGCTTTCCTGAGGAAGAGAGTCCCTTACTTTCCCCATATCCTTTCTGTCAGCACCAGGCCATTAACTCTGCTAATTCAAAAACAAAGAAGAGGGAAAAAAAAAAGTGCTCTCAGATGGTGTTTTTGTTTTGTTTTGCTTTAGACAGGGTCTCACTGTGAAACCCTGTGTGGCTGGCTTAGACTTCACTATGTAGACCATACTGGCCTTGAACTCACAGAGAGCGATCCGCCTGCCTCTGCCTCCAGAGTGCTGGGATTAAAGGTGTGCAACCATCATGCCCAGCCAAGAATTATTATTAGTTTTTGGCAGTATTGGGGTTTGAACCTATGGCCTTGTACATGCTAGGCAAACACTCTACCATTAAGCTACATCCCTGGTCCCTCAGATTGTTTATGCAGCTGAATTGCTAAAGCAGCCCAGCATCTTCTAAGTGTGTGGTTTTTCTTTTTGTTGTTGGTTGCTTTGTGTGGTTTTTTTTTTTAATATTTTATTTATTTATTTATTTTGGTCTTTTTGAGACAGGGTCTCCTTGTAGCCCCAGCTGTCCTGGAACTCACTATGTAGACCAGGCTGGCCTTGAACTCACAGAGATCCGCCTGCCTCTGCCTCCTGAGTGCTGGGATTAAAGGCGTGCACCATCATGCCCAGCTTACTTATTATTTTTATTTTATGTGTCTGAGTATATTGCCTGCATGTACGTGAGTGCACCTGTCATGCAATGCCTTGGAGGTCAGAAGAAGGCTTCGGATTCCCCTGGAACCGGAGTTAAGGATGGTTCGTAGCTATCATGTGGGTGCTGAGAATTGAACCGAGGTCCTCTGCAAGAGCAGTTAATGCTCCTAACCACTTAGCCATCTCTGGCAGTCTCACACTGTAGTCCAGGCTGGCCTTGAACTCAAGACAGTCCTCTCACCTGTCTCCTCAGTGTTGGGATTGCAGGTTAAGCCACCACACGCCAGCTCTTTTATGTGTTCATTAGCCACCATGACCTGCCTAAATCTTTTGCTCATTTTGCTATTTAAATGATTAATTTTTTTATTGAGAAGTCTTTTTAAAATTTATGTGTATGGCATCTTCTTGATGAATGATATAGGAGGGCTCAGACCACTGTGGGTGGTGCCACCCCTGGGCAGGTGGGCCTGTGCTACATAAGAAAGCAGGCTGAGCAGGGGCCAGGGGAGCAAGCCAGGAAGCAGTGTTCCTCCATGGCCTGAGCTCCAGGTTCCTGCCCTGAGTTCTTACCTTGGGCTCCCTGTGACCTGGGAGATGTAAGACAAATAAACCCTTTCCCCCACACCCCCCCAAAAATTTATGTGTATGAGTGTTTTGCCTGCATGTATATAGGTACACCCATATTGTACAACATTTGCAGAGGTCAGAAGAGGGTATTAGATTCCCTGGAACTGGAGTTAAGGGTGGTTGTTAGCTGCTACGTGGGTGCTGGGAACCAACCCTGGGTCCTCTGCAAGAGCAGCCAGTGCTCTTAACAGCTGAGCCATTTCTCCATCCGTACTGTGGGAAGTCTTTATATGCTAAGAATATTATTTTCTACTGTATAAAGGTATATTTATCCTATATATTTGTGTGTGTGTGTGTGTGTGTAGTGCTAGGGATCAAATATATAGGGCCTTGCGCATATAAGCAAGTACACTGCCACTGAGCTCCATCCCCAGCCAATGTGCATCGCTTTTCTTTGTGGTATTGCAGTATTTTTGCTACTCAGTAACTTGCCATTTTCAATCATAGCCCAGTTATTCTTTTTGTTTTTAGTTTTTATTGTTTTCTTGGGGGAGGCAAGGTTTCCCTGTGTATCCCAGGACCTACTGTGTATCCCAGGTTGACTTCAAACTCATAGACATCCTCCTGAGTGCTGGAATGACATGTGTGCATCATCATGCCCAGCTCTAATCTCATGTTTTTGCTTCTGGGTTTATGACTGTCTTAGGCCTTCCCTACCATAAGGTCATTAAAATGTTAGCTTGCAGGACTGGAGAGATGGCTCAGTGGTTACAAGGACTGACTGCTCTTGCAGAGGACCCAGGTTCGATTCCCAGCACCTACATGGCAACTAACAACCATCTATTAACTCCAATTCCAGGGGATCTGATGCTTTCTTCTGACCTCTGAGGCATTGCACGACATAGGTACACTTACATACATGCAGGCAATATACTCATACACATAAAATAAAAATAAAATATTTTAAAAATGTTATTAGTTTGCACCAGGATTTCCTACCAGCATCAAAGTGTTGGGTCCATCATGTCATGGGGGGTAGGAGGGTATGGGAGGAGGAAGGCAGAGGCCCCTGGTTGTCTTCCAACTCCACAGTAAGGCCCAGGAGCCTCCACCTCTTGCAGGCCCAGCTCATGGTGGCCCTGGGCTTATTGTATCCTTCAGGCAGTTCCAAAAAGCAGAAGACCACTTCTCAGTGGCCATTAAGCACAATCCTGAGAAAGCCCAGTACTACCTGCACCGGGCCAGGAGCCGACAGCTTCTGCAGAACCTTTTTGGGGCCCGCCAGGATATGGCCACTGTGCTGCTCCTGAACCCCAACCAGCCAAAGGTGGGTTCCTGCTGAGCCAGGGGGGCTGGCGAGCAGAGAGGAGTGAGCACGCCAGCCACTCACCAGTTGCTCCTATCCCTGAAAGAAACCTGGCTCAGGATTGTTCCTGATGCTGGCACTTCCTATGAGCCAGCAGTTGTCAGCACCTCAACTCCCACCACTCCCTTTACCCCTCCTTCCTCCCTCTGAGTCCAAGAGAGTCAGCATCACTCCATAGGTGCAGAGTGAGGCTCAGAGGTTCCTGTGCCCCAGGTCCTGAAGCTCAGAGGTTCTGACTGGCTCCCAAACCCATGGTCATGCTCCCTGTTAGGGAATGGTCCCTTTCTCATGGTCCCCTCCCATTTGGGGGTAAAAGACCCAGCGTAGAAGCAGTTTGCAAAAGCCTCCCATGTTTCTCCCTGGGAGGGCAGCACCAGCCCTCTGCCACTCTTCTGACTTTGGTCACCCCTTTCCTGACAGGTGATGCCACTGATGACCAACCTCTTCCCTGGCATGACGGTGGAGGAAGTGCTGGGAAGCCAGGTGGCCCACCTGGCCAAACTGCAGCTACGTCAAATGGTGGAAAGCGGCCCTAAGGCCAGCTACCCTCAAAGCATTGTGGCGTAAGCATCTAGAGCAGGGACCTTGGGCTAGGGGTGGAGGCCGGTGGGGACTCAGACTCATCGGTTCCAGCTGCCTCCTAAGTGGCATTCCAGATACCGACTGATCCTGGGCTGTGACTTGGCAGGCAACGGTTAATGGAGCGCCAGAAGGCCCAGGCCCTTCTACAGCAATTCCAGAGGTATCAACAGCCTTTCCCTGAGATCCCGGAAGAGCCAGAGACTGTCTCCGGGATCCTGCAGGAAAAGCTGACAGGCCTGGGGGAGAAGGATGAGGGAGAAGAAGCAGAGAAAAAGGTGAGTGGAACCCATGCTATGGCCTGAGGCCCTCGGAGTCTGAGGTAGAGGCTGGCTGGGCCTGGCCCATCTCACCATGAGGTGGAGAGGCTCAAGCAACAGATGCCCCATGAGTGAGGTAGAGGAAAACAGACACACAGGTCCATGCTCACACAATTCTGCTGGTGTCACCAGCCATTTGCACTGGACTCTCCTTACCTCATAATTGTTTCTAAAGGCTTTTTATTAACTATAGCATATGTATAGAAAAGCGCACAATTCCTGTGTGACTGGGGGGGGAGGGTATGTGCCAGTGCATATGCCCATATGGAGATCACAGGAGGATGCTGGGTATCCTTCCTTCTCTATCAGTTTTGACTTTATCCCTTTGAGAATAATAAGCAAGACCCAGAAATCCCCGTCTCTACTCCCTCCAGTCCTGGGGTTGGTTTCAGGTACATACAGCCATGCCCAGCTCATGCATGGGTGCTGGGGAGCTTTACCCACTTAGCTATCTCCCCAGCCTGTTTGTTTTTGATTTAGTGTCTTGCTGTGTAGCCTAGCTGTCCCAGAACTCCTTATGTAGCCCAGGGTGGCCTCATACTTTCAGCAATCCTCCTGCCTCAGTTTCCAGAGTGCTGGGATTACAGGCATGAGCCACCCTGTAACCCAGTTTATGAATGCACAATCTTAAGTGAATTTTCACAAACTGAATATGCTATGACCTCATCACCTGGGTTAAGGAACACATTCTCAGCTCCCAAAAGCCCCTTTGTGTACACCATCTCCTAGGCCCCTGTCCTGCTGCACACTCAAGGCTGTCCCAATTGCTACCTGCATATGTGAGGTTCACCTTTTCCTCATATAGATGGACAAATGTGGCAGGCTGTCCTGTCTGATTCCTTTCCCTAGCTCGCATTCATGAGATTCACACGTGTTGCTTCTTACCCTGTTCATCGACCAATCCTGCTAACAAATGTCAAATAAGTTGGTATTCAAAGGCAATGTTATACTGCTGAAGGGACTGCAATACCAGTGTCGAACTCCTAGTTCAAATTAAATACAGAACAAAAGTACATCTGTGTGCCTCTGAAGTCACACAGCCCTGTGGGTTCCATCTCTCAGGAAGATGTTGAGATGCGTGCAGCACAGAGCCCAGGGCCCAACGCACCAGGCGCCTGATGCATTCTATGCCTTCTGCTTGACCTGTTTATCCCCCTCCCAGCCTGCAGCTGTGACCATGAGCAGAGGAGGCAGAGAGTCCAATGGATTCAAACCTGCTCTCCTCAGCTAGTGACCCCTGCACGTTGCCCGGTGCTTGGAGACTTGATTCCTTGGACTAGCAGAGGGAGGATGAAAGAGGATAAAATGGGAGTTTTCCTCAGTGCCTCACTGCCATTCCCCAGAGCTCAGCACTTTACAGTTTACAGAAGCCCAGCTCCCATGTGAACCAATGTTCATCTTGCAGAGGGAGGAAATGGAGCCTAGCAGGGCCCAGAGCCTTACCTTTCTACAGACATAATGTCCATCTAGCCTGGCCAATCCCCTTCCTGAGGTCTCAGCTCCCAGGTGTTCCCACCCACTCTAACCTAGTGTCCGTGAGGAACTCTAAGCTTGGGAGAGATTGCTGGACTGAAACTAAAAAAAAGGAAAGAAAGAAAAAAAAAGAGGAGAGGCTAGAGAGATGGCTCAGCACTTAAGGACACTTACTGCTCTTGTAGAGGAATTTTTGTTCCCAGCACCTACATCAGGTGGCTCACAACTACCTCTAACTCCAGCTCCAAGGGATCTGATGCCCTCTTCTGGCCTGTGTAGGCACCTGCACTCGTGTATATCCCCCTATCCCTAAACACCACACCCCCACCCCCGATCACATGCATACACAATTATAAAATAAATATCAGGAGGCAGATCTTTGTGAGATTGAGGACAGCCTGGTCTACACTGTGAGACCCTATCTCAAAAATAAATGAAATAAGAGGCTGGAGAGATGGGTCAGCAGCTAAGAGCACTGGCTACTCTTGCAGAGGACCCAGGTTCTGTCCTCAGGATCCACATGGCAGTTAATAACTGTCCATAACTCCAGTTCCAGGTATCCAACGCCCTCTTCTGTCCTCCATGGGCATTGCATGACATGGGTGCACTTATATACATGCAGACATAACACTCATATACATAAAATAAAAACAATAAGTAAAATATTTAAAATAATAATAGAAATAAAACCTTTAAAAGAAAGATTGCTGGACAGATCCAGAATTTGCTGGCCTTTCAGACACGTGGCTGCTGGTCCAAGGGCTTTCCAGTCTGCAGTCATCCAATCTGTTTCTTGCCATAGGTCAAACAGGGACTTTCATCTCACAGGGTGACATCCCTGACTGACAGCTATGTGGACCAGACCTCCTCAGGCTCAGTCTTCAGCAGTAAGTGCCCAATGTTCCTACTAGGCCTAGTGGACCAACACAGAGTGGCCAGAAGGCAGAGGTCAAGTCCAGTATGACCTTGGGATCCTCCAGGGATAGCTTTGATTCTAGGGAAGTGACTCTAACTGGAAAATAACAGTCCTACAGGGAACTAAGCGGGATGATGCCCAGCACAAGGCAGGGACTGAAGTCACTACCAGGCTCCTCAGCTGTTGCTGATCCTCCCTTATCCTTCCCAGCCTGCTGCTTCTCTCTCTGCCCCTTACTGTCCCCAAACGGAGCCACAAACCCTGTGTGTATCCAACAAGTTTTGACCCCCAATTTTGCTGTCACCAGCCAAGAGAGGACAAAAGGAAAAAGTTAGAAAGCTGCTCCCCAGCGCCCCCTGGTGTGTGGTGGCAGCATTAGCTCCCTTCCTTCCATTAGGAATCATCCAGAACTGCACTGTGGTGCCCCAAGTTCCCCTGGACAGGTCTGTGCCCTGATACCTGTGGCAGGGATGAGGTGACCCAGTCCTTGCCCTCAGGGAACAGTCAGTACAGCCAGTTAGATACACAGAAGTGGGGCCCAGAGGGCAGGAGTATCATTAGCCCTTTCAAGTGGTCAAGGGGGGCTTCAAGGAGCTGAAAGAGTAGGAACTAGCCCCCTGTGGTAAGGGGATGAGCAGGGTGTTGCTGGGGCCACGGGCGGAGGCCTCCAGGAGCTCAGAGGGCAGGGGTAGCCAGAGGGGAAGCCTGGAGTGGGCCAGCGGGGCTTGGCACCCCTGGCACAGAGTTAGGGGGCCTGGTGGGAGCTGGCAGTCCTTCCCCTCTGGCCATACAGAGCATTAGGAACATAGGCTGGAGGAGGCCTGGAAGCTCCTACCTGCTGGAGCTTCCCAGGACAGGTGGCACAGGCCTGATGGCTGCTCTTGGCACACACCCCCAGTGGACAGCATTGGCACCTCAGAGGTGGACATGTCCACCAGCCAGGAGTACAGGAGCACCTCCAACGTTGCTGCCTCACTCTCTGAGGCCTCGCTGCCAAAGCCTCAGCCCTCAGACTCCAGTAGGGAGGACCTCGGCCTGAGTGGGGACCCCAGGATGATAAACACTTCTCAGTACCAGAGCCAGAGATCCAGCAAGACCACAGCTGCCCATGACCAAAGGCAGAACTCTAGCATGACAGAGGCCACCAAGGGCCCAAAGCCAAGGCCCACCAAGAACAGGGCTGCTCTGAGTCCAAAGCAGAGATACAGAAGAGCCAAGGCTGTCCGTGCTCAGAACTGGAAACCCAAGACCAGTGAGCCCCAGAACCATGGCCTGAAGCTGGCTCGGACTCCCAGCAAGATTCAGCTTTATGTCGGAGGCTGGAGCCTCAGGGGTGCCAGTGAGACCCAGGACCTGCCGCCAAGGCCCAGCAAGACTGAGGTGGCCTCAAGCAAGACTGATGCTGTCTGGGGACAGAGTCCACGCATCAGCAAATCCAAGGCTTCCCAGGACCAGGACCAGAGCCCCAAAGAGGTGGTGACTGTCCCCACGCCCAGCCACTATGCTGATAACTAAAGGGGCCAATGAAATCCTTACTTCTTGCTGAGTAGAGAACAGATTTTGCCCAACACCCTGGCTCTCAGCAAAGTGGTCCCTTTCCAGGGTAACAAGAAACCTTAGCCAACATTCTTCTGGTCCCATGGCTAAATTTATTATCCCTGTTCTCTTCTTTTACAAAATTAAAAACTTTGAAATCCAGGCCCAGGGTGGCAGCTCAAGTTCCTCCATTTATGGAAACTGTGAAGTCCCAGCCTGGCCTTGCTGAGTTTCCAGCTCCAGTCACAGGCTGTGGGGCTGAGGTCCAGGTATGGAGTCAGGGTAAAAGGTGCAGGTAAAAGCCCCAGAAGGGAGCAGCCAGGAGCCTCGGTCCCTGAGTTGCAATTCACATTGAGAAGGCTCAGACTGCAGGGTGAGATCAAAGCTCAGTGAGGTTCTGGGATGCCCAGGAGTTTGCCTGGGGAGATGCCCTCTAACCAGTCAAGAGGCCAAGCCCTTCCCAGCCCTCTGTCCTCGGCTTGGTCAGCACCATTCTCCATCTTGACTTTTTGCTCTGGGTCTGTCTTGCCAGCCAGCTTAGGAAAGAGTCCCTCCACAGGAGGCCCCAGGCCTTGCTGTGTGGTCTCTCTAGGCAGAGGAGTGCCTCCTCTAGGCAAGGGTGCCACCTCGTGGCATCAGAGGAAAAAGGTGATCCGGGAGGCCACAGTCTTGCAGCCATTGGAAGAGAAGAGCTGTTCGTCCTCGGGGAAGAAGGTGGTACTGTCCAGCACAGCCTGAACTACCTCCTCCTGGGGCTCCAGGCCCAGCTGGGCCAGCTCATTGAGCACACAGTGCCGCACGTGGTGCCGCTGGAGTGGGAGGAAGGGCACAATGGCATCTAGCAGACGTTCCTCTATAATGCCAGAATGCCAAAAGCCATCTGTAGAAAAGGAGGGTGAGCAGGAAGTCAGGTGCCAGAGCCCCCTCGGGCCAGGGGATGAGTGCACAGATTTGGGAGAGCTGTATATTTTGTACAGGTCACAGAAGTCTGGGCGAGGAACTAACTACAGGGCACTTTACAATTCACAAAACAACTTTTTGTCTTGTTATTATAGCCCAGGCTGGCCTCACATTTGAGGCCATACTCAGTTTACAGTCTGGGAACCTGGCCCACCCCAGGGAGTCCAGCCCACCAAGTCTAGGTGTGAAGCCCTACCAGGACAGGTCCCTGAGCCAACTCACGGTGCGGGTTGTCCAACACGGCCCGAGAGATGGCTGGCTCCAGCTCCTGCAGGCTGATCTCCTCCCTGTCCTTGCGGCTGTGCCATGCCTCCAGGGCCACCTGGTTGATTTGCTCACCACCAGTGTTGCTAAAGTCACAAGAACCCAGGCTGAGATTCACTGAGGGACCAGAGGGTCAAAACTTGGCTTTTACTTTCCAGTCACATCCAACATGACTCAGAGTGGGCAAAATGGCCCATTTCCCTTTTCCTCCTCAACTATGGGAACAACCATGACAATAACATGTCTGTGTACCATGCACTTTTTTTTTTTAATCTTTTTTTTGAGACAGGGTCTCCCTGTAGCCCCAGCTGGCCTGGAACTCACAGAGATCCGCCTGCCTCTGCCTCCCAAATGCTGGGATTAAAGACATGCGCCACCACGCCCGGCTCATACCATGCACTTCACAATTCACAAAACGACTTTTTGTCTTGTTATTATAGCCCAGGCTGGCCTCACATTTGAGGCTATCTCCTGCTTCAGCTTTCCCAATACTGAGATTACAAATGCGTACCACCATACTCAGTTTACAAAATACTTTTGTATCCTTTAACCCAGCCTCTCCTCACCCAGCTTCCGGGAGGACAGTGGGGCAACAACAGCTCAGAAGTGAGACCAAAGCTCAGAGAGGTGCAGCAGCTCTGCCTAAGGAATCACAATTAGGAAACAGAGCTGGGATTCGGGGACTAGAAAGCAGTCCCTTTCCGATAGGCCTGTGTCCTCTCAACCACAAAAGGACACCACTTGACCAGCAAGGGGCTCCACAAAGCAGCAGAGAGGGGCTAAAAGACAGACCAAAAGGACTTTGAGGCTGTCAAAGGAGAAGTCAGCCACCTCAAATGACAGTCACCACAGAGAGTGTAAGGAGCAGAGGCAATCTGGGGAATGGTACTCTGCTGGGAGCACCAGCCAAAACTGGAGAGCTGACCTCTGAGAAGTGTCCCCCACTGTGCCCACTGTAATGTCAGCCGCACCTGATGAAGATGAAGATGGCTTTGCGATAGTTGGTCCCATACACAACCCAAGAGGGGCCCAGGAAAGGTCGCAGCACCTCCATCAGGCCAGGGGGCAGCTTGTCCATCTCATCGAAGAGGAAGAGGGAGCGGCCGCAGGCAGTGAGGTTGCCTTGGACCCAGGTCTTGAGATCCTTCTATGGGGTAGACACAGGAGTTCCAGAGGAGCCCAAGACACTTCCCCCCCAACCCCAAACTTCTTCCCAAGCCCAGAAAATTCCCCTTCCCAGAGAGATGATAGAAGCTTCCAGACAGCATCAGCAGACAGATGGCAAAAAGGATGGCCCAGAGAGGGACAGAGACTTGCCTAAGGTCACACAGCCAATCAACAAGAGAACAGAGACACAGACCCACGCATCCCACCTCTCTGTTCATGACAGCTCCTGCATCTATAATAGGAGGCTCCTTCCTGCTCCCTGAACCTGCCCTAGAGTGTTGGAAGCTGAAACAGATCAGCCTGAAAAGGGCACTGCAAATCAACAACAGTGATCAGAACTGGCATTTACCAGGAGTGTTTCCTAAGCCCCAAGTTGGGGCTAGGAGCTTTACAGACAGGTGATAATGTAAACACAGGTACTCTCTGAGTAATATCTGCCTTGTATAATCCCCATGTGCCTAGTGATGGCTCTGGCTCACAGGTACCAATAATTTGCCCCCACCTCATGAAAGACAGCATGCTTCTCCACATTCCCATCCCAAGCTCTGTTCCCAATAGGTTTTAAGGGTTGAGGCTCCAACTGGCTGTGTGACTTGGGGCCAGTGACTGCCCTCTCTGGAGTTAGGACTCATTCCTCAGGGTCTGTCACCCCATGCTGCAGGAGACGGGATCCAGGACACACCCAGCCTACCTTGTAGTGTTCGATGTGGCTGGGGTGTGGGAAGTGGATGATGGGGGAGAAGTGATGCACGTGAGGGCTTCGAAGACCACTCTGGAAGAGGTAGTGTGCCAGCAGAGAGCTGACATAGGACTTCCCGGTGCCTGTCCAGCCGTGCAGGGAAAGGACCAGCGGCTTGCTGGGGGCCGGGTCCTGTATGAAGGCCTTCAGTGACCTCACCACCAGTGCCTTGGCCAAATGCTGGCCAGCCAAGTGTTGAGCCAGGTCACACTCCAGACCTAGGACCACAGAAAAAAGGAGGAGTCAAAGCTAAGGACAAGGCAGGTCTGGTGGCTCATGCCTGTAATCCCAGCACTTGGGAGACTGAAGCAGGAAGAGCTCCGCTAATCTTAAAGCCAGGGTGGGCTATACAGTGAGTTCCAAGCCAACCTGTGCCAGAGTGAAAACTGTTTCAAATAAAGAAGCCAGGTGTGGTGGGCCCGTCTCTTTAACCCCAGCACTCGGGAGGCAGAGGCTGGAGGACCTCTGTGAGATCAAGGCCAGCCTGGTCTACACAGAGGCATCTCCATCAAGGCAAGAGGTTCAAGAGGGAAGACATGTCTGGGGACCCTGTTTGGGACACTTGTCCGAGTGAAGGGCAGGGCATGGCCCCTGCGGGGGGTCTGGCTACAGGGGCAAGGAGTTTGGGTGCAGGAGCCACCCTTAGCCTGAGGTCGGCAGCACCCCCACGAGGCGCTTCTGAGGACTGCACCTACCCGGAGTGAGCACAAGCTGTCCCCAGGGCTTCCCAGTCCCCTCCACAGAGGCCTACCCCAAGCCAGCAGGACTCGCCGTCAAAGGCCTCGCTCCACCCCGGCAGACCCGCCCCCCGCCGGCACCCCACTGCTCACTCCCAGACCCTCGCCTCGGGTTGGTGCCCGGGTGCACCGCTGTCCAGCTGCCCGCCGCCTGCCCCTCCCCTCTGGGCTCCCCACCCCTCACCCGGCAGGTCGGGCCGGAAGTCGCATTCGCAGAACGAGCCGAAGTTGCAGCGCAAAGAAGCCAAGTCCCAGGCGGCGGCCGCGGCGGACACTAAGCCGAGCAGCCCGAGGATCGAGCCCCAAGGCCAGCAGCCGCGCCTCACAACCGCCATCCGGGTGAGGCCCGAAGTCGCTCTGGGGCCGCCCACCACCTGGACCTGCGAACTACAGCTCCCGGTGTGCACCGCTTCGCGGCAGCCACGCCCATCGCCTACAACTCCCGGCTCCCCTCCCTCGCGTCTCCGACGCTGGACGGCAGGTCTCGTAGCAGTACCGCTAAGTGGCCGCCAGGCGGAGGCCGCGAACCGCCTAATTCGAGGTACTGGGCCGCGTTTCCATGGCCACGGTAACTAGGGGGTCCATCACCATGCTTCAAAGAATAAAGAATTAAGACTGCAGAAGGTGACGCAAGAGTAATAACAAAAACTTCTGCAGAACCTTATACTTTACAAAGCGCCTTTTCAAAGCTCTTTTAAAATTTTATATGATAAGCCGGGCGTGGTGGCGCACGCCTTTAATCCCAGCACTCGGGAGGCAGAGGCAGGTGGATCTCTGTGAGTTCAAGGCCAGTCTGGTCTACATAGTGAGTTCCAGGACAGCTGGGGCTACAGGGAGACCCTGTCTCAAAAAGACCAAAAAAAAAAAAGATTTTATATGATAAAAGAGTGCTCACTATCAGCTTTTTATGAGCAACTCTGTGCCAGTCAGGTGCCTTATTCGGTGAGATATAGTCACATAAAGTGTGTTGACTCCGAAAATAATCAATAGGGCCTGCGAGATGGCTCAATGGGTAAAGGTGCTTGCTGCCAAGCCTGAGGACTTCAGTTCAAGCTTCAGTGCCTGCATGGTGGAAGGAGAGAACCAACTCCCGCAGATTGTCCTCTGACCTTCACACATGTGCACACACATACAAATAAATGAATAAATAAGTAAATTAATAAACCAGGCAGTCACATAGCTTCTGAATTACTCAGAAAAGTGTAATTTTCCTTCTTTCTATTCCTTTTCTAAGGAATAAAGGCTTCATTTTTTTCTCTAGTTTCCCTCCCTGCTGTGACTGCATCTCACCACTGGCCTAACGCAAATGGAATGGCTTTTCCTCTTTGCTCCATCTTCCTCCTCCACGCAGCTGCCAAGACTTACAGCTTGCCTTCACTGAGATTTTTCTTTTTAAAATTAATTTCTTTTTATGTGTATGAGTAAACGTTTTGCCTGCATGCAAGTGTACCATGTTTGCACAATGCCCATAGAGGCCAGAAGAGGGCATCACATTCCCTGGACCTGGAGTTACAGAAGGTTATTAGCTGCCATGTGGGTGCTGGGAACCGAACCTGGGTCCTCTGCAAGAGCAGCCAGTGCTTTTAACCACTGAACCATCTCTCTAACCCATTTTGCTATGGCTTAGGAGAAGTCCCTTTTCCCTTCTGATGTCAGTTCTGGGGGTGTGTGGGGGAGTGGGATTCTAGACTAAAAGCCCTTCCACCCCAAACATCTGGTGTCTTTGCCATGACTTCCTTGTGCAGGCCTGGGCTCAAGAAGACTGAAGGCCTTACTTTTCCCACTGACTTGGACTGTCTCCCCTGCTGATCTGTGAGCTTGTTGAGATAAGAACTTGATGCCTCTGTAACCCTGGTTCCTGGTATAGTCTGGGATATCCCTGGTGCTAACCAGGTATTTGTTGAATGAAGTTTTCCACTTTCACCCAAGCAAAGTGCTACTTTCTTACCCCCCAGGCCTCATGAGACAGAAGAAAGAGTCATAAAAGTTTATTATATTAAAGAACATGGCTTCTGTACATATTTACAGAACAGACTTATTTACAGCAAAATGGAGGCTGTGGTATCTCTGGTCATAGATGCCCAGAGGAGAGAGGAGGTGCAAGGAGCCTCCCATGGCTCGAAAACAGGGGACCTCAGCAGAAGCTGGTGGAAGGAACGGGGTTCTTGTTCTTCCGGAAGGACAAGAGGCTTGATGAGTGTATAGTGGAGGGACGGAGCACAGAGTCCACACAGGACCCTGGAAGTGCAAGGGAGATCCTGGAGTTGAACCCAGAACATTCATGGGCTGATCACAGTGTCCTTGAGGTGCTCTGAGGGGGAAAGTTCTGAGCCCCTCTGCCCCCGAAGCTGCCCGCAGCTGCAGAGGGGCAAGGTCCCCGGGGTCACAGCTCACTGGAACGGACGGCAGGCTCCAGCTTGTGGGACAGGGCAGTGAGGACCTTGTCAAATTTCTCGTAGCGCCGTGCCTGGCTGCTGCCGGCACCCTGGCTGCCCCAGAGGAGGCGCATCTGGAACTCAGTGCTAAACACCTCCAGGAGCTCTGGCCGGGCCTGGAAGCCTGCAACATGGGGATATAGGGTCAAACCCACATTCTTCAGGACTCTTCTCATAGGGGCCTTCCCCAGACTGCCAGGGATCCAACAAAATGTTTTGATCAACATGACTATGCACACTGGAACCTAGCTTTTTATCAACTATTTGCAACATATACACTATGTCATCCTGACTCTCCTGGAAGTCACTGTGTAGACAAGGCTGGCCTCGAACTCATAGAGATCCTCCTACCTCTTCCTACCAAGTGCTGGGATTAAAGGTGTGTGCTGAGGAGAAGAGAATTTGTGTGTATGTCTGTGTGCATACATGTGTGTGCACACATGTGCATGTGGGGGGTCATGGGGCTAGAATCTAGGGCTTTGGAAATGTTAAACAAGTGCTCTACCACCAAGCTATATCCTCATTCCTTAGAAGATAAAAAATTAATGTAAATTGCCAGGCGTGGTGGTGCACGCCTTTAATCCTAGCACTTGAGAGGCAGAGGCAGGTGGATATCTGTGAGTTCCAGACCAGCCTGGTCTACATAGTGAGTTTTAGGACAGCTGGGGCTACAGGGAGACCCTGACTCAAAAACAAAGCAAAACAAAATAAAATATATCAATATAATGTTGGGGAGATCTTAGATCTTGTATTTTTCTATAAGGTTCATTTTTTTTTCTAAGAAACACATTTTACAAATACATAAAAAAATTTTCTTTCTAAAAAAGAAAAAAATGAGAAAGCTATTTCAGAATATTCATAGGACGGCCCTCTGGGCTCAGCGATTCAGAACACTGGTTGCCCTTGCAGAGGACCCGGGTTCGATTCCCAGCGCCCACATGGCAGCTGTCTGTAACTCCAGTTCCAGAGGAATCTGACACCATTTTCTGACCTCCATGGGCATTTCATGACATGGGTGCACTTACATAGATAACAGGCAATACACGAATACACATAAAATAAAATTTTTAAAAAAAAATCTTATTCTTTTGTGGATATAGGTTCTAACTTGTTGCTGGTGATTTTTTTTTTTTTTTTTTTTTTTTGGCCTTGTTGAGACAGGGTCTCCCTGTAGTGGTCTTGAAATCGATAAGTAGCTAGGGAATGGCCTCAAATCTCTGGAGTGCCCCATTATAACCAGTTTGTGAGGAGCTGGGGAACTGAGCCCAGAGGTTCTGAATGCTAGGCAAGCACTCTACCCACTGAGGCACATCCCCAGCTCTCCAATGAATTTTTTTGTGGCTTAACTAATACCCAAATCAGTGAAACAGCCATTGTCGGAGGCCGCTTTCTCTGCTTCTTTCCTAGAGTGAAGTTCTGTGTCCCCCAGACTCAGTTCCTTGGGGACCAGGCAGGTCTGTCTTCACCCAGGACCTTGGCTGGGGACCTTTTGGACACCTATGGAGAGCAGGCCTACCAGATGCCCACTGCACAGATGAGAACATTGAGGCCCAGTTGGCTGAGAAACACAGCCAAAGGTACTCATCAGTCATCTCTTTGGGCCCACCCAACCCAGCAGCTGCTTATACAATGTGAGTCAAGTGATGGATGAGAAAAAGGAGCCAAGGAGAGAGGACAGGACAGAGGGACAAGACAGCCACTCACCCTGCAGCTTGACCTCAGCATTGGTGTGGTAGAGACCCCCGTGGTGCGCCACAGTTCGGGCAGCCTCCAGGTGGGCCAGCACAACTTCCACACCATGTTCTGTGCTGCCCCAGGGCTCTGGGCCTTCAGCCGGAGCTGAGTCGCACTCCAACAGAGTGATGAGGGGCAACACGTGTGGAAATGTGGTGTTGCTCAGCGGAGGGCCTTCTGCAGGGAGAGGACAAATGGGTACTTAGACACCCAGAGTGCCCTGCTGCCCACCGCACTTCTGGAGCTGCCTGAGGTCCTAGGAGAGGCACCTGGGGTCCCTAACTACTGGGACAGCCCCTCCTTTCCTGGGGTGACCCCCAAGCAGGACCTAGCCAGAGCTTACACTGCTACTCTATGGGGAAAGTGAGGCATTAAGTTAAATTCTCATCTCCCTCACCCCAAAAGGTTCTTTGCCATCCCAGAGAGGGCTGAAACCTGTGCAAGGTCACACAGCAAGGTGGGAGATAAGGTACCTTTGCCCTCGTTGAGGCTCTTGAGGAAAGGCTTGAGCTTCTTTTCATAGAGGATGGCACCCTCTGTGTGTCGCTGCCGCAGGGTCACCCATGTCTGTTCCAGCCTGGCAATCTGAGGAGACCAGACTGTGAGAAACCCACCAGGGAAGGGGCCTCCATCCAGGGGCAGCTGGCCACAAGCCACTCCCATTGAACAACCGTCCAGCTATGAACTAATAATATTTTTTTGAGGCAGAGTCTCACCATGTAGCCTTGGCTGACCTGGAACTTGCTACACAGACCAGGCTGACTTCGAACTCAGGGAGTGCTGGGATGAAAAATGTGTGCCACCAAGTCCAGTTTAAAACCCAGGGCCTGTTGCATACCAGGCAAGCACTCATCCAACACAGGTACAGCCCCAGCCCGACTGTGTGTTCTTTAAATTCAGTGTTTTCTCATTCATCTTACAAGTGGAGAAACTGAGGCCCAAAGGGAGAACTTAGCACTTGAACTCGGTTCTCTTGGCTACTCTTTTACCAACATGTGCCTGGGGGCTCCAAAGTTCCTCCTGTTTCCATAACTTCCCCAGAGAAGGCGCCCCAAGCCTCTCCCCGACAGTCCAGCGAATGTCCCACGGGCCCCCGCAGTACCTGGGCCATGTCCAGGGCGCCCATGACCGCGGCAAAGCTGAACATGTTGCCCATCGTGCCCCGCAGCTCGGCGGCCAGCTGGATGGTCTTATGCAGCAGCGCTGCCCGCTCCTCCGCAGAGCCGGTGCAGCCCAGAATGTCCACTGCCAGCATGATGGACATGGTGTGGAACCTGGGGGAGCAGCCAAGGTCAATGGTAGCGGGGTCTGGGGTGGGGTGGGGGCGGGGTCCTGCCACTTTCAATCAGGGAGGCAAAGCCAAAGAGAAGTTTTAATAGGTCAAAGAGGTTAGGGGGCATGGCTTGAATGAGTGCCCCCCCACTCCCCCGCCCCCGCGCAAGATGAAGAGCTTCGGATTGGTCAATATAAGTTGGGGGCGGGACCAGAACACCAGGAGGCGGGGTTTGTGATTGATCAATGAAATTCTAAGGACTGATCTGTTTTCAGAATGAACGCCCAGGCCAATAATGATGGACGGGGACAAGACTGATGGACAAGGAGGATAAAAGATGCAGTCTTCGGCAAACCAGGATGGCTTTGAGGCTGCCATTGATCAGTGAGATAGGAGGACCGGTCAAAGTCCTGAGATTGTCCGGGGTTCCGTCCAGCAGCCCATGGGGCCTCACCTTTCTAGCAGGTCTAGTCTTAGCTGCCGGCCGTGGGGGAGGGTGAGCAGCTCTATGCCCCAGCGGACTCCCATTAGGGTCTGCATCTCCTTGGTAACGCCCAGTATCCTAGCAACCTGCAAGGACGCCCAAAGGGTTGATTAATTTCCCGTCAGGGTTGGCCCAAGCCATCTGGGAGTCTTCTAAAGAGGGGTGTCTGGCTGAGAGGCCCGGTTTGAATCTCAGCTTCACTGCTAACATGGAGCAAGTGCTTCTCCCTCTCTGAGTGAGCCTCAATTTTCCCATCTGTAAAATGGGGAATGGGAAAATGCTTAAAGGTGTGTGCCCTGTCATTTAAGATTGAGTCAAGATTCCTTCATTCTAGAGGGCCAACCCAAGACCCAGGAGGGGGTGGACTGGCTCACATTCACTCATTGGTCCTACTACCCAGCTTCATACCCAGCAGCATAACACCCCTAGCTCTGAGACCAGTGTTCTTCCCAAAATGCACAGGGAGAAACTGAGGCACAGAGAGACCTGGGACTTGGTCAAAGCCTCATAAGGTCCTTGACAGTTTATGGCCCCAGGACTATTTTTGCTTGTTTGTCCACTATGGGTAGTGGGGACCGGGAGCCCCACTTTTCTCTTCCTAGCCAGTTGACTTTTTTCAGGCTGACACTGGGACATTCCCAGAGTGGACCCAAACGTCAGACCTGAGAGCAAACCAACATCTGGAGGCTGTGAGAATGTGGTTTTAGCTCTTTCTTTTTTTTGAGACAGGGTCTCCCTGTAACCCCAGCTGGCCTGGAACTCACTATGTAGACCAGGCTGGCCTTGAACTCACAGAGATCCTCCTGCCTCTGCCTCTGGAGTACTGGGACTAAAGCCATGCACCACCACACCTGCCTACCGGTTTTAACTCTTTCAAAGAAGAAAATGGAAGTCCAGAGGCTAGATGACCAGCCCAGAGTTCCAGAGCCAAAAGGTATCTGTGAAGGCTAATCAGACCACTCACTCTGCTGTACTTGGAGAATCTGGGAATGAGTCCCTCACCACCTTGACTCCTGTCCCAAAGCCAGAGGACAGAGGTGCTGTCCTCTCCTCCAACCCATGCCCAGCACCTACCAGGCAGTCAACCTTGGTGACATGGCGAGCCAATGTCCGGGCATCCACCTCTGACAGCAGCTCCTTGACTTTGCGCAGAAGGCCCACTTCCAGGGGCCGGTTCTCCTTGGGGATCAACAGTGACTGGAAGGTGGCCGGGTTGAAAGAAGACGTGGCTTCCACCACAGGGACTGTGAAGGCCTTGCCCCACTCCCCCTCAGGTGCCCCATTTTCTGACAGTTCCTTTTGCTTCTCCCCAGAGCTTCTGGCCTTCTGAGAGGCCTCTCCTGCTGCCCACTCTCGGCTGCCACGGATGGGAGGCTGGAGCTGGCAGTAGTGGCCAGAGTCCGGGTCGCTGTAGCTACTGAGTGATGGTGATGGAGAGGCCTTGCAGAGGGTGTGGGAGGGGCTGGCATGAGGGGCCTTGTCCGACTCCCCAGGGGGCTTTGGGGCACTTCCAGGACACAGCTGAGGTTCACTAGAGCGGCGGGCAACTGGGGAGGCAGGCAGCACTGTGGCAGAGGGGGCTGCAGGGGCAGCATGGACATGAGTTACTGCAGAGAGGGGTTGAAAGGACTGGTTACCACAGCTCCCCACCAAAGTGAGGATTCCCTTCCCTGTTCTTCAAAGAGCAGTTTCCATCTTGATATGGTGACATTCCCACCTCCAGGCATAGTGGATACCAAGCACAGCAAACTCTGGCAAACTCAGTCTTGGACTAGAGGAGCTTGAATACTGCCCTACAGTGGCTCCAGCATAGGGAGCCACAGCAGTGGTCCAGAGAAGCAAAGCCTGCTGGAGGCCATTGTGCCTTGTGGAACCGTTGCCCAGTGAATTAGCAAAAATGACTTACTGGGTACACAGTGTGTAATGTGCTGGAGAGATACTGTCATCAGTAAAACCATCAACACCAGGAGGCAAAAGCCAGGCATAGTGGCACATCCTTATAAATCAGAGCCCTGGGGGCTGGAGAGATGGCTCAGCAGTTAAGAGCACTGACTGCTCTTGCAGAGGACCCAAGTTCAATTCCTAGTACCCACATGGCAGCTAACAACCGTTCCAGGAGATCCAAAGCTCTCTTCTGACTTCAAAGGGCATTGCACTGGACAATACTGGTACACTTACATACATGCAGGAAATTCACTTGTGCACATTAAATTTTAAAATGGGGAACATAAAATGGGGAATGGAAAAATGCCTAGAAGTGTGTTCCATGTCATTTAAGATTAAAAGTCAAGATTCCTAGCTGGGCAGGGTGGCATATGCCTTTAATCCCAGCACTTGGGAGGTGGAGGCAGACAGATCTCTGAGTTTGAGGCCAGCCTGGTCTACATAGTGAGTTCCAGGCCAGCCGGGGCTATAGGGAGATCCTGTCTCTAAAAGACCAAAAAATAAAAAAATAAAAATAAAATAAATCATAGTCCTGGGAAGGCTGAGAGAGAAGGATGGCTTTGAGCTGGAGGCCAGCCTGAGCTACATGAGTTCTAAAACAACCTGAAGTACATAGAGAAATTTGTCTCAAAAACAAAGCAACACCCTCCACCAATCAGAGGTGAGACCTGGGTGTGTGGCTCTGTGCTAGCATTCATGAGGCCAAAAGTGGTATTTTTTGAGCTCTTACTGCCACGAGAGCCTTCTCTTCAGATTTCTATAAAGCAAGGACTTTGGGGATCCTCACTCTACAGATGAGAAAAGTGAGGCTCAGAGAGGTTAAGCAATTTCCCCCTAAGGTCACTCAGCCAGCAAGCAGCAGAGCCAGGACTGAAGCCTTGGCCTCCAAGCTATTTGATGATGGCATGTTGTTTAGAAATTGTCTCATGATAGCCAGGCATGGTGGCGCATGCCTTTAATCCCAGCACTCGGGAGGCAGAGGCAGGCGGATCTCTGTGAGTTCAAGGCCAGCCTGGTCTACATAGTGAGTTCCAGGACAGCTGGGGCTACAGGGAGACCCTGTCTCAAAGAGACCAAAAAAAAAAAAAAAAAAAAAAAAAAAAAAAAAAGAGGCAGCAAAAGCTCACTAGTCTGGTCTGAGCTGACACGTGGACCTAGGGGCGCACCCAGTCATTAGGGCCCCTGGTAATGTGGTTACAGTGGAAACTAGGTCCAGTGGGCTAAACACTGTGGCCTGAGTGTGTGTCACAGCCTCAGGGCCCAGGCCCCATGATGACACACTGTGCCTCCAGCAGGCTTCCTCCATCCCGGCACACATGCTGAGAACCCACTTTGAGCCCAGGGCCTGGCACCCAAGGGGGGCTCCATCAACTTCACTGTATGTTGCTATATGTACAAGCCATGAATGTTGCTTATACATGAACACCTGCAATTCTGCTGCAGGCTTTTACAGCATATTCCAGCAGGACACAGCTTCCAGAACAAAGGCAGAAACACAGGCAATAGACCCCCCCACCAAAGACAGCAGCCACTGTAGTCTGACCCTTTGCTGGCTTACCGGTACTGTATGCAGGGGAGCTGGGGCTCTCAGAGATGGGAGACAGGGGCGAGTGTAGGTCTGGAATCTGGTCCATGCTGAGGGCACAGTTTCGGATGGAGTCCCGGGGGTGGGGTAGTGAGGTGCTGTAGACAGGGATTCCCCGTAAGCCCAGAGGTCAGAGATCAGGGGACCTGATCCACCTCTGGGACCCACTGCCCATCCCATGAACTTCAGAGTCAGAAAAAGCTTGAGGATCATCAAGTTCAATCTCTCAATGAACAAGTGCAAAAACTGGAGGGGGAAGAGCTGGGCTAAGGTGGCACAGACCCCAGGCAGCCGTGATCTCTAAGCCCTGAAGCCAGCTGGCCATGACCACCCCAGACCTAATCTCCAGAGAGCTTTGACCTCAGCTGACTCCCAGCAGGCCCTGATCCCCCTGCCAGCCAGATCCCCTACTTCAGCCCTGACTCCCAGCCAGTCATGACTCCTCCCACCCCAAAAGCCCTGACTCCCGGTCAGCCATAAATCCTAGCAAGCCCTGACACCCAGCAGGCCCTGGCCCTCAGAGGACCCTGACCTCCAACAGGCCCTGATCCCCAGTTGGCCCTGGGGGCACAGCCCTATCTGCTTCAGCTTGTTTCTAGCTTCCTCTCCCCCATGTTATCCTGATCTTCTCCTCCATCCCTACCCAGTATCCTTTTCTACTGGTCTCAGATGACACAGCTTGGGGAGACCTGGCTGAGCTGAGAGATTCCTCAGGCTCCTGTAGGTCACTTTTGTCCCTTGAATGATGACAAGGGGCACAGGAGCCAGAACTCAGCCCCCTTTGAGATCTTTGTGTAAATTGGACCATGGCTCCCATTCTCTGCACTAATGCCCTCAGATGACAACTGAGGGCAGCATGGATTTTCAGCCCCTACTGTCCACTCCAGGGACATTGTGTAGTCCACATCTTGTACAACTGTTCTTTTCCCTGGAACCTTACCCAGAGAACCTTGGAGAACTATTTGAGAAAAGGGGCTGACAGGAAAAGTATGGAGCCTGAGGGAGCCAAGCCCACCAACCTGCCCCTCTCCCCCTGCTGTTCTCGTACTATATCCTGGATGCCTCACACATCTGGCCTATGGTCCTGGCACCACTATGTCCACTGGTTCCAAACCACAAGCCAAGTGCCCACTGCCACAGAGTATGCATCCATCAAGTCTTTGGCTGGCTGCACCCAACCCAGGGAGATGGGCCACAAGAACCTAGCCAAGTGTTGGTGGCAAAGGACAGTGGACTTCTCTGTAAATACCAGAGAAGCCACAGAAATGAGGGACATAGATTTTGAAGACTGCAGACGTGGGTTCTAACCATGATTCCACCACTGTCTAGCGATTGTCTCCTTCCCTCCTTCCTTCCTTTATTTAGCTCAGTGCTAGTAGGCAAGGGATATACCAGTGAGTTACACCTCCAGATCTCTGTTTCCCTTCAACAAGCCCACTTTCACATCTTTAGGGTATAGTCAGGATGCCTTGGCCAGGGAAGCCAGAGTCCAAAAGATTGGGCATAGGCAGTGCTCCGTATAGGCCAGGCAAAGTGGGGCCTCAGCCACCATCAGCTGTGACTGGTCTCACTTAGCCTCAGAAGCAGCCCAGAGACATTCAAGTTCTACTGAGTGGCTGAGGATATGGCTCAGTTGGTAGAGTGCTGGCCTAGCATGCACAAAGCCTTGGGTTCAGTCCCCAACTCTACATAAACTAAGTGTGGTGATGCATACCTACAATCCCAGAGATAGAAGCAAAAGGATTAGAAGCTCAAGGTCATCCTCAGCTACATAGAAGACTGAGATCAGACTGATAGAAATGTCATCGAGAACTTTGTGTCCTATACAGTGGTCACCATACTGCAAAGCCCTCTGTTCTATAAATGCCAGGGCCTAGCTGGGAGTGGAGAGAAGTGGCAGGCAGACCAGCTCCATCCCCCTGCCCCTCCACTCCCCGAGTTCAGGACAGCACCCAGGGCTCCCTGGTGGCCAGAGAGGTAGGCTGGAGCAAGGGTCCTCTATGGGTAGAAACAGGAAGGTGAGCTGTGTTCTGGCCTCCACACCTAAGCTTAGCTTCCTTAGGCTCCCCTACACAGAGGTCCCAGACAGCAGCCCCATCTAGCTCAAGGGGGCTGGACCTCCTTTCTTCACCAGCACGCCCGCTGCTGACACCTCACTTGACACATCAGGGAAGTGGGGACCTGGCTGACCTGTTGGGGCAGCCGTTGCTGCGGGTGACCTTGTCCGTGGTGAGCCCATCAGTCATGGTAATGCTGCGCCTCTTCATGTGGCTGCCCTTGGGACCTGAGGGACTGGCAGGGCTGGAAGCTTTGCTGCTGGCCTGGCTCAGGCCATAGCTGGCCTCGAGGTAGCGCAGGGGGAAGGTACGGTTGACAGGACAGTAGATGATGGCCCCACTCTGTTCCGACACTGCCTTGCGGCTGCCCACATGGTAACGCACAAGAGCAGGCACGTGGTCAAAGCTCTCCTGCTCGAACAGATACTGGATGTGGGTGTAGCTCTCACCCGCCTTCACCACCACCTTGTTGATCTTGAAGTGCAAGGCCTGGTTGCGCCAGCGGCAGGTGAGCACATAGTCCCCCAGGCTGGTGAGTGAGTCTCGGATGAGGAAGTCGCCATTACGCTGTACCAGGGTCTCAGACACCTACAGGAGGCAGTTAGCTGAGTATGGTGGCAATAGAAGGCAGAGCCAGGGTCAGGGGACACGATGAAGACAGCACCCAGAGCCGGAGGATTCAGTTAACAGACATCAGACACCAGAAGCTTGGGACTGGTGACACGATGACAGATTCTGAGAGGGCACCTCAGTTGAGGCCATGAGTCTAGGGCACAGAGGTTCAGGAATGGAAAGAGGTGGCACTAGGCAATGGACATCCCAGAGACCCAGTGTCATGCTGGGGTCATCTTGATCTGAGGTTCCTGTCAGGCAGAGTGAATTCCAAACCCTCACTTCTCCAACTACCCAGGGCCCCAGCTCAATACTGAGTATCTGCTCCCTCAGGTGCCCTCTCTGCTTGAAACACACCTGATGAATCTGCACATCTCCCCAGGGCCTCCACTCAGTGCTCCCCCGCCACGTGCCCACCTGTATGTCTGCCCAGGACATTATTCTTAAATTTCTGTTGGAAGCTCTGATGAGCTGTACCCATCCAGAGTCACCAGCCTCCAAGGAGTTTAGCACTTCATCCATCTCCACATTTTTGGTCCCCAGCACAGGGCCAGGTGACCCTTTATCTCAGGTCTGTGGCTTATAAAATCATCTCAGCCCAGAAACTCAACTTGGAACTGGGTGTATTGGTACACACCTTTAACCCCAGCACTCGAGAAGTAGAGGTTAGTGGATCTCTGTGAAATCAAGGCCAACCTGGTCTACATAGTGAGTTCCAGGCCAGCTGGTGCTACAGAAAGACCCTGACTCAAAACAAACAAACAAACAAAAACAAAGGGGGGGCTGGAGAGATGGCTCAGTGGTTGAGAGCACTGAGGGCTCTCACAGAAGATTTGAGTTTGACTCCCAGCACCCACATTGTGGCTACAAACCATCCTTAACTCCAGTTCCAGGGGAATCTGAAGCCCTCTTCTGATCTCCATGGCATTGCACAACACGGGTGCACCCACATACATGCAGACAATACACTCATACAATAAAATAAAAGTAAGATATTAAACATTCATTTAAAAATGTAAAAAAATGAAAAGCAAACCAAAGGGCTAGAGAAATGGCTCAGCAGCTAAGAGCACCGGCTGCTCTCTCAGAAGACCCGGGTTCGATTCCCAGCACCCATATGGCAGCTGACGACCACCCATAACTCCAGTTCCAGGGGGTTTGACTCCCTCTTCTGACCTGAGGTCCCTGCCCAGGGTCTGCTCACCTCTCGGGGGATGCGTCCGTGGTACCAGGCATGACTGCGGAGGTCTGTGCTGCTGAGTTTGAGCTCTGCTTCCAGCTCCTTGTGTAGTTTTTCTGGTGAAGAGTCCAGAATGTACTTCTCCTTGGAGAACTGCACAGAAACAGACAGACATTGGTTCCCAGTCCTCTTCTTGTCTCCCTCCCTACTTATCCTGCCCTAGGTGAACTCTATCCTGGATGCTCAGACCAGTGCAACACCTGCCCTTCTGGGAAGGTCCTGTGGGTCCCTATCCCAGTCAGAGTAAAAAAAAATCCCAGTGTAGTCCACTAAACTTTGCCTACACATTCCAGGCTCCATGCCAAGTGCCGCGGATGGCTGCGGCGATGCCCAAGTTATGCTCTGTCCTCCAGGAAGCCTACAGGTTAAAAAGATGAAGCAAAAGGGCTGGAGCGGGCTGCCGTCAGCACCATAGTGCTGGACAGCGGCAAAGAGCCCTTGGGTTTCTCAAGGCTTTCTGGGAGAGGTTGAAAGTCTGGGAAGACTTCCTAGAAGAGTTGGCAGGTACAAAAACCCTCTAGAGGCAGCAGGAACATCTTGAATAAAGATGAGATGATTTCTACAGGTGTGTCTGGGAGGCAGCAAATGTCTGGGCAAACCATCTGGACAGACAAGGCTACCTTCTGGAATGTGAACTGTGCATTAGAAGGACCTGAAGGCAGCAATAAATGGGAACCAGGGGCCCCTCACAGACATCTTCACTGCCCACCACCACAATCCTCCAGACCCCTCCCTTTGCAATGTTAAGTGGTTTGTGGTTCTGCCAGATGTGGAAACTGCAGCCCTGAAGGGAAGTCCAAGGTCACTCACTGGAGAAAACACCCAGGGCTCCATCTTCCCACCTGCCTGGACACCATGGCCTGAGGTAAGAGGTTGCCCAATCCTAGGGGTCCAAATGTTGTAGAAGGGAGTCTCACTGTCAGGCACTCCCCACCATAAAGCCCAGCACACCTACGGGAGCTGTCTGAGCCTTGACACCTTCCTCAGTAAAATGGATGGGACTCCAGGATCTACCTCAATTCACAGACACCCTTGTCACTGTGGAGCTATGCCAGGACCCAAAGATGACTGCTTCAGGATAGATGCATCCCAGAGCTGGCCAGAAGGGGACAGACAAGCAGGGCAGGGAAAGGGAGACTCTTCCAGACCCCTGGAGTCTGGAGGCCACTCCTCAGACCTCCCTAGACTTGAGGCCCACACTACACAATTCCATTCTCCACCCTCTGTTCTAGCATTTCCTGGCTCCATCTTGATCCCCACTGCACCCCAACACCACAATTCAGGCTCCATCCTTTCAACATGGACCACCCTCCTGCTTAGGTCTTGTGCTGGGGCTGAGGCCCAGAGGGGACCAGGATGGTCCTCTGCCCTAGGGGAACCCTTTCAGATCCCCACACTCAATTTCAGGTGCCTGCATCTTCAGAGATGACATTTCCACTGAGACTTAAAGAGGCCTGGAAGAACCAAGAAAAGATGGGCAGGGATGAGCTGTGGCAAAGGCAGGCCTGCAGAGTCAAGGCTGTGGGCAGAGGAGCAGGTGAGGCAGGGCTGTGAGGCTCCTTGGGGAGACAGGGGTCACTCAGTGGCTTCAGCAGAACCACAGGACAGTTCAGTGTTGGGGCAGCTCCTCTCCTGTAGAGAGTGGCTTGGGACCCTCAGTCAATGGTAGAGCATTGTGAGGCATGGGGCCAGATAGGAACAGGGAAGGGATGGTAGGTGGTTACTGGCCAGGTGTAAGGGAAGAGGGCCAAGGGGCTGGACGAGGTGAGTACCAGTGGAGATGCTGGGAGGGGAGGTCTTTCTTTGAAAGGTGGCCAAGACAGGAACAGGAACATTTGAGAGTGGGTCTGTGACCATGCAGCTCTGAGGAGCCTGTGAGGATCTGGGAACAGACAATGGGAGGGGTCGGGTTGCACAGGTGCAGGAGGGAAAAGCAGTGGACTGGGCTGGGCCTGCTGCAAGGCCTCTGCCTGCAGCAGAAACCAATGCCCCAGTAGGGCAGAGATGTCACAGCCAAGCTCAGATTTGGGCTTTATTTCAGAAATCCACACTTCTCTAAGGGGTCCCCTTATTTCTGAGGGTCCTTAGCCTCCTCCTTCTCCCTTTGAAGAGCTCATACAGGCCGAGGACTCCCTCTTTGAACCACACAGGATGCCAGGGAAGGAGAGGTGAGATGCACTGGGATAAGGGAACCAGTACCCTGCCTTCCTGGGCTCTTCCTAACAGCCTGAACTCAGAACACCAGTCCCAGTTCTATGACTGAAGCTGGAGGGATGTGAGCAGGGGGGAGAGGGCAGAGACTGTGTGCTAAAGAACCTGGCCCCAAGACACCATGTGACCTTGAGCCAGTCACTTCCCCTCTCTGGGCAGCTTCATCCGTAAAAGGGTGCTGCAGACTGGTGCCTCATTTCCAGGCCTAATCAATGTGAGCAGAGTTGGGGGGTGAAGGGCCCAATTTGGTTCTCCCACACACCTGAGGGTAGGAAGTCCTAGGGTCCCTGTGACCTCCTTCTCACCCTAGGCCTGGGGGACCCCAGCTCCCAAGACTTGGGGTGGGGGGTGCTGAGGTGCAAATGCAGCATCCCTGCGCTCCGAGCACTGCTATTGGTCAGAGATGATCTCACCGCCTCCCTGCTTGCGCACGCCTGATTGGCGGGTGCGGAGATGCTTCGCTCTGCCGCCGGCCGGGCCGTCATTCAGGCGGGCTCAGAGCGAGTGTCTATGTGAGGCTGGGGGAGCTCAGAGGTGACGTGCCCCACGTCTCCCAGGAAGCTCAAGAGGCAGGAAAGCAGACACCCTGGGTCAAGGTCTTAGCCCCTTCTCAGTGGCCTGCGCTCAGCACCCACTCACTCCTCAGTTCCCTTAGGTATCCCAGTCTCTGACACAGCCACCCGGGAGGATGCTCCGCAGAGAGGCGGGGTCCGGGTCCTCCCCTCCACCCCCTTCCGTTTAACCCTCGCACGGCCGCTGCGCGCTCCTGCGCTGCCGGACCTGCTGGGCTGGGAGACCCGCGCCCCCAGCAAGTCCGAGCCCACTCAGATGGCAGGAGGGTGGCGACACCAAGGTCTCCGTAGCATCCTCCAGCATCCTGCCCCTTACTCAGCCTCCAGACCCCAGCTCTGCGCTCCTGGTACAATGGGCAGCCAGGTGGCCCTGGGTCAGCCGCAGGGACCCGAGTGCCAACTGGAGGACGCCCACCTCCCAGCTCCAAGTCCCAGGTCCAACTCACTCTAGTGTCCTCTGCAGCCCAGAGTCCCCGGCATAACCCCCTAGACCTGCACCCCGCAGAGCACCCCGGCACCCAGAGCTGAGGTTGGAGCGACCCCGCCCCCTCCCTCCGCCGGCCGCCTGGGCTGGCTGGACCCTGTGGGGATGCTCAGGCTGAGGTCCGCAGCTCAACGGCGGAGCTCGGTGACCCGGGTCCCCGTGCCGCCCCCTCACCTGCACCTGCACAAGCGAGCCGCGGTAGAAACAGCAGGCGGCGGCGGACAGCGCGCTCCACAGGCTGCAGCGCTCCGTCATGGTGCGGCCGGGAGACCCGGGTCCCCGGAGCCTGCCGGGGGCGTCGGCCGGCGGGACAGGGGCGCTGGGACCGACCGGGCTGGGCACCGGCTGCGCGTGCCTCTCAGCGGCGCGATTACCTCATCGCCTGGCCGGGGGGAGGAGCGGGGAGGCGGGGCGGGGAGACCCCACCCTCCAGCCTGCCGTGGAGGGAGGGGAGCAGAGAGAGGGAGGGGAGAGAGGGGAGGGAGAGGAGAGGACCATTGTTCCTCCCTCCACGCCCCCCACCCATCCCTCTGCGCCAGGTCCCCAGGACCTGCCCAGGAGGATGCCACCCAGGGCAGCGGGGTGGGGTTGGGACCCCTGGGCGGGCGAGGAGTGGCTCCTGACTCCCCCACTCCCGCACCCATCCTGACCTGGAACCCGCAGGGACTTTGAATTCAATCGGATCTAAAGCTGCAAAAATCCCTGTTTTGTGTTTAGCCCCATCCTTTGTGGCCGGGTTTCTCATCTCTGATTGGGAATAGAGGGACCGGCTAACTGGGAGCGCCGGAGTCCTAGGACTGTGAGAGCACCGAGCCCAGCTCACCCGCCTCTCTAACTATCGCTCCGTTCTCTTCAAGCCCTACTACTACTGGCTGATGTGACCGATAAACACCTATGCCCACCTCCCAGAACTTTATGAGTGTCACCAAGCTCCTGCAAGAAAGTTGCCAGGAACAAAGTAAGAACACTACTGTTTTCCGAGTATCTCAAAATCCAAATTTGGGACTTCATAGAACTCGGGTACAGTGCTTGCCTAACAAGGCTAAGGCACTAAATTCAATTACAGCACTGATGAAGTCAAACAATTGAAATCTGGATTTGAGCCGGGTTGTGGTGGTGCACCCCTTTAATCCCAGCACTTGGGAGGCAGAGACAGGTGGATCTCTGTGAGTTCAAGGCCAGCCTGGTCTACATAGTGAGTTCCAGGACAGCTGAGGCTACAGGGAGACCCTGTCTCAAAAAGACCAAAACAAAAATAAATAAAGTTTTAAATCTGGATTTGGGGGATGCGATGTGGCTCAGCTGGTAGAGAAGATCAAAAGTTCAAAGTCAGCCTTGGCTACATTGTGAGTTCAAGGTCACTCTGGATACATGAGACTGTTTCAAAAAACAAAAAAAAAAGCAAGTATATTGTCAGACTGGAATTTTTTCTTTGTCTTTTTGAGACAGGGTCTCCTTGTAGCTCCAGCTGTTCTGGAACTCACTATGTAGACCAGGCTGGCCTTGAACTCACAGAGATCCACCTGCCTCTGACTCCCCAAGTGCTGGGATTAAAGGCATGTGCCACCATGCCCGGCAGATTTGGTCTTTTTTTGAGACATGTTCTCCCTTAAGCACAGCTGACCTGGATTTGCCATGGAGACCAGGCTGGCCTTGAACTTGTAGAGATCTCCCTGCCTCTGCCTCCCGAGTGCTGGGACCAAAGGGGTGCACCACCATGCCTGGCATATATATATATCAGGGGTTGGAGAGATGGCTCAGCCATTAAGAGCACCAGCTGCTCTTTCAGAGGCCCTGAGTTTGATTCCCAGCACCCATATGCATGAAATGCCAGAGGAGGATAGAAGAGGTTGTAGGATCCCCTAGAACTGGAGTTATGGACGGTTGTCAGCTGCCATGTGGGTGCTGGGATTCAAACCTGGGTCTTCTGCAAGAACAACCAGTGTTCTTAACCGCTGAGCCATCTCTCCAGCCCCTATAATTTTATTTTAGCCTTTGCTAACTATGCACCAGGCAGACTTGACATTCAGATCCTTCCCACAGGTTGTGTGACCTCAGGCAAGTCCACCTCTCTTGGCCCCAGATGTTTTTTTCTGTAGCTAGCTTTGAACTTCTGAGTACAGTGCTTGGAACTTTGTGGCCTTGGTACTTTGAAACCCTCAGAGTCCAGGATTCCCGTCATTGTTTGGGAACTTTGGATTTCTGGATGTGCTTCAAAGATGAGCACTTCAGGGCAGAAATGGGATTTTGGAACCTGACTATTGATTCCAATCCTCATCAGTAGAGACTTGAAAAATAAGGTTAACGTTCCAGTGAGCAGGTGTTATTCCACTTAAAATGTTTTTTTAATCTTTTTTTTTCTGTACTGCGGATGGAACCTGGGGCCTTGAGCACGCCAGGCAAATGCTGTAGCCATGTATATCCCCACCACTGAAAAGTGTATTTTTAAAAAGTTTATTTATATTGTTTTATTTTTATTTATATGTATTTATATTGCATGCAAATGAGGATCAGACAACAACTTGTAGAAATGGATTCTCCCCTTCTACCATACAGGTCCTAGGGATTGAACTCAGGTCATCAGGCTTGGAGGCAAATGCCTTTACCCACTGAGCCATTCTTGTCAGCCCTAAAATCTACATTTTCAAGTCTATAAACTTGAGGGAAAATAAAAAGCCTCCAATCCTTGTAGGATTCTCACTACCTTGTCAGACAGCAAAGATTTGGGGTGCTGAGCACACTCCCCCAGATCACTCTCCCATGGCCCCTCCCCTGTGCTCTCAGGGTCTGTAAGAGGAACTGGGGTATGGGTACGGATGGCTTTCTGACCTGCTCAGCCTGCATCACCCCCTGAGCCCATCCCTGTCCTTGACGGTTTCCTACTCCAACTGATGGGGTTGACCGGGACTGTTGCTGGCCAGCTGTTATGGCCTGGCTCCAATGCTCCCTTCTCCAAAGAACCTTTGCTGCTCTCTCCCTCCCCAACTGAAAGTCATCCCCATGTTGCTTCTGCAATTGGAGCCTGCTCCATGACCCACACAGAGTGCTACAGCAGTTCAGAGTGATGGGATGTCCCTGAGGTCAGGAACCAGGTCGACCTGCCCTGTTTCAGGCTCTGGTATCCTTTCATGGGCACAGACTCAATGAGCTCCAAAGTTCCGAGTTTCACAGGAGCAAATGCCAAGATTCTGAGAGATAAGCCACCCACATCATTGCCAGACCTGGGACCAAAATTTAGTCCTGGGATGAGGATGTGGCTCAGTGGGCAGAGTATTTGCCTAACAGGAAGGAAGCCCTGGGTTTGATACCCAGCCATGAACCAGCACTTGTGGGGTGAAGATGAGAAGATCAGAAGTTCAGGGACATCTTTGGCCACATAGTAAGACTGAGGCCAGGCTGGGCTACAGGAGACCCTTCTTCAAAAATAAATAAATACATAAGTCCTGGGTTTGGTGGGTGGTTGAATATGGCCAAACTCTACATGATTTCTTCTCTGGTTCCCACTTGGAGCCATCTGCATGCACACTAGGTACTCCATCTTGCCCTCTGACATGTTGGATACTCATCCCAGGCCTGATTTAGGTGGAGCTCCTAATGGTGGAGGGTCAAGGACATTGCCTTGAGACTAAGCATCAAGCTTGGGGCACAAACCCACCTCTGCCATAAAAGCCCATGTGATGGTGAGGGAGTCACAAGTTTCACATCTGCAAGTGGGCAATCTGAGATGAGGGAAGGTCAGACCTCATTCATATGGAAACTGCCTCTCTGCCAGTGCTCAGCAGCTAGTGTGGGTTTGTATATAGTAGACACTCAAAATGCTTAGTCTTATAATTTTTACTGTTATTTCAAACCCAAATTTTGTTTTTGAGGCAGGGTCTCCCTGTAGTTCCCAGCTGGCCTGGAACTCACTGTGCAGACCAGGCTGGACCTTAAACTCACAGAGATCTGCCTGCCTCTGCCTCCCAAGGGCTGAAATTAAAGGTGTGCACAACCATGCCCAGCTGAATTTTTTTTTTTGAGACAGGGTCTTGAAATGTAGTCCAGGTTGGCCTAGAACTTGCAATTCTCCTGCTTTAAGCCTCCTGAGTGGTAGGATGATAACTGTGTGCCACACGCTCAGAAACAAAACAAAAAATACCTCTGCATTTTGGGGCTGGTTCAGTCTGTAGTGTTTGCTGCCCAAGCATGAAGACACAAGCTGGGGGCAGGGGGGCGGCTGGAGAGATGGCTCAGTGTTTAAGAGCATTGGCTGCTCTTGCAGAGAACCTAGATTCAGCTCCTAGCACATGCATGGTGGCTAACCACCATCCTTAATTCCAGTTCCAGGGGATCTGATGTCCTCTTCTGGCCCCTGTGGGCATTGCATGATGTGGATGCACTTACATACATGCTGTCATAACTCTCATATATATATAAAATAAAAATAAACAGCCAGGCCTGGTGGCACACACCTTTAATCCCAGCACTTGGGAGGCAGAGGCAGGTGGATCTCTGTGAGTCTGAGGCCAGCCTGGTCTACATAGTGAGTTCCAGGCCAGCTGGGGCCACAGGGAGACCCTATTTCCAATATATATATATATATGTTTGTATACACACAAACAAGCTTGATTCCATTTTTTTTTAAGTTAGGTGTGATGGTGCTGGTTTGCAATCTCAGTGCTGAGGCTGGAGACAAAACGATAGATCTCTATGGCCTGTTGGCCTGCCAGCCCAGCCTTATCAATGAGCTCTCAGGTCCCAGTGAAAGACTCAAAGTGGACAGCTCCTGAGAAAGGACACCAAAGTTGACCTCTAACTTTCATAGACATGAAAGAATATACATAAACACACATATGCACATAGGTACATACACAAACTAAATTTCAAACATTCCCCATGTTTAGAACAAATTATGCTCTTTTTTTTCCTTCTTTTTTTGAGATAGGGTCTCATGGAGCACCCAGGCT
This sequence comes from Nannospalax galili, assembly GCF_000622305.1. Classification (NCBI taxonomy): domain Eukaryota; kingdom Metazoa; phylum Chordata; class Mammalia; order Rodentia; family Spalacidae; genus Nannospalax; species Nannospalax galili. The sequence goes on from NW_008331486.1 coordinate 5,333,105, forward strand.
GGCCTTGAACTCACTGTGTAGCTGAAGATGACCTTGAATTTACCCTTCTGCCTCCACTTCCTGAGGGCTGGGATTGCAGGTATGTGACACTGCATCCAGTTTATATGGTACTGGGGACTGAACCCAAGGCCTCCTGCCTAGACAAGCATGTTACCAACTGAGTCACATTCCCAGCCTCCAAGCTAGACTCTTTTAAAAAAATATTTTATGTGTATGAGGGTATTGCCTGCACATGTCCTGCAATGCCAGCAGAGGTCAGAAGAGGGCACTGAATTCCCCTGGAACTGGAGTTACTGAAGGTTGTTAGCCACCATGTGGGTGTTGAGAATCAAACCTAGGTCCTTTGCAAGAGCAGCCAGTGCACTTAACCACTGAGCCATCTCTCCACTCTTGATGAACATGAGCTGTGTCCACTCTGCTGAAGAGCTGAGTTTCTCCTGCTGCCCTCTCCTAGCACCAGAACACCACAACTGCCCCAAGAGTGGACGGACTGGCATTGCTGTGGCCACTGCAAAGGGACACCCTTGGGATCCTGTCCAGCTGGGCAGATTGTAACAAACACTGTGATGCTCTGAGTGTGTAGCCAGAAGAGGGACAGAAGGCATGGGAAGTGGCTCAAAGTGATCTGTCCCCAGGAGCCGCCCGACCCCTGACCCTTTCCTCCCAGGAGGATGTCTGACTTCTAACAGGCTCTAAGGCCTCTATCTTCTCCTGACAGACTGCAGGCCTGCCAGCCTGCCTCTCTTACCTTGACATAGTCCCCAGCAGCCTCCAGCTCTCCAGTAGCCCTGGAAGAAGAGAAGAGAGGTGAATGTTCCCAGTGCCTGTCAGCCTGCTGGTCTGGGTCCTGGATCTGCTCCTGGGGACCCAGAATGCTCATCTCCAGGGCTGGAGGGCCTGAGGTTGATCCTCTCCTACCCAGACGTGCAACCCAGAGTGAGTCCCTTCACTTCTCTGATCCTGGATTTCCTCTCCATAAACCAGAAACAAAGGCAGCCTCTGCTTAATGAAGTGGTCCACAGGACTCAGGACAAGTGTTCTCCAGCCCAGGATACAAACTCCTGGTGTCCTCTTCCTCTCCTGGCCTCTCCCACCATGCCCCAACCCTAACTCTAAACACTGGAGGGTCTAGGCTGAGGCTCAGCCCCTCCTCCTGCCCTTCATTCCATATTCTGGAACCATTGCTGGTGAGAGCGGTTACACATCTATTCTCCTTGCCCTCAGGATGACACTTGTGGAGCCTAGAGAGGCCAGAGGCTGGAGGTGGCTATTTTTCCAGGATGTTGAACAGCCTTCCTCTTTTGTGAGCCACTTCCCCTAGGCACAACCTTGTTTTATTTAGTTTTTGCTTTGGTTTTGAGACAGGTTTTCATGTAGCCTAGACTGGACTCAAATGTGTTAGGTATCTGGGATTAGCTTTGACCGTGTCTGATCCTTCTGCCTCCACCTGAACCCTGGGATTACAGAGGTGCACCACACACCTGGCCCAGTCACCACCTTCAGCTCTTCAACTCCGAGGTCCCTCCTCTAACACCAACCTGCCTCTTCCACAACCAGTGGCCTCCTCCCATTCCCCAGTCCCCTTGATGTCTGAGGTATCTCTGACTTGTCACTCACAAACAGGTGGTCCTCTACTGTCTTCCCTCCTCAGCGGGATGTCAAGTCCCTCCTTCCAGAGATGTTGACCAAAGCCTCAGTTTCACTTTCTATCTTTGGTGAGCAGGCAAGGATTCAATCAGCTCACTGCACCCCATCTAGCAGCCCACTCCTCACCCCACAGACCATGCCCCATCCAAGGACCAAGCGCCACCCAGGAGGCCACTCCCCCATCTAGCAGAGCACTCCCTGATCCAACAGCCCATGCTCCACCTAGCAGGCCTCGCCCATTCAGCAGACCACGCCCATCTAGCGGTTCATGTTCCTTAGTGGAAAATCTGCTTTGTTTTAGAACAGAACCTGACCACTTCTCTCCCTGACCCACCCTGCCTACAGCCAGGACCTCGTCTCTCCCATGGGGCACACATTAGCTTTCCTGCTGACTCCCTGTATCCACTCACTTTCACTGTCAGCTTTGGTTCTGACAGGAGGCAGCACCTAAGGTTATGACCAAAGAGGGTGGCCCCAATCCCCAGTGGTTCCTCTCCCTCCCTCCCTTCCTCCGGCTCCCTCTCTCTCTTTCTTGCTCTTTCTCCTTCCTTCTCTTTCTTTCTCTCTTTCTTTCTTTCCTTTCTTTCAGGTCTCACTGTGTCACCCAGTCTGGTTTGAATTCCTAGATTCAAGCAATCTTCCTGCCTCCCTCTGGAGTACCTGAGGTTACAGATGCATACCTCCAGACTCGGCTAAAATTCTTTTCTTTTTTCTGTTGCTGGGGATGAAAGCCAGGACTGTGCACACTCTAGGCAAGGGCTCTACAGCTGCGCTCCATCCACAGCCCCCTATCTGTTGAAGAATAAAATACTCCTTTCCACAGCAATGGAATGTATTATCCAAATCAAAACTTATCTTTTAGGTCTGGAGAGATGGCTTAGGAGTTAAGAGCACTGGCTGTTCTTGCAGAGGACCTGGGTTTGGTTCCCAGGAACCACATGGCGTCTAACAATCATCTGTAACTCCAGTTCCAGGGGATTTGACACCCTCTTCTGGCTTCCTCCAGCATTATATGCAAAGGTGCACTTACATGCAGGCAAAACACACATACACATAAAAGTAGATTAAAAAGAAACAAACAAACGTGTCTTCTATGAGAGTAATGAGGGGCGCTGTATACTAGGAAGCAGGCATAAACAGGTCATAGGTCCTCAGTCAATAAGGCGCTGTGTATGGTGGTGCCTGACTACCTACCAGCACACTACCACTCTCCCACAACCATTCTGTCCCTCATTCTGCTGTAGCTGCATTGGCCTTGCCTGCACATTCTGGCCACAGGGCTTTTGCATGTGCTTGGGAAGGTCAGTTTAGAATGCTCTTCTTCCAGATCTTCATGTGGCTTTTCCCTCCCCAACGTTCATCAGGGCTCTGTTTAAAGTCCCCTCCTCAGCCAGATATGGTGGTGCATGCCTTTAATCCTGGTACTTGGGAGGCAGAGGCAGGTGGATCTCTGTGAGTTCCAGGCCAGTTGAGACTACAAGGAGACCCTGTCTCAAAAACAAAACAAAACAAAAAAGTCACCTCCTTAGAGAAGATGTCTCTGACTACCCCACCTACATCCTTTACTCTCTGCCCCCAACCCACCTTAATTCCCCTAATCTCTCCAATATCTGCCTGAAATGATCATTTAGCACATGTTTGTCAACTGGAAATTAATGGAGGCCTTTATGAGGGTGTGGACTGCCATTCACCAGTGAGCCTCAGTCCCTATCGTAATGACCAGTGCAGTCTAGGAGGAGTTCAGCAAATACAGCAGAACAGAGTGTGTGAATAGTATGCGGCTTCCACCAGCACCCAACACTTTCCTTCATTCTATCAGGCCAGGCCTTTATTCTGAGGCAAAGGCCTCAGGCTTCCCACCTGCCAACTGGGACTGAAAATTTGAACACTGGGGAAATGTTTGCTCAAATACAGGAACCAATATTCAAAAGAAAAGAAAGCTGAGCAGGAAGACAAAAGAAAAGAAGGAAAGAAGAGAGGATCCCCAGCCCCAGAGGTCATGGGCTCCCCACTTAGTTGTTCTGACATTCTAGAATTCCGTGTTACTCACTTTCCCTCCTAGGAAGTCCTTCCTGACATCTAACTATCGTCCCTCAAACTATAGTCTATCACAGTAGGCTTCCAAGGGCTTTCAGGAGCTCTCTGACCAGTGGCACTATGAGTGAAGTGGAATAGGGACCCCTCCCCTACCCCCCTGCCCACTCTTCCAGGGTGAGATGACCCATCCCAATGTTTCCGGCCATTCAGGCCCGGAAATCCTCCTACTGCTGGGAACAAATTGTCTAGGACACTGGAATCGACCCCAGGCTTCCTCCTGCTTCCTGTCCACTTCCTTTTGGGCTCTGAGGCAGAACACAGCTTTGAGGATGCTTCCCCAGGGATCGGCCTGGCCAGGTTGTCAGACCCAGGGAGGTTGCCTGAGGCAGAATCCCAGGCCAAGGCGCCTCCCCTCCCAAGGACAGCAGCCTGCCATTTTGGACCCAACATGACTGTGTCCACCAACAACCCATGGCCATCAATGGCCTGAACATGCCACCATTTGTGGCTCTGAAGCTTGTTCACTGCCCCTCCCCCCAACAGTCCTGTTAAAATGAAGGTGAGAACACAGTTTCCCTCAGCCTTGCCCTCCAGCAGCCCGAGGGTCATGGTTCCCAACTACTCCTGGGGATGGGCTTCCCTCCTGCCATGCCCAAGCATTCCCTACGAGGGCTGTTCCAGCTAAGTTGAGCTGCTGTCAGAGGGAGCACTCACCAACAGCACACCCTCAGGGGCTTTGCCCTTCCTCTTCCCTGTGCTGTTCCCTCCAGACATCTGCTGGGAAACTAACAGGCACCCAGTACGTTGCATTTATTTGGGGTGTGTATGTGTGTGTGTGTGTGTTTGTACAATGTGTCTGTATGTGCACACACTCATGTATGTGAACGCAGGCACTCGCATGCCACAGTGTTCACTTAGAGGTCAGAGGAGAACCACAGCATTGGTCCTCTCCTTCCACCATATTCGAGACAGGGTCTCTGCTGTTTTTCCACTGTGTACACCAGGCTATCTGGCCAGCAAGCTTCCGAGGCGTCTCCTGCCTCCATCCCCCATCTACCCACAGGTACACTGGGATCATGGATATTCAGGCCCATGCATCTGTTTTTTTCATAGGCTCTGGGGATTTAAACTCAAGTCCTCACACTAGACCAGGAAGCGCTTTAATCCACTGAGCTACCTCCCCGGCTCCAGCACCCAGGCTTTTTGTTTACTTTTTTTCCCCCCCCGCAGCTCTAGGGTTCAGAACCCAGAGCCCTGTGTATATGGTAGGCAAGTGTGTGCGTGTGTGTGTGTGGTGTGTGTGGTGTGTGTGCGCGCGCGCGCGCGCGCGTGTGTGTGTGTGTGTGTGTGTGTGTGTGTGTGTGTGTGTGTACGCCTTCTGTACCAGCCTTCTCCAGACATATCTTCTCTCTTTCCTCACTCTTCCTTGTATTCCAAACTCCAAAACTTCCACCCATGAGAGTCTGCAGCCTCTGGGCCTTTGCACATGATGCTCCCTCTGCCTGGCTATCTTCTCTGCCTTATGGCAAAGGGCTAGGATGCTTCCTACCAGCCATCAGCGCTCAGTTTGCTCAGAAGATTTCTATTACACTCTCCCTCCCGTAATGATCAAATCCAGCAATCAAAGCATTTGTAAAAACTCAGTTCCAAGAATTAATTATTTTCTTATTTTATGAACTTAAAAGATATGTCTCCTCTAATATTCGTGGTGAAATCAATTAACAAGCAATAGTGACAATTGAGCTAAATCATCAGCTACATTCATTATTTAAATAACCAACCCCTTTAATTGCCTGTATTAACTGATTTGTTCTGATAACTGATACCCTATATTGCATACATCAGTTTAATTAATTGCATTAATGAGGAGTAATTAGTGTCCATTATCCTTTATTTCTTTAATGCCTGCTGAAATCAGAACTTCACTTTCAGGATCTCTGACTGGGATCAGAAAGAAGGTTGAGCTTCCCTAGGAACCCTGGAGGAGTGGAGAGGGAGGAAGCCCCTGAGCCCTCCCTTATCAGAGGCAGCCTTGACCTCTGCACGGGCCTGGACACCCTCTCTCTGCTCCCACTTCAGGACCTGGCCATATGGTCTGAAGAGAGTTGCCCAGCTCTGCAAACTGCTGCCTCCCCCCCGCCCCGCTCCTGCCTTCCTCTCTGTGAGGCTCAGCTTCCTCATCTTCAGAGGCCACATCACACCTGGGCCATAGCATTCTAAAAAATGTTTTATTTATTATTGTAATTTTATGTGTATGAGTGTATCGCCTGCATGTATTAAGTGTGTCTGTGCCATGCAATGCCTGCGGAGGCCAGAAGAGGGCATCGGATCCCCTGGAACTGGAGTGGACAGTTGTTAGCCACCATGTGGGTGCTGGGAATCGAACCTGGGTCTCCTGCAAGAGTAGCCAGTGCTCTTAACCACTGAGCCATCCCTCCAGCCCCAGTGGGTCACAGTATTTGAATATGGAAGAGGCACAGGTTCCAGGGCCTTCATGAGGCTCCTCAGCTACAGAGTCCCCTCTCCTAGGAGACAGAGCTTTCCTTCCACAGTCTTTTTCTTTTCTTTTTAAAACAGTCTGGCTACCAGGCTGGTCTCAAACCCGATAGGTACCCACGGCTAGCCTTGAATGCCGTACCCCCCCACCTCCTCCCAGTACTGAGTGAGATTGCAACATGTGTGTGCCACCATGCATGCCTGGCTTGTTTGAGACTGCCTCTGCTTCCTGAATGATGGTGTTACAGGTGAGTGATACCACACCCCATCTTCCTCCAAGCTTTGCTCACCCCGAAGGAGTAGCAATAGGTATTGGCTCTCTGTGCCTTCGACTTAAGTGATTTGAGCAAAGAAAGCTGGGGTGGAAAGCCCCATCTCTCTGGAGATAAGAACATGGATGGGGGCTGAGATTTCCTGCTGGGAAATCCCAGGCTTTATTCCCTGCCCTGCCCCATCCCCCAGGACTGGCTGCCACTGGGCTGGCCACATCCCTGCTCCTGTCTTCCCAGCTTTGGGGAGCAATCAGGAAAGGTGCTGGCCTGAAGGAAGGGCAGAGTGGAAGATGCTGAGCCCAAGCTGCTAAGGAAGGCTGGGAAGCTGCTGGAAAGAGCTGCATGGAGTGGAGGCACTTAGGGAGTAAGCAGTGTAGCCGTGATTGCGAAGCCCAGTTAGAGTGGGGCTCCTGACCCCAGGCACAGAGGGCTGAGACTAGAGGCCGGGTGGCCTGAGGTCAACGTCTGCTGTGTCCCTCACACAGAGACACCCGTGGAAATGAGGAGCCAAAACAGGGAGAAGCTGGGGAGGACAGGATGAAGGAAAATAGCATTTCAACCAGACCTTGCAAAGCCCGGAAGAGGAAATGGGGTGGATGGGGCTGGGAGAAGACCCTTGGGGATTTCAAAGGTGCCTAAGCAGGAATTACAAAGCTGTGACCCCAAGTAACATCCTCCCTTTTGTGGCACTCAGCTGCCCTCCTCTAGAATAAGCAGCTGTTTGTGCTGGATTTCCCTGGTCTACCTGTGATCCTGTCCAGTCTTCCCCATGACCTTGTGATACAAGGGAAACTGAGGTTCAGAGAGGGGAAGGGACTCACTCAAGGTGGCATAGTCACCAGGTGTCTGATCCTGTCCTCCTCAACCCTCACTCCACATAGGCCCAGCAACCTGCAAACAGGGTCCCTCGAGGGTTGGGGGGATGTGGCTCAGGCAGGGGTGGCAGTGTGGGGAACAACCCATCTTTCCTAAGACAGTCTGGTTCCCATAGTCCAAGGCGTCTGGGGGTCTCGGGGACTGTGAGAAAGTCTCCACAGGAAATGAGAGCCAGGAACAGCTGGACCTCTTCAGAAGACATGGACCAGCCGCCCTGAGTCCAGGGAGACTGCAAGCTGAGCCCACCATGACATACACACCCCCATGGGCAATCGGGTAATCACTACCAGATGCCCGGCAGCTGACGTCACTCTGCAGGGCCAAGAGGGTCGTGGGACTCTGGGGAGAGTTGGAAACTCTTGGATCAGAATCAACATTCCAAAAGGAAATAGAGAGGGGGGTGTCCTGGCCTGTTCTCAATGCCTGGCACTGGGGCAGCGACAGCATGGGGTGCCCTAGCTCTTTTAGGGTGCTCCTTGTCCAGTCTTGGTTTCCTTCCAAATAGCCCCCTTGAGAGTGGGGGTTGGGGTCTGGCTCTGTGGATGGGTAGCAAAGGACAATCAGGGGAAGCACTACTGAGAGGAGCAGAGCCAAGTTCAGACCCCCTCTGCAGGTATGCCCAACCCACTGGCTACATGGGGCTGAAGGCAGCTATAAATGTGACCCATCGTGGAATTGTAAACTTGCTTAAAACAGTATGAGATTATTTTTCTGCATTTTTTAATCTATAACTAGATTGTAAAGTTCTAGAGTATGACAATGTAGATGACAGTGTGGTGTCCCAATGCCAAAAGGTTGGACAGGGGCTAAGGATGTAGCTCAGTTGATAGAGTACTTGCATGCATGAAGCCCTGGGTTCCATCCCCAGCAACCTATAAAACAAGGTGTGACAATGCACATCTGTAATCCCAGCAATCAAGAGGGGGAGGCAGAAGTGTCACAAGTTCAAGGTCATTCTCAGTTATGTAATGAATTCAAGGCCAGCCTGGGCTATATGAGACCCTGATTTAAAAAAATAAAAATAAAAAAGGTTTGACATACCTACAAGGAGAGAGGTCCTCCAGAAACCAGTCAGACAGTGGAGGCCTCCTCTGCTCAAGGCCATCTGTGCCTCCAAGCTTGTCTAACTGGAGGTCCTTTCTGAGTGCCCACATCATTTGAACCCATTTCCTTTCCAATTTCTCCCTCATCTTTCTCTGTTTCAGGCACAATTGCTGCCATTCCTCAAATATGCCATGGGTGCTCACCCATCAGGACCTTTGCACCTGCCATTCCCTCAACCTGGCCCACGTTTTTTCCAGATAGCAAGTGTGTTGTTCCTTATCTCCTTTGTTTAAATATGACTTTCTTACTGAAACGTTTTGCCTCACTAACCTTTCTAAATTGACGTCACTAGCCACTTCCCTCACTTGATTGTAAATTTTCTTGATAGCTCTTTTCTAGTTGCCTGTGTAACTCATCTGTCTGGTTTGCCATCTGTCTCTCCTGCTCTGGGATGGGGGGTTCCATGAGGTTTTTTTTTCTCTGCTCGTTGATCTCTGCTCAGAGCTTAGGACAATGCTGGCACCTCAGTGTACCTCAATAAATATTAAAATAAATGATATGGGGACTGGAGAGATGGCTCAGTGGTTAAGAGCACTGGCTGCTCTTGTAGAGGACCTGGGTTCAGTTCCCAGCACCCACATGATGGCTCACAACAACTTGTAATTCTAGTTCCAGGGGATCCTATGCCCTCTTCTGGCCTCCATGGGCATTGCACACATGTGATGCACATCTATACATGCAGGCAAACACTCATACACATGAAATAAAAATAAGTAAATCCAGGCTGGGCATGGTGGTGCACACCTTTAATCCCAGCACTCTGGAGGCAGAGGCAGGCAGATCTCTGTGAGTTCAAGGCCAGCCTGGTCTACATAGTGAGTTCCAGGACATCTGGGGGCTACAGGGAGACCCTGTCTCAAAAAAAAAAAAATAAATCCAAAAAAATTAACAATAAACTAAAATACAGTGAATGATGGGCTGGTGAGATGGCTCAGCAGATAAAGTACTTGCACTTGTAGGGCAAGCCTGGCTGACCTGAGTTCAATCCCCAGAGCGCAGGCAGAGGTGAAAAGAGAGAACCACAAAGTTGTCCTCTGACTTCCACGGGCACACCATAACACAACCATCCCAACACAATAAATAATTAATAATAATATAATAATGATGATGATGATGATGAATTAAATGCTGACTCAGCTAAAATGGTGTGAACGTGCTACAAACCTCTTCAACGCTGTCATGGGTAAAATGAGCTCTCAACACCTCCTTTCCAGGGCATTATGGAAAGTCATTTGAAATAATGGTAGAAAAAGCTTTGAGATTTTCCTGGGTGGAGGATTTGAAATGTGGCTTGGTGGTTAAGATCTTGGGCTGGAAGTTGGTTGGGTGGTCTTTGGGTGGTGGACACAGGCGAGATTGGTGTGCATCATTTGGCCCTGCTGGCCCCTCCTCCTTCCTTCCGCCTCATCCTCCATGATCTCAGCAGGGACAGGACCAGGAAACTGCTGCAGCCTCACCTCTTCCCCTTCCTTCCTCCTGTTCCAGGTGCAACCCTGCCTCCCCAAGGTGGGGGAGGGACGCCCTCATCCCTAGCTCCGGCTACTCTGACATCCACTAGAATGACCCCTTGGGACACTTAGGAAGGGAGGCTCCATCCTGCTCATAGGCACGTTCCGGTACTCTCCTGCTTAGACAGATAGTTCTTCAGAGAGCATCTCAGGCTCCGTGGGCTCCTGGAGCCGGGCAAGCCTAGCCTGTGAGCTCATGTGGGAGCTGCTCTCTGGATTCATGCGAACTCCTGGGAGTCCAACAGTCCCTGGAGGTGGGGATGGGGGTGGAATGACACCGAGTCCTAGGTCACTAAAATAGACAGAGCTTGATGCAGGAGATGGGAGGCAGAGTGTCTCTGTTGCCTGGATGGGATCCAGATGCCAGAGGCACCTCCCCAGCCAGAGGCCTCTGCCATAGAGGGAAAAGGCTTGGGCAGAGCCCTAAATTTGAAACGCTTAAGACTTCTCAACTCTTTTTCCAATGTCTTAACCCTACCCGAGGGGACTGTCCCAGTAGTTAAGAGCAGAAGTCCAGGAGGATGAGTCAAACCCTGGTTCTGACCTCTGCTAGTTGTGTCAAACTAGCAAGCACACCTTTCTTTCTTAATCAGCGAAATGGGACTGTCAGAGGAGCACAGAGCAGTTCTGTGTGGAGGGCAGGGCAAGGGGCAGTCAAACCTGAAGAAAAGTACCAGATACCCCCAGATGCGGTGGAATAGATGTGAGAACCCCAGCACTTGAGGGGTGGAGACAGGAGGATCACAGGTTTGAGGCCAGCCTGAGCTATAGGACTAACCTAAACGCTCATCAGAATGTCATCTGCCCCAGGGGCGAGCATCTCCCCACTGGACCACTCTCTGCGCTGGCCCCTCCTAGAGTCAGCTGGGTCACTCACCTTCGGGGCCCCAGCGCAGAGCACCTTCGGCCCACTGCAGTCATGGTCCCTCGCAGTCCCCGCCTGCAGCCCAGGACCCGGCTCAGTCCGGCGTTCACACCCGGCTCAGGCCAGGGAGCTAGGGAGCGCCAAGAAGGACTCTGGGGGCGGGGCCTGATCATAAGACCACGCCCCTGACCGCCCTCCGCCCATGGCTCCGCCCTCTCCACTGCTTACTTCCCTGGAGAGGAACGACACACCCTCCTCGCACTCGCTCCGCCCCCTCCATGTTAGTCATTGTCCAGGAGGGAGAAGGACACGCCCCCAGCCGCACACACCCCTCCTCCTCGCTCAGCGGGGTTCCAGTTCCCGCTTCTGCAAGAGCTCACCCCAAAGCCTGGGAAAGGCCACGTCCCTCCACGCTGTGATCCAATTAGCGTCCATGACTGGGCGGAGCCAAACTCCCTGCCGCCTCTCCCACCAGGGAAGGCTCAAAGCACCTCCAGTCCCTCCTCATCAATAGGGCTCCAGAATGAAGCCGAATTCAATAGAGAGTGGGGGAGAAGGCAGCCCGGGGCAGCCAGGGATGGTGGGAAAACCTTAGTTTTTATTAATCATAAAAATAGCATTTCCAGCCGGACGTGGTGGCGCACGCCTTTAATCCGGCAGAGGCAGGCGGATCTCTGTGAGTTCAAGGCCAGCCTGGTCTACATAGTGAGTTCCAGGACAGCTGGGACTATTGGGAGACCCTGTCTCAAAAAGACCAAAAAGAAAAAAAAAAAAGCATTTCCAAGCTGGGCCTGGAGGTCCATGCTTTTAATCCCAGCACTCAGGAGGCAGAGGCAGGCAGATTTCTGTGAGATGGAGGCCAGCCTGGTCTACATAGTTCCAGGCCAGCTGGGGCTACATGAGACTTTGTCACAAAATAAAAGAAAACAAAACAAACAAAAAGACCAGACAACAAAAATAGCATTTCCATTAATGAATATTTGCCATATGTGGGGTTCTGCCATATGTTAGGATTTTTTGGTATGTTATTATTAGTTCCTTAGTTTTCTTTTCGGTCTTTTTGAAACAGGGTCTCCTTGTAGCCCCAGCTGTCCTGGAACTCACTATGTAGACCAGGATGGCCTTGAGCTCACACAGATCTGCCTGCCTCTGCCTCCCAAGTGCTGGGATTAAAGGTGTGTGCCACCACGCCTGGTTTGGTATGTTATTTTTAAATCCTCACCACAGTCCTACAAGATAGATATTACCACCACACCCATTTATCAGGCCAGTGACAAAGGCTGGTAAAGTGAACTGACTTGTCTAAAGTAAGCAATGCAGTCAGCAAGTCAGAGTCCAGGGGATGGACAGATAGATGTCCAATGGTTGGGAGAGCTGACTGCTCTCACAGAGCACCTGGATTCCGTTCCCAGCACCCACATATGGCTTTCAATTGCTTGTATCTCCATTCAGAGGAATTGATGCCTTCTGGCCTCTGAGGGCACCTGAACACGCATGGTGCACATAAACCCATGCAAGCATAAACATATACATAAATAAAAACAAGTAAATCTTTTTTAAAAAGTCAGAGTCCAAAGCCGGATGTGGCGGCACACACGTTTAGTCCTAGCACTCGGGAGACAGAGACTGTGAGTTCAAGCCCAGCCTGGTCTACTTAGTGAGTTCCAGGCCAGCCGCAGCTACAGGGAGACCCTGTCTCAAAAAGATAAAAAAAAAAAGAGTCTATCACAATGCTGGGCAATAGAATCTTTTAGAGTGTTCCATGAGCTTTCTCCAATATCACTATTTGTTTTTTTAAATATTTTATTTATTATATTAATTTTATGTGTATGAGTGTATTGCCTGCATGTATGTGAGTGCACCCGTGTCATGCAATGCTGCAGAGGTCAGAAGAGGGCTTTGGATTCCCCTGGAACTGGAGTTAAGGATGGTTCCTAGCCGCCATGTGGGTGCTGAGAATCGAACCCGGGTCCTCTGCAAGAGCAGTCAGTGCTCTTAACTGCTGAGGCATCTCTCCATCCCCTTGTTTTAAATTTTTTATTTATTGTGTGCGTGTGTATATATGTATGGGTGGGCATGAGCCACAGCATCCATGTGGAAGCCAGAGGACAACTTCTGGGAACCAGTTCTCTCCTAATGTGAGTGCCAGGGATCAAATTCAGGTTGCCCATCTTGGTGGCAAGAGCCTTCACCCACTGAGCTATCTTGTCAGCCCACTATTTGTATTTTTGTTGTTGTCTTTTTGAGACAGGGTCTCCCTGTAGCCCCAGCTATCCTGGAGCTCACTATGTAGACCAGGCTGGCCTTGAACTCACAGAGATCCGCCTGCCTCTGCCTCCCAAGTGCTGGGATTAAAGGCGAGTGCCACCATGCCAGGCACTACTTGTATTTTTAAACTCAACTCACTCTATAAACAGGTTACACTGACAAGTGGCTTTCTAGACCAGAAATGTTGGCCAGCAGAACTAAAGGTGAAGGAGTCCAGTGCTTAGGCACAGGGTCTACCTGGCAGCTTAGCCCATGCTGGAATCTTCCCAGGGCTTGAGTTAGGTGGGCCTGACAGCTCAAATGCAGCTTTGCCACTTGCAGGGTGCTTAGCCATGCAGGGGCAAATGATTGCCCTCCCTGAATCAATCTCTCTCTCTCTCTCTCTCTCTCTCTCTCTCTCTCTCTCCCCCCCCTCTGTCTTTTAACAGGATCTCATTGTATCCCAGGATGGTCTCCAATTCTTTATGTAGCAGTGGATGACCCTGAACTCTGATTCTCCTGCCTCCACCTTCCAAGTGCTGTGATTCCAGGATTGTGTCATCACACCCAGTTTATGTGGTGCTGGAGATTGAACCCAGGGCTACCTGAATGCTAGGCACATACTCTACCAACCTATCCATAGGCCCAGGTCACTCTTTCTTTTCGTTTCGTTTTCTGTTTCATTTTGAGACAAGGCCTCATTTTGTAGCCGAAGCTGACCTCAAACTTACAGCCATCCTCCAACCTCAGCCTCCCAAGTGCTTGGAGTACAGGCATGTACCACTTCGTACTCCCTAGCCTTTTTTTTTGGATGTTTGACTGTACTTAGGCCAGAGGCCCATCCTTGCAGCTCCTGCCCTCCCTGGCCCTGCCAGCACCTACCTCTCTGGGTGCACGTCCCTGGGGATTTGCTTCTCCTTTATGTCAGCTGTGAAGTTTTCAGGCTTCCTCGTGGGTTCTCCTTCCACTGCTGAAGGTGTGGATTCCACTGGTGGAGTGTCCTCCAGTGGGGCATCAGTCCCCACGACTTCTTCCAAGCCTGGTGGGTCAGGCAGACCTCGAGATACCGAGTGGGACTCGAGGCTCACCTCCTGGGCTTTCTGGGCAGCCTGTTTGTTCCGAGCCTTCTTGATGTTAGGGCGAGGCATGGTGCCCATATGACTGTACATGTCACTGGAACGAGCATAGGCGGGAGGGCTCTTGGGAACTGTCATCATGTCATCCTGTGTGGCTTCGAAGGTGTCAGGCTCCAGTTGAGACCGGATACTGATAGGGGTGGAAGACCGTCTCAGAGTGAAAGACCGAGGGAGGTTGGAAAGGCTCCCAAAGCCCTTGAACTTGAAGAACTCTGGCAAGAGAGGAGGAGAGAAAAAAGAACTAAAGACAATGTCAGCAGAAATGTAGTACAGTAAAAATCACCTGCCTTGTTCAAGGCCAGCCTGGTCTACACATTGAGTTCCAGGCCAGTTAGGGCTACAGGGAGACCCTGTCTCAAAAATACCAAAAAGGGGCTGGAGAGATGGCTCAGTGGTTAAGAACACTGTTGTTCTTGCAGAAGACCCAGGTTCGAATCCCAGCACCCACATGGTCGCTAACAACTGTCCGTAACTCCAGTTCCAGGGGATCCGACAGCCTCTTCTGTTTTCCGAGAGCATTGCATGACATGGGTGCGCTTACCTACATGCAGGCAATACACACATACACATGAAATAATAAATAAATATGAAAAAATAAATAAAAAGACCAAAAAAAATCACCTGCCTTTCCATTCAGTGAGGGTCCAAGGAGGGCTGGGGACATCAAGGATGGCTCATTCTTTCTTTTCTATTTTTAGTGTTTTTAAAGATTTATTATATCAGCCAAATACCTGCACCCATGTAAAAGCTGGCCACTGCTGTGAGTGTCTAACACCCCAGCACTGGGAATAGGCAACCAGCAGATCCCTGGAGGTCTCTAGCCAGCCAGCCCAGGTGACTCAATGAGCTAGCTCCAGGTTTGTAAGAGAGCCTGTCTCAAAAAATAAGATGGAGGAGCTGAAGAGATGGCTCAGTGCTTAAGAAGGCTTATTGATCTACCAGGAGATGGCAGTTTGGACATCAGCATCCATAGCAGGTAACTCACAAACCCCTGGAACTCCAGCTCCAAGAGATCAGATGCCCCTTATGGCCTCTGTGAACACACATGCACAAACACACACACACACACACACACACACACACACAAATATTTTATTTATTTATTTTTATTTTATGTGTATGCGTGTATTGCCTACATGTAGGTAAGTGCACCCATGTCATGCAATGCCCATGGAGGACAGAAGAGGCTATAGGATCCCCTGAAATTGGAGCTACGGACAATTGTTAGCTTGAGCCCAGTTCTTCTGCAAGAACAGCCAGTGTTCTTAACCACTGAGCCATCTTTCCAGCCCCTAAAATAAATATTTCTAAAAATAAAATATTGGGGCTGTGGAGATGGTTCCATGGTTGGGAGAAGGCACTACTCTTGCAGAGGACCCTATTTCAACTCCCGGCACCCACGCCGGGTGGCTCACAGCTACCTGTAACTCCAGCTCCAGGGGATTTGATGCCCTGTTTTGGCCCCTATGGGTACCTGCACACTAGTGCCATATATTCACACAGACATATGCACATACACATGAATAAAAATAAAACTTTAAAAATACATTTAGGACTGGCGAGATGGCTCAGCAGTTAAGAGCGCTTATGGCTTTTCCAGAGGACCAAAGCCCGATTGCCAGCACCTACATGAGGCAGCTCACAACCACCTGTAACTCCAGATCCAGGGAATCCAACACCCTCTTCTGCCTTCCACAGACATCTTGACACATGGTATAATATACATACACAAAAATAAAAAATTAAAAAATATGTTTTTAAAAGTTAAGAGGCATGGGGCTGGAGAGATGGTTAAGAGCACTGGCTGCTCTTGCAGAGGACCCGGGTTCAATTCCCAGCACCCACATGGTGGCTACCAACCATCCGTAACTCCAGTTCCAGGGGATCCGATGCCCTCTTCTGACCTCCATGGCACTGCACAACATGGGTGCACTCACACACAAGCAAGCAATACACTCATACATATAAAATAAAGGTAATAATAAAATATTTTCTAAAATTTAGGTGGCTGGAGCAATATATTATCAGTTAACTGCACTTGTTGCTCTTCCAGAGGACCCAGGTTCGGTTCCTAGCACCCACAAGGCTGCTAACCATCCATAAATCCCCTTCCAGGGGCTTCAATGCCCTTTTCTCACCTCATCAGCACAGCATGCATGTGTTGTACAGACATACATGAAAGCAAAACACTCATACACATAAAGGTAAAATTTTTTAATTTAAAAATAAAATAGGAGCCAGGCATGGTGGCACACTCCTTTAATCCCAGCACTTGGGAGACAGAGGCAGACAGATCTCTGTAAGTTCAAGGCCAGCCTGGTCTATGTAGTGAGTTCCAGGTCAGCTGGGGCTATAGGGAGACCCTGTCTAAAAAGACGAAAAAAAAAACCCAAAAAAACCCAAACAAACAAAAATAAAATAAAATAAAAATATCCAGGCGTGGTGGCACATGCCTTTAATCTCAGCACTCAAGATGCAGAGGCAGGCAGATCTCTGAGAGTCCTAGGCCAGCCTGGGCTACAGAGAGTGAGACCTTGTGTAAAAATAAATAGATAAAATGGAGAGTGATTGACAAAGAGAACTCCACACATGTGCACACACACCTGAACATATCCATGCATACACTCACATGTACACAACATGTACACACACAAAGTGTGTAAATAACACGCTTCACATGATATCTGGCACACAGAATACCCTCAAAATGAAATAGCAGAGATGAAGGTGATGATGATGATGACAATAAATACTTCTGTTTGTCAAGTACTCTGCATGAACTCTTAGCACAGGTATAATGTTCTGCTTTCCAGAAGGGAAAATCGAGGTCAGAGCAGTGAAAAGAGGTCCCACAGCTGGTCTGGCAGGGCGTGTGTGTGTGTGTGTGTGTGTGTGTGTGTGTGTGTGTGTGTGTGGTGAACTGAGGACAGGCTATCCCAGGCAGCCTCTTGTACCTGTATTAAAAGGAGAAAGGGAAGGTTGCCAGCCCGAGGGTAGCTGGCCCCTTGCCTGTGGGTGCTGCTCCCCTTCCTGTAGGCTCATGACCCCCCTTCCAGACTCCATAGGCAGTGCTTGGGTGATACCATCTCCCTGTTTCTGCAGGGGCGGAAGTATGTGAGGTCACTCCTCCCTGCCCCTAGCTGTAGGACTGTCCCTTCTCCTAGTATCACTGTCTGATCTCCACAGGGCCTCTAGATGAGCAAAGGATTTGAAAAGCGCTGGCATTTTCCCCTTCTCTGGCATCCGTCACCCCCTCAGGTCCCCACACTGGTGCTGGAATATAAGTAGCCCACGTGTGGAAAGGGCAGAAACTGAGGCTCAGAGCGCAGGGAAGGGGCTCACTCACGATCAGATAGCTAGGCTACGACTGAGCCTGGCTCAAAGCCCAGAGCTCCGGACTTCAGGATTCTTCCCTGCCCTGTGCACTCCACCTGGTCTTAGTGCCAGATCACACTGGCCAGTGCCCTATTTCCAGACGGCTTGGCCTGGGGCAGAGATTTCTCTTGTGTTCAGCAGGAGGGCCACTGACTTCCTCCTTTCTCAGTTCTGGTTTTTGTTTTGTCTGTTTGTGTGAGTACCTCCTGAGTACTGGGATTGCAGGCCTATATCATCATGCCTCACTGTTTTTTGTCTCCTGGACAATGAGGATCTGAAGAAAACAGTGATGGGTCAGGGAGGGAAACTGAGGCCTTAAGTCTAGGGACAGAGATTAAACTGTGCTTCACAGCTGGTAAGATCCCAGATAAATGTCTGGGACTCAGTATTTCCATCTGTGGGGTGCAGTCCACCACCCTTCCCCCACCTGGATGCTGTCAGATCAGAGGACTCAGGGGACAGGAGAAGTTTGAGTCCCAAAATGGTTGGACCTGGAGAAAGAAGAAATAGCAGTGGTGGGTGTGGTTTGCCAGGAGCTTGGTTCTAGGTGCTTCCAGCCTCACAGCTGGTGGGAACGTGGGACAGCATCCCCTGGTCATCAGACCCTGTAGCCTCTAAGAGATCTCTCGGAGATCTGCTGCTGAGCCAGGTCGGGGACAGGATGGGATATGTGGAAGTCTCCCCCTGCACAGCAGGGAAGTCAGAGAGTGCCCAGGATGATGCAAAAGATTGGAGAGACTGAGGGGCAAGGTGGGGGACAGAGAGAAGCAGAGATGGGGAGAGAAGAAAAAGAGGAGAGAGAGGAGAAGGAAAGGACCACACACACACACACACACACACACACACACACACACACACACAGACACTGGGCCATAGCTTGGGTAGACAGTAATACTCTGGAGAGACACAGAGATGAAGAGAAAGAGAAAAAAGACAGTGATGGAGACCCAATGCAGAGGCCAAGCTCAACAGAGGGAAGGTGGACAACCTGTACTCACTGAACTTTTTGCTGGTCTTCTTCGGCCCCTCCGTCATCTTGGAGAGTTGTGCAGAGCCTCTGGCTGACTGGCATGTGGCTGTTCCAAGCTCTGGACATCAAGGTTGCAGGGCCTCCCCCACAACCCCTTCCCCTTTCTCTTGCCCTCTCACTCACTTCCTCTGTGTATTTTTAAAAAGCGAAACTCCCACAGCCCCACCCTCCCCACAGGAGGCGGGGGCTGGGGCCTCCCCAACCCAGCCCCTGAGGGCCTCCTCAGCCAGCAGCAGGGGCAGGGGACACACCACAAGCCCATGGGACCTGGAAGGTCTGAGGAACAAACCACAAGCTCTGGGAACGGAGCCCACTAGGCCGGGGGCCACTGGAGACCTACCAACATCTGTCAGGGGGCTTGGCTACAGGATGGAAGGCAAGATGCAGGCCTATGCATAGGGCAGTTTATTCTAAACCTTGGTACCCAGGAGACAGACAGCCAGTAACAGAGAAGAGAATGCTGGGAGTAGGCCTGTGGTCTTGGGCTACCCAGGTCCATATTCAGCTCTTGTCTGACCACTTTGTCACTCTCCGATCATAGGCAGGACTTACCTGCCTGAGCCTGTTTCCTCTCAATGAGGCAGGGAGTTCCCACTTCACAGGGACCAGGACACTGGCCAGAGCTGGGCACAGAGTCAGTGTCTGCTCAGATGTGATTGCTCCTGCCCAAGCTAGACACGTGAGGACAGGTCTTCCACACCCTTTGGACAGAGATAGGGAAACTGAGACACAGGCAAAGGAAAGACACAGGTCACAGTGAGGTTTGGTAGCACAGTCTGGGTTACAACTTGACCTTCTAGTTCCCTTAATTCGAAGTCTGGTGCTCTCCAAGCACACGTGTGCGTGTGCGTGCGTGCGTGCGTGCGTGCGTGCGTGTGTGTGTGTGTACACGCACACATGCTTATATAGGCAGACCAGACATGGGCAAATGCAACCTCCACGTACAAACTATCTTGGACACCAGTAAAGGGTGTTAGCACATGCTGGGACTAGAGTGCCACAAGGTCAAACCTAGCTCTGAGTGACACTACCTCCGCAGCCTCAGTCACCAAATCTGTATAGTGGGACAGTGCAAAGGTATGCAGCTATCCTGCAGAGATTTGGCTTTCTCCTCCCCTCCCCAAGTACTGAGGCTGGAACTCTGAGCCTCTCACATATCATCTAAGTGCTCAACCATTAAACCACATTTCCCAACCCACTATTGACATTGTTTTGTTGTTTTGAGACAAGGGTCTCATGTGGCCCAGGCTGACCTCAAATTTGAGTCTGTGTTTCAGCCTCCAAGTGGTGGGATCATGTGTGTGTCACCATCCCACCTGGATCCAGGTTTGGTCCCTAAGATGGCAATCAGGATTATAAGAGATGGGGCCTTCCTTGCATCCTCCATAAAAAGTCATAGCCCCGAAGTCAAATCATGTGGAGCCCGAAGCTGCTGGTCCAACTACAGAGCCCCAGGAGCTGATCTCCAGGCCTGTAGCTCCCCAGCTCCCTGGCAGCTGGAGGATAGTCGGGTCTGGGAGAGGACAAAATGATCCTTCTGATGGGGTGAAGAAAACCCCAAGACCCTGAGAGAGAAAGGAACCCAGGCTGCAAGGCTAGGGCAGCAGGGTGCTGCTCATATGCACCTAGATGAATCAGTGTTCAACAGCCTAGGAGGAAGTTTCTAGACCATGGACTTTGGGGAAAGAAGACTGCCATCAGTCTTGCTACTGAGCACTGTGAATGAGCTAGGCCTGAGTTGGATGCCTTTATACATCATCCTTTGATTCCCCGTAACAGACCTGTCAGATACATATTGGCACTGCCCCCACTGCACAGATGAAGAAACTGAGGCTAAAAAGAAACAAAGGGGTTTGGTAGAGTAGTTGCCTAGCATACAGAAAGCTCTGGGTTCCAGGTCCAGCACTGTATGAGCCAGGTATGGTATTGCATACCAGTAATCCTAGCGCACAGGAGGTAGAGGCAGAAGGATCAGAGATTCATGGCCAGTTTCAGTAATGCAGTGAGCTTGAGGCTAGCCTGGGCTACAAGAAATTCTGTCAGGCAGATCTCTAGGGGTTTGAGACTAGCCTGGTCTATATAGCTAGATCCAGGCTAGCCAGGGCTATACAGTAAAACCTTGTCTGTAAATAAGTACATAAAAATATTTTTTTAGCAGGGCATGGTGGCACACACCTTTAATCCCAGCACTCAGGAGGCAGAGGCAGGTGGATCTCTGTGAGTTCAAGGTCAGACTGGTCTATATAGTGAGTTCCAGGACAGCTGGGGCTACAGGGAAACCCTGTCTCAAAAAGACCAAAAAAAAAATTTTTTTTTTTTTGAAAGGGAGTACCAGAGACCAGATAGGTGAAGTACCAGGTCCAGAGTTCAGGTTGTCAAATGACATGGAGAGGCCTATAGCAAGGTAAGAGCTGGGGCTCTTCCTAGTGGAAGGCAGACAGTAGTCCCAACTTCCCTCCTGGGAGACAGTTCCAATGAGACATGGCTATGGTATCAGTGAGACAGATAAGCTCTCAAATTGCTGTCTTTGCTACTCTGGGCCTCAGTTCCCTTACATATGACATGGGATGTGACATATGACATATGACATATGACATATGACAGGCTGGGCTTCCTGGGAGAAGTCTCTGGCCAGCTCATTGTAGCCCTCAGCAAGCCCTGGCTCTGAGGCTAAAGGGTGGGCACATGGGCAAGGAGCACACTAGGCTGAGCCAGGCAAATTGTGGTGGGTAGGTGGGTGCATGGTGTGAGACCCGGGAGTCCAGGCCCTGGAGAGTCTGTGTTGCTATGGCACAGATGCCTTTTCTGCCCTAGAGCCAGGCCTGCCGTTGGCCCAGGCGCCAGGACAGTTGCTGGTATCCCTGGGAGAATGAATGGGGCTCAGTGTGGTGGTGTGGCTGGGCTCAGAGATCCTTTTGTGCTGCCTCGAGTGGCTGTTGGGAGTGTTGTTGGGGAAACCTGCTGGCGGGTGTCTGTCCCACAGACCCTCCACGCCTGTGGTGGAGGCCCACCCAGCCAGTCCACTGCTGCAACCCTGACCACCTACCAAGTGCTTTCCCTTCTCCAGAACGAGGGCTTCTGCCTAGGCTGGGCCTGCACTGGCATGGCACACTTCCCTCCGCTTGTTTCCTTCAAGCCCCTCCAGTGTAAGCCGGAGCTAAGAAATGTTGCTTCCTGGAAGAGGAATGGGTCTTACTGGTCCACACTGGCTCCTGCTCCAGGACTGTACTGCAGATGCTCAGCTGACGCTTTTCCCTGGGTGACTGACTGCCCAACATTAGGGGTAGTGTAGCAGAGACCTAACTTTGAATCCCAACTCCACAGCTTCTTGGTAGGGTGGCCCTAGTGAGGCTACTGTCTCTTCTGTCACCTGGACCAGTCATCCAGCCTCCTAGGAGGGATACTGCGGAGTTGAAGGGGGTGATGCATACCAACACAAGGCTGGGCAGAAGCAGTGGAGTTGGTGGGAGCAGAATTTCCATGGCTCAGTAGGGCCCTGGGGATCACACTGCCATTCTCAGGTCTGTGGCCCCCAACTAGTAAATGCACCCATAGCTTATAGCTCTCATCCATGAGTCTACCTTCCTCCATAGGCTTTTACCTGATCCATGCTCGGCAGCGGGTGGGGGGCCTGGACATGGACCAAATCCAGGAGGGTCCAAAGCTGGAGATCAGCCTCACTCCAGAGGTAAGAGGCAGGCATATTACCAAGCCTGGTGGCAGAGGATTGTGGTAGCTACTTAGGCGACTGAAGCAGGAAGGTCTAAGGTTTGAGACCAGCCTGGTCTACATAGCAAGTTCTAGGCCAGCTGGGGCTACAGGGAGACCTGGTCTCAAAAAACAAATCAGGGCTGGAGAAATGGGTCAGCAGGTAAGAGCACTGGCCGCTCTTGCAGAGGACTTAAGTTCGATTCCCAGCACTCACATGGGAATCTCCCTAACTCCAGGTCCTGGGGATCCGACAACCTTGTCTGACCTCTGGGACCACTGCATGATATGGGTGCACCTATATGCAGGCAAAACACTCATACACATAAAATAAAAATAAAAAAATAAAAACCCCAGCTGGGTGTGGTGGTGCACACACACCTTTAATCCTAGCACTCCGGAGGCAGAGGCAGGCGGAGGCTGGCAGATCTCTGTGAGTTCAAGGCCACCCTGGTCTACACAGTGAGTTCCAGCACGGCTGGGGCTACAGGGAGACCCTGTCCCAAAAGGAACACTGAAGATCAATCAAGTTGGAAATATCATAAATTATGCCCAGGTAACCTATAGGAAGGAAAAAAAAAAAAAGAGTAACAGAGCAATGAGAGCCAGGACACATGGAAGCACAACGGATAGTAAAAGACTCAGCCAAATGTTAGACAGCAATAATTACCTCGCACACACACCTTTAATCCCAGCACTCCGGAGGCAGAGGCAGGCGGAGGCTGGCAGATCTCTGTGAGCTCAAGGCCACCCTGGTCTACACAGTGAGTTCCAGGACAGCTGGGGCTACGGGAGACCCTGTCTCAAAAAGACCAAAAAAATAAAATAAAAAACCCCAACAACAAAAGCTGGTACTGTCCTTCTTGCCCTGTGCCTCAGTTTTCCTGTGAGAATTTTTGAGTACTGGGGATTGAATCTAGGGCTTTACTTGTGCTAGGCCAGCCCTTTACTACAGGGCTATGTTCCTAGTCCTTTTTTTTTTTTTAAAGACAAAGTCTCACTAAGTTTTCCAGATTGGCCTTCAATTTTCTCTGTAGCCCAGACAGGCCTTGAACCTTTGACCTTCCTGCTCGTCTCCTGAGTAGCTGGGATCACAGTCCCCTACTACAAGGCCTGGCTTCCTTAAATGTGAAAAGGCACAGGACAAGAGGCTCTCTTGGGGTGTCATCAGCCAGCCAGTCAGCAGGTGTCTACTGAGGATGGGTCACATGCTGGACCTTGACTTGAGATAATCCGCAGAAACCAGGTAACATTCCCCTAAAGTCATGGTTAACAGAGTCAGAAAAGGTGAGAAACAGTTACTTTCTTTTTGCTTCCTTCCTGAGTTTGTCAGTTGTGAAAATCTGAGCCTCCAGACCTGGTCAGCCTTCCCAAGGTTCCTGATCACTCCTGCTTCCCCTAGGGAGGGCTGAGGGCCCAAAGGCTCTGAGGGGAAGTGACTAGATGTCAGAGTTGTTGGGGTTGAGATGACAAGATCACCGGAAACTCTGCTAAGACTTCTACCCACAGGATGTGCCTTAGGGAGGGCTCATGAGAAACAGCATCAGCTGTGGCCTAAATATCTGATAGCAACATCCACCGAAGCCCATGATAGGCCACCTGCCCCCAGTGCTACTGTCACCCACCATGTTCTCCTATCACCACCAAGGCAGATAGGACTGTACCTAGGCTTTGTTTCAGTTTCACCCTGAATGCAGATGGATGGGGGACCTTGACATAGGCAACTGTTTGCAGTATATGCCAAACTGATCAGGTTCAAATACCAGTGTGACCACTGACCAGGTAGCTGTGTGTCCCTGACCGGATCATGTCACCTCTGAGTGTCACCTTATGTTCACAAGGGAGGTAACTGTAGTGCCCCCTTCCTACGACTGACAACTGAAATACTTCCCATACGGGTTAAGTGCAGGGCTTAGCTGTTTATTTCCCTTCAATAAATTATAATTACTGAAATTATTCTCTCCCTCTCGCCCCTGATTTTTTTCCCTCCCTAGTCCATGCTTCAAATAAGTACTGGATCCACGAAGCTGGCCTCAGTTCATTCCATGATATATGGCTTGACAATCTAAAACTCTTGCTGGTTCTAGGGTGCACTTACATGAAGACAAAACACTCACACACATAAAATAAAAATGAATAAAATGTAAAAACAGCAAAACAGCCGGGCATGGTGGTGCACGCCTTTAATCCCAGCACTTGGGAGGCAGAGGCAGGCAGATCTTTGTGTGTTCGAGGCAGCCTGGTCTACATAGTGAGTTCCAGGACAGCTGGGGCTACAGGGACACCCTGACTCAAAAAGACAAAAAGAAAATTTAAATAAGAAGAATATATGCTGCAAGATTGTTTCTTCTTGCCCTGTGCCTCAGTTTCCCCTCCTGGCAGGACTTTTCCCACAACAGGTCATCTTATGGCTACCAGGGTAACCAAAACTATTTCTACCTCTTCCTAGGAAACTTCAAGCCCAAACAATATGGGTAAGACTTGGAAACACTGCTAGGCGTACATGGTGACACATGCCTGGGATGCTGGCACTTAGAAGACTGAGACACGATTGCCCCTGAGTTTGAGGGTCAGCCTGGGTTACACAGTGAGGACCAGGCCATCCAGGACTGTAGAGCACACCCAGTCTCAAACAAGCAAAACATCGGAGGGCTTCCAGCAAGCGATCCATGGGAGTTGGGTGTAAGGAGGGAGCCCAGACCTAAAGGCAGGAGGGCTTGGGAATCTGGCACAGGTGAACGCACTCAGAATTTCAAGACAGTAGCGGGAGATACATGCTGATTGTGCTTTGGAATGATCGGGAGCAGGCTGAGTGGAACAGGTGGACAGGATAGGCTGGGGGTGGCAGGACTAAGGACCGGGGGATGGGCATGAAGGAAGGTCGAGAACGGACTGAGTGAGTGCGGAGAGTGAGAAAAGACAGCTTTCTTGGGGCTGCTCACTGGGCAGAGCCTTAGGAGGAATGCACAGGCTACTGGAGACAGGGAGATGCTGGTGGGGGAGGGATGGCTAGTAGGGTCTTAGGGTGACGGTGGGCGTCGGGCCTCCTAAGGACAGCAGGCCTCCAACGCACTATAAAAACAGGATGCATCACTAGCATCTGCTCGCACTAAGAACTTCGGGAAAATAACCTCCCTTCTGAGTCCGCAGCGCCTTCTGTAAAATGGGTCGGTGATCCTGGTTTACAGGTTTGGTTCCGGATTCAGCAGGCACGTCCAGCTTCTGCAAAACGCACAGGAGTGCTGGATCAATGGTAGGTAATTCTGCGATGTCCGAGCCGGGACAGACCAGCTCGAGCGCAGGAGGGATCCTGGGGTCTCATCCCTGCCTCCCCGGACTACGTAGCCTCCAGGGCTTAGAGGCCTGAACGTGGCTCGCTCGCCGCCTCCAGTGTCGCCGCGCCCCCTGGCGGCCGTCTGTTGCCATGTCAACGGCGGGTGGCGGGGGGACGACGGAGGTGGCGGCGGGGGCAGTTCTGTCTTCCCTGGGCCTAAGGCCGCTCCCCTCCCTCAGCGCCTCCCGCCTTCGCCTCCGGGGGGAGCACTCCAAACCCGAGAGGCAGGGGCACTCCGTGGCCCCTGGCACTCGGGGGTAAACTGAGGCACACGGCGGGGCGCCCACGGCCAGGTGTCGAGCGCGGGCCCCACCTCCGAAGGCAGAGGAGGGGCTCCGGGCAGTGACGCGCCGAGGGCGGCCGCCGGACTTCGAGCCAGCGGGCGGGAGGCGGCGGCGGCGGCGGCAGGTGCGGCCGCGGAGGGTGGGAGGGGAAGGGAGGGGGCG
>NW_008331486.1:5359420-5378308 GCF_000622305.1 Nannospalax galili
TGCCCCCTCGCCCAGCCGCCCGGGGCCCGGGCTCGGCCAGCGAGTCCCCCCCACCTCCCCCTGGGCCGTCCCCCCACCCGCCGTCCCGCGCAGCCCGGCGGAGGCGGCGCCGTCGGAGGAGGAGGAGCAGGGCACTGCGGCTGGCCCCGGATCGGGAGCCAGAGCGGCAGCGGCTTCGGCAGCAGCTTGGCCCGGGCCGATGCAGCGGGACGCACCGCCCCGAGCCCCAGCCCCAGCGCCGCGGCTTCCCGCGCCCCCCATCGGGGCTGCCAACAGCAGTGGCGGCGGCGGAGGCGGGGGCAGCGGCGGCGGCGGAGGCGCCTCAGCAGCTCCGGCTCCCCCTGGCCTCCCGGGAACTACAAGTCCCAGGGGGCCTGGCGGCGGGCGGAAACCGGAAGAGGTGGGGTCGGCGCCTCGAGGCCGGAAGTGGCCGTGGAGGCGGAAGTGGCGCGGCCGCGGAGGGGCCTGGAGTGTGGCGGGACCGGGAACGGCGGGAGCTGCGGCTGGGGGCGGTGGCGGCGCGCTGGAAGCGGCCATGGCCAAGCAGTATGACTCCGTGGAATGCCCCTTCTGTGATGAGGTCACCAAATACGAGAAACTTGCCAAGATCGGCCAAGGCACTTTCGGGTAAGGTTAGGCCGGGAGGGGCCGGGAGCCGGGGACCTGCACTTTCCAGGCCGGACGTCTGGACGCCCGGGGCGCGGGCTGAGGGGGGCCAGAAGTCTCCATTCCCGGGGGTGGTTCCTGGTTTCGCTAAGCCGCGCCGCACCCGGCGGGTGCTCGACGGAGCGAGCTGGCGGGGAGGAGCCTGAGGCCGGTGTTGGGGGTGGGGGGAGGTTGCAGAGAGGCACTCGCTTGGCGAGCGGGGTCCCAAAGGGTGAGGAGCAGGGACTGAGGAAAGAGCGCAGGGGCTCGGAGCACGACCGGAAACATCCGGTGAGGAGTAGTTGCGTTCCGGGGTTCCAGGCCGGCCCCGCCTGGTGTCTGGTCTCCCACTGCCCCTCTGCTGGTGGGGGGAGGGGCAGGCCCTGCGGAAATGCCTGATGAGCTCTCTTGGGTCCCCCTCTCTGCCTGCAGGGAGGTGTTTAAGGCCAGACACCGCCAGACCGGCCAGAAGGTGGCTCTGAAGAAAGTACTGATGGAGAATGAGAAGGAGGGGGTGAGTACGGTCCGCCGGGCAGGCCTACCCGATACCCAGGACACTGTTGGGTGTCCACACTGCTGCCTCGGAGTCACGTGTTCACGTTCCGTTTATATCTAGTACTTTGGAGTATATCCTGTATTGAAGGGGATTTGACCTTCCACCTAGATCTAACAGTTTTTTAAATGGCAAAAATGGTAGTGGCCGAGATGGGGAAGCCCATGCTTGCTGGAGTGCACGTAGATGCTGAAAGTTAAGAAGCCATTAAACACCTTTACCTTAGTGCTTCATTTTGTTTAACGTGAACGGAAAATGCATGTACATGATTTTTAAAAGGCAGCTGAGCTCAAGGAATGTATTGAAAGGCAGTGGTCCATCCCAGACCTCCGCATTTTAGCCTTAGTCCAGCTTTCTAGCAACTACTTTCTTAGTAAGGAAATTTCTTTATCTTAACTCACAGACATAGTTAAGGTTTGAGGGTTTGAAACCATGGACATGGAGTGACTTAAGTCTTATCTCTGGGCATAAAGTCTTGTGTCTGTAATCCTAGACTCAAGAGGCTGAGGCTAAAGGATCCTTCACAAGTTCAAGGTCAGCCTGGTGGTCCAGATAGTGAGATCCATCTAGTCTGGGCTACAGAGTAAGGCAATCTCAAAAAATAAATAAAACCAGGCGTGGTGGCTGTAAGCCTTTAATCCCAGCACCCAAGCGGCGGAGTCCGGTGGATCTCCTTGAGATGTGTATATTATTACATCTGTTTTACAGATCAGGCATTTGCAAAGGCCAGTTGCAGAGAGTATAATATATATATATTTCTATACATGTATATGTATGTATGTATACACGTGCTTTATTTTATTTATTTATTTTTTTTGTCTTTTTTGAGACAGGGTTTCCCTGTAGCCCCAGCTGGCCTGGAACTCACTATGTAGACCAGGCTGTCCTTGAACTCACAGAGTGAGAGCCTCCCGAGTGCCTGGGATTAAAGGCCTGCACCACCACGCCCAGCATTGATTTATTTTTTTATCTTATGTGTATGAGTGTGTTGCCTGCATGCATGTAATTAACTCATGTTGTGCAATGCCCAAGGAAGTCAGAAGAGGGTGTTGGATCCCCTGGAACTGGAGTTACTGACAGCTGTTAGCTGCTACCTGGGTGCTGGGATTTGAATCCAGTTAAGAACAGCCAGTGCTTCGCCACCGAGTGTTCTCCAGTCCCTTATTTTGGCTTTTTGAGATAGGGTCTCAAACATATATACCCCATTCTGGTCTTGAACTTGAGGTAATGAACCTACCTCCAACTCCTGGTTGCTGGGATTAAATTACAGATATGAACCACCATACCTGGCCAGGGAGCACAATTTTAGCTGTCTTTTGACCTATGCCCCTTAATGTAGATCTCACCCTGGGCCCATCACCTGTTCCTTGGTCTGTAGCACTCACTTTTGACCACTTTCTCTCTTTCCTACCCAGTTCCCCATTACAGCCTTGCGGGAAATCAAGATCCTGCAGCTTCTTAAACATGAGAATGTGGTCAACCTGATTGAGATTTGTCGAACCAAAGGTATGTTGTTTGAGTCTTGTGAGAAAATGAGGCTTACTGTTTTAAGACTTTGTTTGCTGGATACATTTAAATTGTCTCTTCCTGAGCCAGATGTATTACACAACTTCTTCTGGTCTACTTTCACTAGAATTGGTGCTTCCATAGGGCCTGCCTTAGTGCCCACCCAGAAGCTAGTGAGGGAGCACACAGGTGGATGCTCTAGATGGCACCCATGGGTGTCTGGATTGGGAGACTGGGAGTTGGCTATGGGAAAATGAAATGGATCTAGGTTCTTAATTTCTCCTCCTGCTCATTTTGCCTTAGCCTCCCCCTATAATCGCTGCAAGGGCAGCATCTACCTGGTGTTTGACTTCTGTGAGCATGACCTTGCTGGGCTGCTAAGCAATGTCTTAGTCAAGTTCACATTGTCTGAGATCAAGAGAGTGATGCAGATGCTCCTCAATGGCCTCTACTACATCCACAGGAACAAGGTAGGGGCCAGAGGAGGGGAGGAAAGACCAAGGTAGAGACCACTGCTGTGTAGAAGGACCCTGTGGAAGCAGACTGAGCTCTCCCTCGTGTCTTGCCTACAGATCCTGCACAGGGACATGAAGGCTGCCAATGTGCTCATCACCCGGGATGGGGTCCTGAAGCTGGCAGATTTTGGGCTGGCCCGTGCCTTCAGCCTGGCCAAGAATAGCCAGCCCAACCGCTATACCAACCGTGTGGTGACACTGTGGTACCGGCCCCCGGAGCTGTTGCTCGGTGAGGACTCCCGAGCGGGCAGAGGGAGGCAGGGGCCGGGTGCTTACCTGGTCACAGCCCCCATTGCCAGGGCCTCTTGAGCAGCCAGTCCTGAGACAGTCTCAGGAGGCTCAAGGGCCCTCCTGGTACCCTCTTCTTCCCAGGGGAGCGGGACTACGGCCCGCCCATTGACCTGTGGGGTGCTGGGTGCATCATGGCGGAGATGTGGACTCGAAGCCCTATCATGCAGGGCAATACGGAGCAGCACCAGCTTGCCCTCATCAGCCAGCTCTGTGGCTCCATCACCCCAGAGGTGCGTAGCTAAGCCAAATGGGCCCTGGTTCCCAAGGGGTACAGAGGTTCATGTCCCTATGGCCAAGGAGGACTGGAGAGTGAAATGGAAGCTCCTCCCAGGAGAGGATGGTTGATAGAGGAGCCATCCGGCTGCTGTTGAGGGTCATGTGGGCTCTGCACAGTTCTCAGTCCTCACCTGGTGGTTTTGTGGCCTTGATGTGTTAGCTATCTGCTACTATGACAGAATACATGAGAAAAACAACTTAAAGGCAAGAAAGTGTTCCCTTTATTCAAGCTTCAGTCCCTGATCACTTGGGCTTTGTGTTTTGGGACTGAGATGCTAATAAAGGTCATGGCAGGGAGTTCATGGAAGAGCAAAGGTGTGGTCATGGTAGTCAGGAAGCAGAAAGTCCCCTGTCTCAAGAGCTAGGGCATGGCTCAGTCCTGGACTACTCGCTTAAAAATGCAGGGCCTTGGGTTCATTCCTCACATACCAAAAAAATTCCACATGCTTCATTAGCTATTTTTCCCTTTTGGTCTCACTGTTCTGCTATTATAATACCTTGGCTGGCCTACAACTGGTATAGACCAGACTGGCCTCAAACTCAGAACACCTGCCCCTGCCCCCCTAGTGCTGAGATCAGAGTTTCCACTCCCGTCCAGTAACACCACCAGCTGGGGACCAAGCTTTATTTGTGAGCTTTGGGAGGCGATTCAAAGCTTTTCTGTGAAGCAGGAAGGAATGCCCCAGAGCAGGAGCTGGTACGTCTTCCAGATATGTGGAAGGCCCTAGACCTCAGGGTTCCACCCAAAACCACTGCTTTTGCCTTAAAAAGCTCTTTTTTAAAATTTTTTATTCTATGTGTATATTTTGCCTGCATGTAAGTGCACCTCTGTCATTCAGAGGCCAGAAGAGGGTGGTGTAT
Organism: Nannospalax galili; assembly: GCF_000622305.1. Classification (NCBI taxonomy): domain Eukaryota; kingdom Metazoa; phylum Chordata; class Mammalia; order Rodentia; family Spalacidae; genus Nannospalax; species Nannospalax galili. The sequence goes on from NW_008331486.1 coordinate 5,364,068, forward strand.
CCCCTGGAACTGGAGTTAGGGACAGTTGTTAGCCACTTTGTGGGTGCCAGGAACTGAACCCGCCTGGGTCTTCTGCCAGATCAGCCAGTGCTCTTAACCATGGAGCCGTCTCTCCAGTCCCTTGATTCTCTTTGAGAAGGGTCAGGGAGCATCTGGGAGAAGTTGTTTTAGCAGGCCCAAACCCTTGGGGTCTTAGCAAATGTCTCCCCAGCTCCATCCTCTCAACTCCTCCTTCCCAGGTGTGGCCAAACGTGGACAAGTACGAGCTGTTTGAGAAGCTGGAGCTGGTCAAGGGCCAGAAGCGGAAGGTAAAGGACAGGCTGAAGGCCTATGTACGGGATCCCTATGCCCTGGACCTCATTGACAAGCTGCTGGTGCTGGACCCTGCCCAGCGCATTGACAGTGACGACGCCCTTAACCACGACTTCTTCTGGTCAGACCCCATGCCCTCGGACCTCAAGGGCATGCTCTCCACTCACTTGACATCTATGTTTGAGTACCTGGCGCCTCCACGCCGGAAGGGTAGCCAGATCACCCAACAGTCCACCAACCAGAGCCGAAATCCAGCCACTACCAACCAGACGGAATTTGAGCGTGTCTTCTGAGGCAGGTGCTGAGCACTCTTCTTCCTTGGGGCTGGTTGGTGGTGGATTGCTTCCTCTGCTATGTGACTTGCACTGTGACAGGATGGGACAGTTGAGATTTTTCTCCTCCAGCACGTTTACTCCCTACTCTGGGCACGGGGAACAACTGCCTGAGTGGACTGGAGTGGAACTTTGGCTTCGAGGCCAGGAGGGTGCCAGGCCGCTTTGCGTGCCCCTTTCTGGATTTCTGTGCACCATCTGGAGGGACTCCATTTAGCTTGGACAAGAAGTGAGGTGGAGAGGCTTACCTACCAGTGACATTCTTGGAGCTCCTTGCATGATGGGAGGAGGGCAAAAGTCCCTCATCATCCCCAGCCCTTCCCTCAGGATGAGGAGTTTGGGGGACAGAGGCACGTGGAAATGGACTACTCTTGGTGTAGTCCTCAGCAGCACGGGAGTGGTGAGAACTCTTGGTTTCTTCAAGAGGATAATTTTATCATGTTTTGTTCAGTTCAGAGATATTCCTGGATACAGTTTGGTCAGTTAACATTAAAAGTCAATTTTTTTCCAGTAAGTGGCTGTTTTCTACATACAGACCCTCAGCTCCTGTCCCACAGCTAGAAGTTAGGATTTTTTTCCTTTCTCTCCTGGATATTTTCCAGAATACCTGTTCTTGTGCCCACTGCTCCTATGCTGGGTGTTAGCAAGGGTCTCTTGTGAGCTGTGGCTGCAGTGGTGACCTGCTGGGCCCAGGCTGCTTGGACTGAGAAACACACCTCAATCAGGGCTTGGAGGAAGTCAAATAGGGAGTTACCAGAGGGTGGGCAAATCACGAATCACAAGTGTGGGGAAGTGGCAGAAGCATGGGTCAAGGTGGAGAGGGAAGGAAGATAGGGTCATGAGGACATAGGGTAGGGACCCTGTGTAGCCCCCTCCAGGGATGTGTGAGTTTTGTGGGATTGCTAGCTGAAAAGGACAAACAGCCCATCGACGGTAGGGTTAGATGTCCAGTCCATGGTGCGTTGGCAGAGTTGCTTCCCCTTGGAGGCTCTGAGGGATAATCGGTCTCCTGCTTCTCTGGTGGCTCCAGTGTGAGACAAAGTCTCATGTATCCCAGGGTGGCCTGGAACTACTGATTCTCCTATCTTCACCTCTGGAGAACTGGAATTACAGGTGTGTGCCACCACTTCCAGGAACAGTCTTCATCCTGGCAACATCCCTGGGCATTTTCCTTTCCTTTGTTTCTGTCTCCAAGGACACCAGCCCTAGGTGTTGGGACCCAGCGTGATCCAGTATAATCTCATCTTCAACCAGTCTCATCTTCAGAAGGTCTCTTTCCATATAAGGCCACAGGTCCTTGGAGCACATAAATTTAGAAGACATACCATTCAACCCAGTGTAACTAGAAATTAAGATGATGCCTACTGACAGGTTTGGGTTTTGTTTTTTGAGACAGGTTCTTGCAATAGCCTTAGCTGGCCTGGAATTCACTAGTGTTTCACTGGATTTTTCCCCTTCCTGCCCTTTCTTTCAGCCGCCCTCACTCAGGGTCTCACCAGCATAACACAGTTCTATTTGGATTTTGCATAGTTTATATGACATTTGGGAGGGGGTGACTTCTCATAACCCATGTGCCATTCAAGCCCGCCCACTGCACATGCCAACTTACCCTGCAGAATTCACACAGGGCCTTGCAGTCGACTCCTTAGCTCCCAGAGTTCCAATATATAGCTGTCGCTGACTCTCCGTCTCTTTTCCCAGGGTGCTCCTTGTCCCCTCCCTGGCTGGCTTACTGTCCATAGGAGGAATGAGTAATTTTCGTGCTATAACTAGGTAGGCCAGGCTGGCCTGTATCTCCCACAGATTTCACCTGCCTCTGCCTCCCAAGTGCTGGGATTAAAGGCATGCCCAACCTCACTGATTTTGAATGTTTGATAAAAGAAGAAAAAAACATGTGGGGCTGACTCAGTTCAAAATGTTTCTGACTGGGAGTGGTGGCTCATGTCTTTAAATCCCAGCATTCAGGAGGCAGTGGCAGGTGGATCTCTGAGATTGAGGCTCACCTGTCTACAGAGTGAGTTCCAGGCCTGCTGGGGCTACAGGGAGACCCTGTCTCAAAAAAAAAAATACAGCAATTAAGGAAGACACCTGTCAACCTCTGGTTTCTACACACTTACGTGTGGACATGTTATGCACACATATACCTCATGCACCCAAAAGAAGTAGAACAAGGAGAGGGAGGTGTGGGGCAGCTGAGGTGTCACAGTTGCCATGGAAGCAAAACCCTCAAGAGAGGCTGGTGTGACAGAGCAGGCACTGTTGTCAAGGGCCACAGAGCCTTCTGGATTGGGTCTAACTGGTGTTTCTGTCTTAACTGCTTCCATGTTTTCTCATCTAGTTAATATATTTATTCATGTAATAAACCCTAAAGCAGGCTTTAAACCCTGGAGTGGGGCTGGTGGATGGCTCAGCAGGTAAAGGTGCCTGATTACCAGAGTTCCATCCCAGGAACCTCCATGGTGGAAGGGAAGAGGAGAAATGACACCCACAAGTTGTCCACAGACCTCCACATACGTTCACATGCATGCACACATGAATTTATTAAGTTTTCGTGAAAAACCCTGGAGCAGCTGACTAAGCTCCCTACACCTTTCTTGTCCAAGTCCACCCTTTGGAGGATCTGGGCCTCCTTCAGTATCAAATCCGTCTGTGGAGGGAGGCATGAGACTTGCCCCCCACTCCTAGACAGTGCTGGCTCTGCATGCAAGTCTCACGTACATTTGAATGAGTCAGGGAAATCACATGGGCTGGAAGAGGCTGTGAAACCAGAAAACGTCTAGACCATCCCAGCTCCTTTGCATGTGCCTTTGATGTCATCCTTCAAGCCAGGGGATTGTGACATGTGTCCTGATATCTTCTGACCTAATGGTTTTATAAAACAAGGCTCTTCTGGCTGGAGAGATGGCTCAGTGGTTAAAAGCAGTTGTTCTGGGGCCGGAGCAGGTAAGAACACTGGTTCTTGCAGAAGACAGGGGTTTGAATACCAGGACCCACATGGCAGCTAACAACTGTCAGTAACTCCAGTTCCAGGGGATCCAACAGCCTCTGTCTTCTGTGGGCATTGCACGACATGAGTGCACTTACCTACACGCAGGCAATATGTGCATACACATAAAAATAATAATATATTTTAGAAAAAAACACTTGTTCTGGCCAGAAGACTTGGGTTCGATTCCCAGCACATGGCAGCTAACAACCATCCTAACTCCAGTTCCAGGAAATCTGAGATACCCTCTTCTGGCCTCAGTGAGATGTTGCACACATATGGTACACTTAGATGCAGGCCAAACTCTTCATAAGATAAAAATAATATCACCGAAACAAAAACCGCCTTCTCCAGAAGGCTCCGACTAAGTCATGGGCGCCTCATCCCTGTACTGCACCTGTCTCACCTCCCCTCCCAGCTTGGTAGGAAGAGAGCCAAAGAGCCCCAGCTGCAGAGGACGGGGGTGGTGGGGGGTAGGCTGTGACAAGGAGGGCTGGAAGAGGTCAGATAGAGCCAACTCCACCTGTTCAAGAGGGCCAATCCCAGGGCCTGGACACTTCCACATATCCCTCTACCCTGCCCCCTCCTGCTGCTCACCTTTAACCTCCAGTTGTTATTTAACTCACAAGGAAAGTGACTAGTCCTGCAGTGGGGTTACCAGCCAGGCCTGGCCAGGAAAGTTGCTGGGCTGATCCCAGGATAGAAGTGGGAACCTATCAGGTTAAACTTCTGGTGGAGAGCTTCAGGGCGGTCTTGGGAACCACTCCTCTCTCCCACGACAGGGCCCACTGTCTCCACTGCAGCTGGGCAGAGGTGGCTTGGCAGAGATGCCCCTACCTGTGAATCACTTGTGCCCTACCCAATAAGGGAGCTGGGAACCCAGTGATGAAAGGCGCTAGGTGCCTGCGTATGTCCTGGCCTGTGATTGAGAAGTTCCGGTGTGAAGCAGCCATGGAGTGGCAGGGCCCATCTCAGTGTCTTCTCGAAGCTAAAACTGCCTCCTTCCAGGTAGGAGAGCCTGATGACCTCAGGCAGGCTGCCTTGCCTCACTTTCTTATGTGCAGCAGGTATGCCATAGGCTTCAGGGGCTCAAGAATGGTAGTGCAGGCTCCAAGGAAAGGCCTTGTCACTAGGTGCTCTCTCCAGAGCAGGGGGACATAAAGGACCTTCTTCCCTACAAAGCTCCACTCTCCACCTACAGGAAGGTGGGCATGCCCCAGAAATCCTGCCCAGTGTGTCATTAGGGGAAACTGCAGGCAGGGGTCACAGAAGCAGACCAGTATCACCTGCCTTTTACAAGGAAACAGATGTAATCCAGAGATGTCAAGCTTAGCCCTTTGAAGAAGTCTGGACTCTTCAGTGGGGCTCTGGCTCTGGACCCAGGACATCTTGATTCAGCTTCGTCACAGCCCTCCCAGTTAGGGACAGCTTGACAGAGGAAGAGATGGGGCTCATCCTGGAGCTGGGAATAGGAGTCTGGGCAGGGGTGCAGAGAGGAAGGAGGTCTGTAGTCACAGACCAGATAAGTCCCTTAGCCTCACCCAGTCTGGCATCTTCGTTTGGAAGAGGGGGCCTGCAAGAAAACGTTCCTCAGCTGGGTGTGGTGGCTCACGCCTTTAATCCCAGCACTCGGCAGGCAGAGGCAGGCGGATCTTTGTGAGTTTGCGGCCAGCCTGGTCTACATAGTTCTAGGACAGCTGGGGCTACAGAGAGACCCTGTCTCAAAAAGACAAAAAACAAACAAAACATTCCTCCACCCCTCAAGATGACAGCTTGAAGCTCTGCTGTGAACTGTAGAGCCAAGCTGCCTCAGCAGGCATAACTTTCTCCATGTGGGAGGGGAGAGGTGGCCTCAGATGGCCAGGATTTGAGGATGGCCCTTGAGGTTATCCAGGCCCCTCAACTTAGGGACTCCAGCCCCAGAGAAGTGAGGTGGCTTGCCCTAGGACACATAGTGGATCACTTTTGGGACAAAGAGAGGGAGAACAGGGTGGGGTGGGTGGGAGCTACCTATTTCTAGCAATGCATGGAGCCTATCTCTGCAGTATGAGCCTGCTCAAGCCCAGAGTCCCCAGGTGATTTCAGTTACCTAAGAGCATAGAGCAGGTGGGTTAGGGGCTAGGCAGGGCCTGAGTGGAGCCTGGCATAACACCCTGTAAATGACTAAGCCACTTTTGCTGTTAGGCCCTTGTTTTCCTGGGAATTGGGGCTCAAAACAGCCTTCCTCAGAGGAAATCGTGAGGGTTAAATAAGACATATGCATCAGTCCTAGAATAGTGCCCATGTCTAGAAAGAATTTGCTATTGGGACTGGAGATGTAGCTCAGTTGAGAGAGTACCTAGCATACACAAAGCACTGGGTTTGGTTCCTAGCACTATGTAAAATGGTGTGGTGGTAAATGCCTATAATCCCAGCTCTCAGGAGGTGTAGGCAGGAAGATCAGAAGTTCAAGGACATCTTTCAGGCTATGCGAGACCTTGTCAAAAAAGAAAAAAAATTGAGACCAGCCTCATTTACATAGCAAGTTCTTGGCTAGCTAGGGCTAGAGGAAGACCCTTTCCCAAATTATAAATTAAGAAAACTGGGGGCTGGGGAGATGGCTCAGCAGTTAAGAGAGCACTGGCTGTTCTAGCAGAAGACCTGGGTTCCAATCCCAGCACCCATATGGCAGCTAAAAATTGTTCTCATAACTCCAATTCCAGGGACTCCAACACCTTCTTCTGGCCAGCATTCCATGACAAAGTTGAACTTACATGTATGCAGGCAAAGCACTCATACACATGAAATAAAAAATATGGGGCTGGAGAGATGGCTCATTGGTTAAGAGCACTGGCTGTTCTTGCAGAAGACCTGGGTTCCAATCCCAGCACCCACATGGTGGCTAACAGCCATCCATAACTCCAGATCTAGGGGATCCAATACCCTCTTCTGTCCTCCACAGGTATTGCATGCATGAGTGCACTTGCATACATGCACACAATACATGCATACACATAAAATTTAAAAATATATAATTAAAAATAATAAAGTAGCAATAAAAGATGACATTTGACATCAATCTCTGGCCTCTTCATATTCACATAATGTTCACATATGTGCTTGTGCATATACACAAACACACATACACTCACACCAAAGCTTACTGTGGTGGTACATGCTTGTAATACATGCACTTGGGCCTCTCCTGGTGGTACACATTTAATTCCAGCACTCAGGAGGCAGAGGCAAGTAGATCTCTGTGAGTTCAAGGCCAGCCTGGTCTACATAGTGAATTCTAGATCAGCTGGGGCTACAGGGAGACCCTGTCCCAGAAAGTCCAAAAAAAAAAAAATGTACTTGGGAGATTAAGTCAGGAGGATCTTGAGTTTAAGACCAGCCTGGGGGTACATAGTGAGATTCTATCTCAAATGGTAAGACAAAACAAAACAGATTAAGAATGCTTAATTCTTAAGCCGGGTGTGGTGGCACACGCCTGTAGTCCCAACACTTGGGAGGCAGAGGCAGGTGGATCTCTGTGAGTTCAAAGCTAGCCTGGTCTACATAGTGAGTTTCAGGTCAGCTGGGGCTACAGGGAGACCCTGTCTCAAAAAGACCAAAAAGAAAATTATTATTATTGCCAGGCATGGTGACGCATGCTGGCCTGGCATGTAAACCAGGCTGGCCTTGAACTCACGGAGATCCCCATGCCACTGCCTCCTGAGTGCTGGGACTAAAGGCATGTGTCATATATCCAGCATGAATGTTTCATCCTTAAGGGATGCCCCCAATTAGTCTATGGCAGTAGCCACAGAGGTTCATCTACACCTGGTGTAGACAGACTCCTGCTCTGCCACTTGCTCACTGGTGGCATCTGCAGGTGATTCCTTCCTGGTCCTCAGCATCCTCATCTGTAAAGTGGGAGCAGTGGTGCCAGCCTCTCCTTCACAGGGCTCAGCAACCGCACAGAGGTGGCCCATTAGACCTTATGCTCCTACCTGGAGAGGGAAGTGTCACAATAGAAAAAAAGAGTTCCAGCTGGGTGTGGTAATATACACCTTTAAACCTAGCACTTGGGAGGCAGAGGCAGATCTCTGTGAGTTCTAGGCCAGCCTGGTCTATATAGTGAGTTCTAGGCCACCTGGTGCTACAGGGGGAGCCTGTCTCAAAAAGACAAAAAAAAAATAGAATTGATATGACAGGGGCTGGAGAGATAGCTCAGCAGTTAAGAACACTTGCTGTTTTTTCTTTCTTTCTTTTTGGTCTTTTTGAGACGGGGTCTTCCCATAGCCCCAGCTGGCCTGGAGCTCACTGTGTACACCAGGCTGGCCTTGAACTCACAGAGATCCGCCTGCCTCTGCCCCCCCCGAGTGCTGGGATTAAAGGAGTGCGCCACTACACCCAGCCTGCTTGCTGTTTTTTCACAGGACCCAAGTTTAGTTCCCAGCATGTATGTTGGGCAGCTCACAACCACCTGTAACTCCACAGAATCTTAGGGCCTTTGTGGTACCTGCATGCATGTGCATATACATAGACCCATATACATACACATCACATAAATAACAATATAGATCTTTGGAAAAAAAAAAAAGGTTGATAGCTGCCCCCAGGTTGGAGCAGTGACTTGGGGAGCTCAAACAGCACTCTGTCCTTTTAAACAAAAGCCATCCTTGCTGTGGCCTGGCCCACCATGAGCCATACCCACTTTCGGGTGGGTTCTAGCTCCTTCCTGTGCCCCAGGGTCTCCAGTTCCCAAATGAGAATTGCTCAAAAGGAGTCCTGAGCTCATCACTCAATTTTTTTTTTCTTTTTGAGACAGGGCCTCATGTAGCCTTCTGCTTGCTATGTAGCTGAAGATGACTTCGAATCTGCATCCTCAGCAAGAGGAACCAGTGTTCTTTTCTGCTAAGCCATTTTTCCATCCCTAGAAGTGCAGATATTTATGCACATATGTTTTTGACATTTAAACAAAAATTTTTTTATTATTTTTTATGTGTATGAGGGTACTGCCTACATGTATGTAAGTGCACCCAGGCTGTTCAATGACCATAGAGGTCAGAAGAAGGCATTGGATTCCCTGGAACTGGAGTTACAGAGAGCTGTTAGCCATCCAGGTGGGTGCTGGGTGCAAGAGCAGTCAGGACTCTTAACCACTGAACCATCTCTCCAGCCCCCACCCCAGAAGTATGGGTTCTAAGGAGCCAAACACAGGACCTCATGCTCAAGCAGCAAGCCCTTGACCAACTGAGTCATCTCCCCAGCCCTGCCTTCATATCATACCATAGCACTCTGTTTCCCACTTTCCTTAAGATCCCTTCCTCCCTTCTCATGATCCCTTTCTTGTTTTGTGTGTGTAAGGGTACATGTGTGCCAACTTCCCAGACTTAGTTCTGTCCTTCTACCATATGGGTCCCTGGGATCAGACTGGTCAGGCTTGGTAGCAAGTGCCTTTACCTATCTCGCTAGCCCAAAAGGTATTTGTTTTGAAATAGTTAAAACAGCCACATGCCTCAAAATCCCAAAGGTACAAAAGGTTGACTGGCAAAGGGAGAATGTGGCAAGAATGTCCCGAAATGCCAGAATTCAGTCACGTGAACCTTTGAGGGACGCATGTTCCAGGCAGAGGGAAGGGACAGTTCAGAGACACGGAGTTCTGTCTTCATTCACTGTGTGACCTTGGGCCAGTGGAGTAAACCTCTTTGTACCTCACTTTGCCCCTCTGAATAGGGAGCATTATCATAGTGCTCCCCAGGCTGCTAAGAGGATTAAACCTTCGGTGCTGAGTGATCAAGTGTGGACTTCAGTAAAGGGGGTCTGGGGGATGATCCAAGTTGGGCAAATGCAGAGTTTGGAGTTTATCCTAACAGCAGTGGAGTTTACTAGAGACTCTAAGGCAGGCAGACAAGATCTGAGCTGCTTTAAAAATGAGAAACTTTGGGGCTGGAGAGATGGCTCAGCAGTTAAGAACATGGGCTGTTCTTGCAGAAGACCCAGGTTGGAACTTAGCACCCACAGGGCAGCTAACAACTGTCTGTAACTCCAGTTCCAGGGGATCCGACAGCCTCTTCTGTCCTCTGCAGGCATTGCACGACATGGGTGCATTTACCTACATGCAGGCAATACACACATACACATAAAAATAATAAATAAAATTTTTAAAAATGAGAAACTTTAGGGGTCAGAGGACAAACAACAAGACTGTCAGGTGGACCCAGGGCCCTTGAGGGAAAGGATGGACTGTAGAGCCCGTGGTAGAGAAACTGGGGATGGGTGGGGCTTGGCATAAGGGGACATAGGGTAAGACTTGGCCCTGTACTTGATTGGCCTTGGGGGATGGACAGGTGCTTCTCATCTGGGACGACCTAGGCAGGCTGAGCAGGCTTTGGTGACTCCAGAGAGCAGTTGTCCTGATTGCAATTCCTTTAAGATACTTGTGGACATCCTGGGGGAGAGGCTAGGAGGCTGCTGAATAGTCATGTCTGTGGCTTGGTGAAGAGGGACATTTACAAGTAGAAGTTATCACAGACCTTTGTGGCAGAGTAGCCTGAGATGACAGAGAGAGTTTTCCTGGGGAGGAAACCAGGCGGCCAGAAACCCAGAGGAGAAAGGGTTTCAGGAGTCTGGGCAATATCATTCATGTCATCTGCCTCACGAGATGGAAGCCGGTGGGTTCTAAGCACATACCAATGGCTTTCTCAAGTCGTTTCTTTTAAAAATACTTTATTTTTATTTTTTATTTTATGTGCATGAGCATATTGCCTGCAGGTATGTAAGTGCACCCATGTCATACAATGTCTGCAGAGATCAGAAGAGGGCATCAGATCCCCTGGAACTGGAGTTAAGGATGGGGTGTTAGCTGCCATGTGGAGGCTGGGAACTGAACCCAGGTCCTCTGCAAGAGTAGCCAGTGCTCTTAACTGCTGAGCCATCTCTTCAGCCTCTCTGGTCATTTCTAGACGGGGAACTGTAGGGTCAAAGGAGTTTTCAGTTAATGGTTGCTGAGAGAAAACAAGACATTTTCTTCAGTGGTGTGGGTGCCGGTGAGGTACCCACACTCCGGCAATGACCTCTTCTTCATGCTCTTATCAGCAACCCTAGTTAAACTCATCCAGCCATCAAAAAGAAATAAATAAAAAATTAAGGCATGAAAGAAAAAAACCCAAAAGACATGAAAGTGGGAGGGGCTGGTTGGGAAGAGAAAAGGGATCCATAGTGTGCAAGGGGACAAGAGAAGGGCTAGGGGATAAATATGATCAAAATAGATCATATACATGTGCGAAGTCTTAAGCCCATTGTGTATAATTAACATATGTTAATACACTTATTTATTTATTTTTATTTTTTTATTTATTTTTTTTTGTCTTTTTGAGACAGGGTCTCCCTGTAGCCCCAGCTGTCCTGGACCTCACTATGTAGACCAGGCTGGCCTTGAACTCACAGAGATCCGCCTGCCTCTGCCTCGCGAGTGCTGGGATTAACAGTGTGTGCCACCACACCCAGCTTATTTATTTTTTAATTAAAAAAATTTTTTTTGGTCTTTTTGAGACAGGGTCTTCCTGTAGCCCCAGCTGGCCTGGAACTCACTATGTAGACCAGACTGGCCTCGAATCCACAGAGGTCTGCCTGCCTCTGCCTCCTGAGTGCTGGGATTAAAGGTGTGCGTCACCACATCCAGCAGGAAGCCTATTTTTAAGGCTCACTGCCCTCCTCTCAAACAACCTGAGCTGGGCATGGTGGAACACATCTCTAATCTTAGTGGTGAAGGAGGTGGAAGGCAGGCAGGGGCCAAGGGCAGGTTGGCTTGTGGTTTTATTAATTCCAAAAACACAATGGGGCCAGAGAGAAGCAATAGCAGGGAGATCTGAGTGCTGAGAGACCAGCTTGTTGATTTGGACATCCCAAAGTGTGACTGGAAGGGATCCCCTCCTCTCTGGGGACCTCGTGCTCTCACCCATATCTGCAGTGATGAAGGTGGCTGTGGTCTGGGTTTCTTTAATGAGTTGCCTTCCTTAATGACTTTCTGCTCCTGGACTAGGTGATCTTGAGTGCAGCTTTGTCACCTTTTCCCCACTGTGTCCCTAGAGTGCCACCTAGGGTAACGTGTAAATGAATGAGCCATACCCTTTCCCTTCGGAAGGTGGTGTCCTTCCTCACACACCTGTGCTCTGCTCCATGTGGGTGCCCAGTCCACTTACTAGTTACCTGCCTCCTTTTTTATTTTCTCAAAACAATAGCTTTGTTTCTGTTCTGGGACTGTGACACAGACTGCCTTTATGGCAGCACCAAGGCGGAGCCTGGTTGCCCCTGCAGGTGTGCCTGAACGAACCTTTGCTTCTCACTTTATTGCCTTACATGAATTGGTGTTTTTTTAAAAAAATATTTTATTATTATTTTATGTATATGACTGTATTGCTTGCACGTAAGTGCACCCATGTTGTACAATGCCCACAGAGGTCAGAAGAGGGCATTGGATCCCCTGGAACTGGATGTTACGGATGGTTGTTAGCTGCCATGTGGGTGCTAGAAATCGAACCTGGGTCCCCTGCAAGAGCAGCCAGTGCTCTTAACTGCTGATCCAACTCTCCAGCCCTGAATTGGCTCTTCTAATCAAAGGCAGTTACAGAAAACTGTAAAGGAAATAGTAATGGTTTTAAAACATAAAAGTGCTTGGTCTTCTCTTTTCTTTCTTTTCTTTTTTGTGACAGGGTCTCTTGTAGCCCAGGCTGGCCTGGGACTCCACTAAGCAGCTGAGGATGACCTTGAATTTCTGATCTTTCTCCCTCCCCCTGAGCACTAAGGTGACAGGCATGAACCACCATACGTGGTTTAGATTTATTTATTTATTTATTTATTTATTTATTTATTTATTTTTGGTCTTTTTGAGACAGGGTCTCCCTGTAGCCCCAGCTGTCCTGAAACTCACTATGTAGACCAGGCTGGCCTTGAACTCACAGAGATCCGCCTGCCTCTGCCTCCCAAGTGCTGGGATTAAAGGCGTGCGCCACCTCACCCGGCTAGATTTATTTTTTATTTTATGTGTATGAATGTTTTATCTGTATGTATGTAAGTATACCATGTACATGCAATGCCTGCAGAGGCCAGAGGGAGTTGGATCCCCTGGAACTGAAGTTGTGGACTATTGTGAGCTGCCATGTGAGTGCCAGGAACCAAAACCAAGGTCCTTTGTAAAAGCAGTCAGTGCTCTTAACCACTGAGCCATATCTCCAGCTCCATGTCTAGTTTATGTGGTGCTGGGAATCAAACCCAGGATCTAAGCAAGCACTCTACCAACATAACTATGTCTTCAGAGTCTCTTTCTCTCCATCTTTGAGACAAGAGTCTCACTGTGTGTTTCTGGCTGGCCTGGAACTTGCCATGTAGTCCAGGCTGGCCTCTGACCCCAGAGATCTGCCTGCCTCTGCCTCCCAAGTGCTGAGATTAAAGGCATGCACCACCACACCAGGTTCCTTCTTAAGGAAGTAAATGCAAATGCTAACTGATCATCCATCTCCTGCCCATCCCACCCCCCAGCACAGTGTGCTGTGAGGATATGAGGATGCAGCTGGAGGGAGGTCACCAGTCCTGCTTCCCTTCTCAGAGATAATGTGGCAAGATGCATGTGTGCATGTGCGTGCTACTGCAAGTGCATCTGATTCTTTTTGGAATTTAACCTTTGGTTGTGCTCATACGTGGAAGAAATGAGGAAGGCAAATGATACCACTGCCGCATTGCTCGTGTTGGCAAAATACTGAAGACAACCTAAACATACATGACTAAATGACCAGCCAAGTACAGGATAGACTTTCCACACCACAGAGCACTACACAGCTTCAGAAAAACAAATCAGCTATGGAGGCAGCACGTAGGCACTAACACAGTCCAGAGTAAGATCCTAGATAGAAAGATCAGTTAGTGGATGGACTGGCGTAATGGCTTAGTGGGTCAAGGCACTTGCAGCCAAGACTGACAACCTGAGATCAACCCCTGGAGCTCACCTGGTGGAAAGGAGAGAACTGACTCCCACAAGTTAGACAGTCACATCTACATCAAATAATAAATAAAATGAATGTAATTAAATGTAGTCAAAATTTTAAAGGATTGTGGAGGGCTGGGGTGCAACTCAGGGGGTGCAGTACTTTGCCTAGTGTGTATGAGGCCATGGATTCGATCCCCGGCACTGGGAGAAAAACAGAAACAGTATAACATAAACTCACCTAGACATGGTGGGTTACTATCTGTTAGTCTAAAAGGTGGAGCTGGGGATACAGTGAAGCTGATATAGCTTAGTTGGAAGCATGCTTGCCAAACATACATGAAGCCCTGGGTTAGATCCCCAGCACTGCATAAACTGGGTGTGGTGGTGGCCCATACCTATGACACTAACGCTTGGGATGGGGCTAAGAAGTTCAAGGTCATCATTCGTGTACAGTGAGTTCTCAAAACCAGTGTGAGATACTGTGAGATACTTAAGACTCTGCTTCACAATAATAAATAAATAATGCCATGTATGGTGACCCAGAGCTTTAATCCCAGCACTCAGGAGACAGAGGTAGGTGGATCTCTGTGAGTTTGAGGCCAGACTAATCTACATAGTGAGTTCCAGGCCAGCTGGGGCTACAGGGAGACCCTGACTCG
>NW_008331486.1:5382597-5393174 GCF_000622305.1 Nannospalax galili
GGTCAGAAGACCACTTTGAGGAGTCCTTTCTCTCCTTGACCACATACGTCCAGGGGATAGAACTCAAATCAGGCTTGGCAGCAAGCATCCTTATCCACTGATCCATCTCACTGGCCCCAATAATAATTTTTTTAGTAAAACCCCTAAACATTGACCTGGTCCCATGTAGCCTTTTGACCATCTTAGGGGTGTGGCTGGAAGACACTGGAGGGGCAGGGACATGAATCAGATGGTTCTTCCCTCCGGAGTATTGCTTCTCAGATGAAAGGCAGATGGGAGTTGTGGGAAGATGTCAGCAGAGGCACTGTTCTGTGTGACGGGAAGCACCGGGACTGTTGGGGCCCAGAGAATGTACCAGATGGTCCTGGGGACAGAGTCCTTTGCCTCCTTCCTGGAGGCGGGTGTCTTGGTTGAGTGGGTCAGTGAAGTAGAATAAAGTAGTTGATGAGACAGGAAAGACAATCTAGAGGCCCAGAGACAGAAGAGACTAAAGAGAGTTCTGAGGGGTTGTGGCAGGGGCATGGTACAGGCCTGGCAGGGTCTGGGAGGCCCTGGCTGGGAGCATAGACTCTTGAGGACTTATTTCACAGAGCCTGAGGAGCAAGGGAGTAACAGTCAGTTATGTGTTTATGGAAGAAGTCTGACTGGGGCAGGAAAGGCCCTGGGGCTCGGGAAGGAAGTCCCGATGACCCCAGATCTCCCGGCAGCTCTCCTCACCTGGTGCAGGTGCGTGAGCGGATCCGAATCAATGGGCAGCCCATCAGCCCTGAGCTCTTCACCAAGCACTTCTGGCGCCTCTACCACCGGCTGGAGGAGACCAAGGTGCTGGGACTGGAGGGCTGGTGGGTAGGTGGACAGAACGGGGGCACTGCCTGTCCTCATATCCCTAGAGTAGGGGCTTTGAGGGCGGAGGGAAGCTATGGACCCTGATATGTTCCTGTGTGCAGGATGGCAGCCACGCCCCCATGCCCGCCTACTTCCGCTTCCTCACACTCATGGCCTTCCACATCTTCCTCCAAGAGAAGGTGGGTGCCTTCCCTAGACCCCTGTATCCGAGACCTCAGGGACTGGATGGAATCTCAGTGGAGGGAAGGCGGTCCCATGTGGCATCTGGGCACCTCTTCTCCTGCCACGCTCACTGGTTTGCTGTCTGGTTCTCTGCAGGTGGACCTGGCCGTGGTAGAAGTGGGCATCGGTGGGGCTTACGACTGTACCAACATCATTAGGTGAGGTGGCTGCTTGGGGACAGGAGTAGTAGCCAGGAGCCCAGGCCTGACTTGCTGTCTGGTAGCTCAGCGTTGGGTGTCGGGTCCCCTTTGTCTTTTGCAGGAAGCCTGTGGTATGTGGAGTGTCCTCTCTTGGCATTGACCACACCAGCCTGCTAGGAGACACCATGGAGAAGATAGCATGGCAGAAAGGGGGCATCTTTAAGGTGACCAGGCGGGCTGGGCAGGAACATGGGAAGCCTTGGCCTTCAAGGCTTGGGGAAGAGGGGTGGGGCAGAACTATTACTGTTCCTAGCCATTGGCAGAGTCTGTATTCTTTTTTTTTTTTGGTCTTTTTGAGACAGGGTCTCCCTGTACCAGCTGGCCTAGAACTCAATATGTAGACCAGGCTGGCCTTGAACTCACAGAAATCTACCTGCCTCTTCCTGCCTCCCAAGTGCTAGGATTAAAGGCATGCATTGTCACGCCCAGATTTTTTTGTCTTTTTTGAGACAGTGTTTCCCTGTAGCCCCAGCTGACTTATAACTTGGTATGTAGACCCAGTTGGCCTTGAACTCACAGAGATCTGCTTGCTTCTGCCTCCTGAATGTTGGGATTAAAGGTGTGCGCCACCATGGCTGGCAGAGTCTGGGTTCTTGTCCCACTCCACTGTGTGACTTGAGCTCCTCTGGCCTCAGTTGAAGCCAGACCTAGGCCTAGGTCTGTGGGGGTAGGTGAAGGACCCCAGCAGTCTGTCTGACTCCCGTTGGCCTGCCCGCAGCCTGGTGTCCCTGCCTTCACTGTGCCACAGCCAGACGGTCCCCTGGCCGTGCTGAGGGATCGAGCCCAGCAGATCTCAGTGAGTGACTAGATGATTTGGTGGCAGGGTGGGAGTACTTGTTCTGACTAGGCCGGTGCTTTCTCCTGTAGGGCCTCAGTTTCCTCATCCGTGCATTGTGGAAGCTGGGGCCAGCTGCTTATACCTAGAACACATCTGGTTGTGGGAGCAGGTCGTGGTGGGTGCTGGTGGGTGGGGTGTGATCAGAGGGTTTCCTAGTCACAGTGGTGGCAGTGGCAGCTGTGCTGATCAGCTGCTGCCCTTTCCCCACAGTGTCCTCTCTACCTGTGTCCCCCGCTGGAAGCCCTGGAGGAGGAGGGAAGGCCATTGATGCTGGGCCTGGAGGGAGAACACCAGCGGTCCAATGCAGCCTTGGCCTTGCAGCTGGCTCATTGCTGGTTACAGTGGCAGGACCACCATGGTCAGTGGTCCCATGTGGGCCGGTGGCTGGGCAGTGCATGGCCGCCTGCTTTGGAAGGGTTTGAACCACTGGGCTTCACACCCTACAGATATCTGGGAGCTGAAGGTGTCTAGCCCAAACACATGGTGGCAACTGCCCCTGGCACCAAGGTTCCAACCCACATCCCGTATGCAACATGGTAAGCCAGAACTTCCTGCCCAGCCAGGACCACTATGTGACTTTGTTTACTTTGAGATGCATCTTTTGGTTTCTTGTTTGGGGATTAGGATCAGTTCAAGGTTATGCCTCAAGGTCAGCATTCCTCCCTGGCTTGGAGTTTATGAATCTTTGGAACCTGTTTCCCTCTCTGCCAAATGAGATAATAACTGAACTCATTGCCAAAGGCTGTTGTGATGATTCGCAAAATGACATCACTAAGATGCTGAGCCCAGACCCTAGAGGATGTAGGACAAAGTGCCCAGTCATTGGCAGCTGCTATCCTTGTCAAGTGTCATGAGACTGTGAGGCTGTCTCTGCTTCTGTCCTTCGAAAGCTGCCCTCAGCACATAGTAGGTGCTCATGCTGTTAGACCCTTCAGAATGGTTTCAATGTGCCCACTG
The DNA here is from genome assembly GCF_000622305.1 of Nannospalax galili. Classification (NCBI taxonomy): domain Eukaryota; kingdom Metazoa; phylum Chordata; class Mammalia; order Rodentia; family Spalacidae; genus Nannospalax; species Nannospalax galili. The sequence continues at coordinate 5,385,661 of NW_008331486.1, forward strand.
TGTGCCAGGGCTGCCAGCAGGAGTCAGGTGGTCCTGGAGCAGACCTTAGGTCACATTCCAGTCCAAGCTCTCACTTGTTGTGTGAACTTAGACAGAGCTCTGTAGCTGCCAGATGGGAACCAAATGTGATTGTATGACAGTATCTCCTCCTGAGGGTTGCCTGGAAGATTCTGCAGAGGAGGCAACCCAAGCTGGGAACTCCAGGACTGGCACTAGTAAGAGGCTCTTGGGCTGAGGGTCAGCCTGTGGGGCCAGAAGACTCCCTATCATATGCAGAACTAAAAGACTGGGGTTGGGGAGGATCCCAGAACACTGTCTTGTTGGCCTTTGCTAGGGCTTCGGGACACGGAGTGGCCTGGCCGGACACAGGTGCTGCGGAGGGGACCCCTTACCTGGTACCTGGATGGGGCACACACCACCAGCAGCGTGCAGGCCTGTGTTCGCTGGTTCCATCAGTCGCTGCAGCGTAATGAGCGACCCAGTGGGTGAGCTCCCAGCAGGGTGGGGTGGGGGGCAAGACCCACAGGAGGTGGGGCCTTGGGTAATGACTGGGGTTTGGCATAAGGGCCCTATTGGATTGGATCAGTGGGGAGGGAGGGAAGGAGAGGAAGGCTGGTAGGACATGCTCTGACCCCTTTCTTCCTGCTGCAGTGGACCTGAGGTACATGTCTTGCTCTTCAACTCTACTGGAGACAGGGACCCAGCAGCCCTGCTGAAGTTGCTGCAGGTGAGGGACCCATCCTGGAGGCTGGGGGGCAGGTAGACCAACAGCTGTCCTTGGTTCTGCCCGTGTGAGGTCTACAGGTCAATTTCCTCTGCTGTAAAATAGTGCCATTCCCTGTCCACTAAATTGTACTGAAGATGAAATGTAGAGGCCTTGGGCCCTTGGGAAGTCCAGCCATGAGCCATCACTCTTGTTCTCTTTGCAGTGGGAGACAGGGCCATGTGGTGGTTAGAGGAGCAGGCTCTAGACTCACTTGGCATATCCCCTTAGCCTCTAGCCTGGACTGGTCAACAGATTGTCTTGTCTGAGCCTCAGCTCACCTCTCCAGGCAGTGAGGAAACGGAGGGAGACTGTCTCAGGCATGTTTTAAGGAGTCACAGGCTGTAAGCACAGAGAGGCCCTTCTCTGCTAGGGGAAACAGGCTGCTCTGGGCTGTGAGGGTTGAAGTGGCTCTTAGGATATATTCCATTTCACAAAGCAAGAGCCCGAGGCTGTTTATATCCAGAAGCAGCTTGGATTCAGGCTCCCTAGTTGGATTCAGCTGGCAAGTGCCACCTGTCCTAGCCGCAGACCCCCTCTGTACAGTAGGCCTTGCCTTCACTGCTGGTCCACAGGCAGGCGGGGTACACTGAGGCAGATGGGGGCAGGTGTTGAGGGACTGTGGCTGGTGTCTGCAGTGTCACTCTATCTCAAGAATGGGCAGTGTCTTCAGAGATGAGGGCCTGGGGGCTGTTTGGAAGTCGGGTGCGGGTGAGGGACCTTCTTTTAGGACTCTAACACCAAGTCTCCCTTTGGCCTCCAGCCCTGTCAGTTTGACTATGCTGTCTTCTGTCCCAACCTGACAGAGGTGTCGGCCACAAGTAATGCAGGTAAGAGGGGATGGGGGATGGGCCGAGGCCAAGGGCCCTGAGGTAGGCTACTCTGTAGGAAGCAGACTTCTAAACTGTAGGTCTGGGTGGGAGGTAGATTTTATTACATAAACAGTCTTTGGTACATTTAAATTTTTGTGCCATGTAGCCACAATACTGTAAAAAAATGATCAAGGTGAGCGTTTTTCACAAAGGGCAGGTTATAGCCTACTGAAGGCTACTGAGATCAGCTTTATGGGCTTGCTTTCTTTTAATTTTGTATTTTATTTATTTATTTATTTAATTTCGAGACAGGGTCTCTTTGTAGCCCCAGCTGGCCTGGAATTCATTATGTAGACCAGACTGGCCTAGAGCTCACTAGATCCATCTGCCTCTGCCTCCCATGTGCTGGGGTTAAAGGCCTGTGTTAATTATGTCTAATTATGTGCATAAGCGGTTTGCCTGCGTGCAAGTGCACTATATACAGTGCCTGCAGTGGCCAGCATCGGATCCCCTGGAGCTGTAGTTATGGAAAGTTAGAAGCTGCCATATGGGTGCAGGGAATAGAACCTGGGTCCTTTACAAGAACAGTCAGCTCTCTTAACCTCTGATTAACCATCTCTCCAGTCCCAGCTTAATGGGTCTTGACTAGCATTTGTTACTTAAAGTGAAATAGAACAGAATAGAAAATATCAGTGTGTATGGCATAAAGGAAGGGTAGATACTGCCTGGAAAGCTTCAGTCTCAGGCATGTGTGTCTGTGAGGACTGGGCTGCAAGGAAAAATGCATGAAAAAAGTATTTTTTGGTCTTTTTGAGACAGGGTCTCCCTGTAGCTCCAGCTGGCCTGAAACTTACTATGTAGACCAGGCTGGCCTTGAACTCACAGAGATCTGCCTGCCTCTGCCTCCTGAGTGCTGGGACTAAAGGTGTATGCCACCATGCCTGGCTTGGAACATCTTTTATTAACTGGACATACTTATGCCTACCTAGTGAGGGACTAGGATAGGCTGGATAATTTTTATTTTGTCTTTTTTTCCCCCCTTTGGAGATAAGGACCGAACCTAGGCCCTTGCGCTTGCTAGGCAAGCGCTCTACCACTGAGCTAAATCCCCAGCCCCCAGTTGGATACTTTATAGATGAGGATGATGGGAGATGCATAGTAGGTAAAAGCTTTGGCGTTGGACTGCCTGGCTTTGCTTCCCATGAACCTTGGGCAGGCGGTTGAACTAGTCTGCCCTTCAGTTTTTTTTTTTTTTTTTTTTTTTTTTTTTAAAAAAAAAAAAAAAAAAAAAAAAAAAGAGGACGATAAATCTTTCACTGTGATATCAGGCTGGCCTTGAACTCACAGAGATCCACCTGCCTCTGCCTCCTGAGTGCTGGGATTAAAGGCATGCGCCACCACACCTGGCCTACCCTTCAGTTTCTTAGAGTGTCTACTGTGGGGACCACTAGCATTCTGGTGGACTGATACATATATAAAGGGCCAGGTGCTAAGTAGGTGCTCACTGTACACTGACCGCTTTCTTTTTTCATTCCACTGATGCCTTGTTCTGCATCCCGTAGACCAGCAGAACTTCACAGTGACTCTGGACCAAGTGCTGCTCCGCTGCCTCCAACACCAGCAGCACTGGAGCTGCCTGAGTGAAAAGCAGGCCAGCCCGGACCTCTGGAACACCCCCAGCACGGAACCTGACGGGCCAGCCTCCCTGCTTCTGGCTCCCCACCCTCCCCATCCCACCAACACCAGCTCCCTTGTGTTCAGCTGCATTTCCCACGCCTTGCAGTGGATCAGCCAAGGCCGGGACCCTATCTTTCAGCCCCCAAGTCCTCCAAAGGGCCTGTTCAGCCACCCCACTGCCAGCAGTGGGGCCAGCGTTCTCCGGGAGGCTGCTGCCATCCATGTACTGGTCACAGGAAGCCTGCATCTGGTGGGTGGAGTCCTGAGGCTGTTGGAGCCCTCCCTGTCCCAGTAGCCAAGGCAGTGGGGTCAGAGGTGGGAGCTTCCCACACCTGCCCTCTTTTCTATGAACTTACACCTGGTGCCTTTTGATTTCTGGTTTCTGGATTCTGTTGAGACTGGCCCAAGGCCCTGGGCTCTGGGTAGAGTAGGGGGTTTGGGAGAGGCTCTGTGCCTTGGCCTCTACTTCCTCTGGCACAGAGAGCAGGGGTCTTTCCAGGGTCCCCACCATGGTAGCAGGCTTGTTCCCATCCCATCTCTCTGACTACCCCATTGCCTCCTGGCTCAGGTCTAGCTTATGTGTGAGCTGCCTGACCAGCCTAGGATCCTGCCTGAGACTTAGGCCAGAGACTTTCTCCTTCCAGTGCCTTCTGGGAAGAGAAGGCCCCTGCCTGGGACACTCTGTGACAGTGGGTAGCTAGAGTAAATTAAAGTGCTTTAAATTTTTTTGTTTGTTTTGGGTAAAGAAATGGCAAAACCTTTGATGGATTCTAATCTCTACCTCCCTCATCAGACAGTTGGGAGGTGGGCCTGGGGCTGCAGCTGTGGTAGAAGCTGGATTGGGTAAAGAGAGCCCATCTCTGCGGCATGGGACAAGTCCTTTTCTCCCTCACAGCATCAGGCCTATGACATGGAAGGCTTAACTGATGTCTTTTGGCCACATGCCAGACACTGCTTTGCAAACCTCACCAGCTGTGAACTCAAGCTTTATACCCATTTTACAGATGGGGGGCTGGGGGAGGTAGGTATGTGAATCTTTCAGGAGCTGCCCACAGGCCCGTAGCCTAGAAGTGGCAGGTACAAGATTAGAATGCAGAGCTTTATGGGAGAGACTGTGTTCTAAACCCAGGAAGTGTGAACAGGGCTTCCTAATGTTTCTCTAGCCTCATCCTAGGGGTGGACCACCTAATGAGTGAGCAGCAGAGGGGACTAGTGTCATCCAGTCAAGTGCTCTGACCACCTGCTACCAGGCCAGCGCAGGGGCCGCTGAGTACAAGCAGCCCTGTTGTGTCACAGTGAGGCCCTCCCCTTCATCCAGCCCAGCATGACACTGACTTCATATCTGATTTATTGGTGAATATACAGGGGTAGGCCCAGGACCAGCAGCCTGGCCACTCCCCTCCTGCTTCTTGCCCAGTGGATGGGCTGGGAAGGAGGTCTCTGGCATTCTGGGAGGAGCTGGGCTCCCCCTCCCCACTGCTTTGCCACCCTCTGAGCTCCCAGGCCGAACACTCCAGGCTTCTGTTTTCCTCACCAAAGTTGTGCCAGTCCAGGTGAGGAGGCCACAGGCACCAGATGCAGGGCTCTGGGCTGGATTTAATTCCATTCCCATGGGCTAGGCTTAGTCTGTTTGGAGTCTCTCTTCCTACCCTGCCCCGTTCCCCAGCTCAGGATCCAGCTTGAAATGGCAGGGACTCAGGTTCCCACAGCAACATGGATGTACAGGGCAGTGGCATGTCTCTCTGTGCTCCTGGGCAGCTGTATCCCAGAGTCCCTGGGTTGGACTGTTTTGTGAAGTGGGGTAGGGAGACCCTGAGGTGTTCCAAGCTGGTGTCCCCGCTGGCAACAGGCCTCGGTGAGGGAGGCAGGAAGGGTGGGTGCAGAGGACATGCTCCATCCTCAGTTGAGTGGAGGTGCTGGGCTCCTGGGGTGAGTTCATGGCCAGTGGTTCCCAGCTGATGGCTGCTTAGTCTCCTGCAGGGCGAGGGCTGGCTGGGGGGCCCCTGGGGCTCCAGGCTGGGTGCTACGCCATGCTGCTGGTGGAGCAGGGGGTGCTCTGGGTGCTCCCGATGCTGTGGTTGGTGCTGCTGCTCTCAGAGGAGGCCAGAGCAGCCACCGCCACCACGGGCTCCCGCTTGCTGGGGGGACCTGAGGGGCATGGGCAGGGGCGGAGGTCAGGGCCCCAGCCAGGGCTCCCCATCCCCTCAGCGGCTTCACTGGGTATGCCCAGAGGGTGTGGAGGGGCCTTGAGCACTCACTGTGGGGGAAGCTGGGGATACTCACGTGTATGCGAGTAGATGAACCAGAGTGCAGCCGTGAGCAGGGCCCCAATGAGGAAGGCACCAAAGGTGATGCCCAGCACAGTGGACAGGACAAGGCCTTTGCCTGTGTGATCAAGGGACAGCCAGTGGTGGTCAGTATTGCTGTTATGCCCTGGCTTTGGGCCAGTCCCTAAGCTATCATGCTGACCAGGGGGACAAGTGACCCTGACCTCTCTGAACACCAGACTCTACATCTAGCATGTGGGCTCATCACACTAAGCTGTGAGGATCTGCTCCAAGAGCCCAGACAGCCAGGCCTTCTGAGCCATCTTTCTGTCTCCTAAGGCTGGTGGAGAAGCATCTTTAGGGGACATGGTACATGAGCAAAGACCGAAGGACCTGCTCTGCCCTGTTGTATGACCTTAGGTCAGCCCCTGCTTGTCTCTGAGCCCCTGTACCAGATTCAGATAAACCAGAGCACCTTTTAAAACTAGTGCTGCTTGATTGTCCCAGGACTCATTCAAAACTCTCATCTTCTGTGTGACCTTGGGCCCTCGTTCTCTGAATCCCACCATGCAGTGGGGTTATGAACCCTACATTTTTTTTTTTTTTTTAAATTTATGGACATGAGTGTTTTTCCTGGATGTATGAGTGCAATGCCTATGTAGGCCAGAAGAGAGCATCAGATCCCCCAGGAACGGGAGTTAAGCACTATAAGTTGCTATTCAGGTGCTGAGTACCAAACCCAAGCAGCTAATACTGCTGAGCCATCTCTCCAGCCCCCAGCCCTACATTCTTGAGCCTGGCTGTGGGATGAGGATACATGCCTCTAGCATCAGGACTGTATTGAATGATGGTGTCTGGGCCCAGGAGAACTAATTAAGAGGCCAGAGGGCACTGGGCTGAAGGGACTTCCTCCACATTAGAGGTGTCAAGGAAGGTAAGGCCTATGCCACACCCAAGGCACCTTATGTTCCACAAGGAGGTTGTGCCCTCTGGCAAGGTCTGCTAGCAGTGCAGAGGACAAAGGACACTAGGTAAAGGCCCTTAGGTCTGGAGTGTGTTCCCATGGGGTGACCATCAGCAGAGTCTCCCTCCCTTAAAATGTAACTTATTGCCCTACCCCTCCTCCCAGGGTGCCCCACCCCATCTCCCCACCGTGTGCCTGGGCTCCATCCCTCCAGCTGTCAGTTGTTCTCCACTCACCAGACAGGTCAGGGATGGCAATGTTCAGGCGCATGGAGATGTTCCTGTTGACTTCCTGAAGGGGGTTGGGGAATGGTGAGTGGCACAGCCTTGGCAGGTAACGTGGCTCTCCCTGGCTCTGTAGCCCTGACTTGCTACCACTCTGAGCCTTAGCTGAGTCCTGTGTCCACCACTTTCTAGCTGGGAGCCTGGGAGCAAGCTCTAGGGCATCAAGACAGTGTGGGGCTGCTGGAGGCCTCTGATGCCTGAGTTTAACGGGACTTCTGCCTCTGTCACCCTGTGTAACCCTTGAGCTACAAGCCAAGCCAGCCCAGAGATCTGGCTCATGGGCTGGAGCGGGGCTCAGGGCCTGGAGGGTGAGGCTGGCTGGTAGCCCAAGCTTCTGGAAGTTTTTATTCTTGGAAACCTTTCTATGTACCAACACCTGGGGTGGTTGTGTGTGTGTCAGACTGTGGCCTGAGAATGGAGATTTACCTGACAGTGAAGTACTGACACCAGCTAGGCAGAAAGTCAAGATTTTGTGTCACTTCTCCCTAAGCTCCCTGGTTCACCGAGATCAGTCACATTGGTTATTACCATGTGTGCGGCGGATGAGTGACTGGGTAAGACTGTGGAACTAAAGGTTTGATGGATTCATATAGATGGGTGGGTAGATGGGTTCATGGAAGGGTGGTCAGGTGGTCAGGATGGGTGGGTGGGTGGTGGAAGAATGGATAGGTAGGTAGATAGATTTATGAGTGGGTGAGTAGATGGATGGGTAGATAGGTGCATGGATTAGTGAGTGAATGGATGGGT
>NW_008331486.1:5393241-5402785 GCF_000622305.1 Nannospalax galili
GGTGGGTGGGTGGGTGCATGAGTGGGTGGATAGATGGGTTAGATGAGTGGATAGGTGGGTGGCAAAGGGATGGTGGATGAGTATGGGTAAGTGGGTGGATGGATGGGTGGTAGGTAGATGGGTGAGTACATGGGTGGATGGGTGGGTGCATGGATGGGTATATGTGGAGTGTCTGGACTGGGGAGTGCAGGGGTAGGTGGGTAGATGGATGGGTGGGTAGGTGCTCAAGTTGGTGTGCAGATGGATAGGTCAATGGATGGATGAATGGACAGTTAGGTGTATGTGTGGGTGGGTAGATGGTTGGGTGAATGGGTTGATGGATAGATGAATGGGTGGGGTGCATGCTAGATGGTTGGGTAAATGCGTAGAAAATAAATGGATATTTATATCCTATTAATGCCAAAGGCACAGCAAGGCTGTAGGTGGCAGTGAGACCCCTGGCAGCCAGGCTGTCAAGCCCCATGCTCCTTTAACAGCTGTTTCCGTATCTCACTATGCTGCCATCTCCTTGTCTGTAGACCCTAGACCTGGAAGCCCCCTTGAAACTGGGCCTGGGCCACATCCACTTACCCGGGACAAAGCTTTGGAGTTCATGGTTATGCTGCAGTTGAGGATGCCAGCAGTGGGTGTGGGTACCATGTAGACTCGGAGGAGGAAGCTGAAGCGTGGGTTGCCCTCAGGGCTTGGGGGCAGTATGTTCACACAGCTGCTCTTGGCTGCCCGGTTCTGGATGAGTTCCACCTTGTCCTTCTTAGGCCCCAAACTCAGGTGACAGCTTTCTAACTCGACTGTGACCTCAGAAATTGATGGGGATATGCTCACCTGCACAGGGAGGTCGGGGGACAAGGTATGGGCAGTTATTCTTGACCCTTCATCTCTGCTTTCTTGAAATAAGCTAGATGGAGAGTCCCCACCTCAGAATCCTCACATTAGGAAGGCAGGCTGGGGCCTGCAGAGCAAACAGGAAGGACAGGGTAAAGTTCCAGGAGCAATGCCTTTTCTACCTGTCCCTCCCATGCACCCAGTGTAGCTCCCTCCCTCTGAAGTTGAAATCTAATCTTTTCGCTAGCAAGGGTGGAAAGAAAGGCACTTAGGGAACTCCAGGAGCCAAATGGGAACCAAGCACCCAGTACCTGCACAAAGCCCTGCTGACCCAGCTCGATGGTGCTAGATGCTTGGAGGAAGTGTGGGCTGAGGTAGAGGCCCAGCTGGAAGGAGAGGCTGTCCATGTCATAACACTGAATCTTTTTCTGTGGGGGGAAGGAGGGATGGTGAGGGAGCTAGTGAGTTTGAGTGGCAACAGCTGGGAGGGTGAGCAGTGGGAATCGATGCAGGAGTCTGGGCCCAGGGTTGCCTAACCCTCATCCTCACCTTCAAGATAGGCTCGTATTTATTAAGAATGCACTTGGTGCCGAGCTTGTGGGAAGAGATTTCATACCTCTCAGTGGCTGCTCCTAAGGCCCCTATGGAGTGAGGTCCTCTCTCAAGTCGCAGTTTACAATGAATGACCTTTGCACCCAGGAGGGGTAAGTGACTCATCCAAGGCCACACAGTACATGCTAAAACTTTCTGATTTGAGAGACTGAAAGTTGAACCCTGAGAATCACTACTGCCAGTGTACAAAAGGGGAGACTGGGGCACACTGGAAACAGGACTTGTCAGATCCAGTGTTTCCTGAGGACTTCAGTTTCCTAAACCAGCCCTGGCAGCAGATCCAGAACGAGGTGGGTAGCATGGTGACTGTCCATCTCACTCACCCGCAGTGGTGATGAGCCTGACAGGAAGCTGACGATCACCTGTAAGGATAGAACCGAGGAGCTGGTCAGAGCCAGAAAGGCCCCCAGAGGGTAGCCCACCCAACCTACCCATTTTATGGATGAGAAGACTGAGCTAAGCCATGACCAAGCTTTGGGTCCTACTGAGCGCCACACCTGCTTCTCCTTGGACTAGAGGATTGGGGAGGCATCTGGAGGGACACCCGCTGTGCCACTCCTGACATATCCCTGGCCCTGGGTGTTACCTCATTGCTGACCACAGGTGCCGTCACTTTCGTGCCACAGCTGGAGTATCTGCTTCTCAAGATCAGTTGGCCATCGCTGTCTTCAGCTTGACAGTGGGAATCCCAGAAAGTTAGGCCTGTGATGGTGCACTGCACAGCCTGGTCAGGTAGAAGGGCACTGTCAGCAGGTCCCGTCCCTCCTGCCACCTCTCCGTCACTCCCCAGCACTATCAGAACTGCCCACAGAGCTGCAGAGATGGCTGAGCGATTAGGAGCACTGACTGCTCTTGCAGAGACCTGAGTTCAGTTCCAAGCACCCACATGGTGGCTCACAATCATCTGTGACTCCAGCTCCAGATGATCCAATACCCTCTTCTGGTCTCCACAGGCATTACATGCAAGTGGTACACAAACATACATGCAGGCAAACACTCATATACTTAAAATAAAAATAAGTTTTTTTTTTTTTTGGTCTTTTTTGAGACAGGGTTTCCCTGTAGTCCCAGCTGGCCTGGAACTCACTATGTAGACCAGGCTGGCCTTGAACTCACAGAGTTCAAGTTCTGAGTTCAGCTCCCCAGTGCTGGAATTAAAGGCGTGTGCTACCACGCCCGGCTATAAGTCTTTTTTTTAAAAAATGCCCCTGGGGTTGGAGGAATGGCTCAGGAGTTAAGAGCACTGGCTGCTCATGCTGACGAGTTCAGCTCCCCAGTGCTGGGGTTGGAGGAATGGCTCAGGAGTTAAGAGCACTGGCTGCTCATGCTGAGGATCGAGGTTTGGTTCCCAGCACCCACATGGTGACAGCCATCTGTAACACCATTTGCAGGGATCCCAAAGCCCTCTTCTAGCCTCTACAGGGATTGTATGCACGGGTCCAGTTACATACATTCAGGCAAAACACTCACACACAAAAGACAATAAATATATTTTTAAAAAAAAAGAGAACAGCCCCGGGGGCTGGAGAGATGGCTCAGTGGTTAAGAGCACTGACTGCTCTTGCAGAGGACCCGGGTTTGATTCCCAGCACCCACATGGCGGGTATGAACCATTCTTAACACCAGTTCCAGGGGAATCTGAAGCCCTCTTCTGACCTCCGCAGCATTGCATGAAACGGGTGCACTCACATACATACAGGCAATACAGTCATATACATAAAATAAAAATAATGAATAAAATACCAGAGTCCCAAGCCCCAGCCATTCCCCACTCCCCTCTATTTGGGTTAGCTCTTCTCCTACACCATTTTTAGACTTAATGCTTCACTTTGAACTTGCTTTTGTATCTCACCTTGTCCCAAGCAATAATACCTTTAGCATCATGAATTTGAATGGCTACTTTTTTCTTTTTAAAAATTAAAAAAAAAAACTAATATGTATTGAGTGTTAACGCCTTCAAGTATGTGTGCCCATGTCATGCAATGCCAGCAGAGGCCAGAAGAGGGAGACAGATGGCCTAGAATTACTAATGGGGTTGTTAACTGTCAAGTGGTTTCTAGGATTCAAACCTGGATCCTCTGCAATAGCAGTCTATGCTCTTAACTGCTGAGCCATCTCTCCAGCCCCACTTTTTCTTTTTTTTAAGACAGGGTCTCATGTAGCCTAGGCTGGACACAAACTTGCTTTGTTGTTGAGGATGACCTTGACCTCTTGATCCTCCTTCCACCTCCCAAGTTTACCCAGGAGTACACCATTACACATGGCTGTAATATGATTATTAAATATAAAACTATGAAACTTACAAATACTCAGCTGAGCTCCAAATATAATCAACACTCACAGCCCCAGGGACATGCAGATCCCTTCAACACATTCCAATTTCAGGGCAGGTAAACTTTTCCTATAAAAGGTTAGTATTTTTGGCTTTCTGGGTGTTGGGTAACAATTTCCTATGAGATAAGACATTCCACCCTGCAGGGAAGCTTCTTAAGCTCAGGAAATAACTCAAAGGCTGCAGGAAATCCCTGAAACTGCCCAGACACGAGGCTCCTCTCTCCCTAAGGCTAAGTAAGGGCTGCTGAGAGCTGAGCTGTGTACAAGTTGTGCAGCTAGCCCCAGGCTTCCAGTGTTTGTGAGCTGTGAAGTGGGCTATGTGCGATGTAGCTGTCTTTAAGTCATTTCGGTTCCTGTACATAACCCCAGTAAACTCATTGGTTCGCCATGTTAGACTTTGGTGGTACCCTAACTTTGTTCTGTCATCTGTTCCCTATCTGAGGAGAGGAGACGTTTGTTCGTGTTTTCCCAGGCACAGTGTCAGTGTCACACAACAGTGGGTCATGTGGTCTCTACTGTAATGACCTAGCTTTGCTATCACACCCTGAAAGCAGTCATAGTGACTGTGAAAATGAATGATGGCGATGATGATCCAATGAAACTTTATTTACAAAAATAGTCAAGAGACCAGAGTTTGCCAACTTGTCTTTGAACAATAAAACCCTAGAATTTCTCAGTGGCCATTTTAAGATCAAAGGCTGAATCTCAGAGTCCTAAGAGTACAGTGGGCTTGTTGGTGTTAGCACATGAATCTGGCTAACCCACACCCATTCCTCCAAGAGGCTGGCCCTGATTGCTGCTGCGCTGCACCCTCAGCATCTGCCCTCCAGATGAAAATGGCTCTGGTGGAAGTTCCAGAAGTACATGCACCCAGAATTCAAACTCTACAAGCTGACATTTCACAAGTCAATGAGAGCAGGGGGCTCTGTGTTTGGGGTGAGTCTGGTCAGACCACTTTCTAGGATTTTCTGTCTACACAGATGCGGAGACTTAAAGAAAATGTACAGATTGAATTTTTCTGTATATATATATATATATATTTTAAATTTATTTTTAAGGGTATGAGTGTTATGCCTGCATGTATGTATCATGCAGTGCCTGTGGAGGAAAGAAGAGGGTGTTGGATCCCCTGGACCTGGAGTTACAGATGGCTGTTAGCCACCATGTAGGTGCTGGGATATGAACCTGGGTCCTCTGCAAGAGCAGTCAGTGTTCTAAACCGCTGAGCCATCTCTTCAGCCCCCATTTTCTGTATATTTAAAAAGAACTTTTAAAAAGACTTTTATTTTTAATTATGTATATGTGTGTGTGTCTTTGTGTAGGTACATGTATGTGAGTGCAGTGCCCATAGAAATCAGAAGAGAGTGTCGAATACCCTGGGGCTGAAATTACAGGTGGTGGTTTGTAAGCTGCAGGACACAGGTGTTGGGATCCCAACTCAGGATCTCTGCAAGAGCAGCGAGTGCTCTCAACCACTGAGCCATCTCCCCAGTCCTATTTATTTATTTTAAATTACATTTCAAAAAAAACAAAATGAAACATAAAAGCCAGGCGTGGTGGCACAGGCCTTTAACCCCAGCACTCAGGAGGCAGATGCAGGTGGATCCCCGTGAGTTCAAGGCCAGCCTGGTCTACATAGTTCTAGGACAGCTGGGGCTACAGGAGATCCTGTCTCAAAAAGAGCAACCCCAAAAAAATTCCATTTCATTTGTTTATCATGTGCCTGGAGGGGTAGGCATGCCACAGTATGCACATGGGGATCAGAAGACAGTTTGTCACGGGGTAAGTCCTCTTCCCACTGAGCTATCTCACCAGCCCACTTCTCTGTATTTTTTAATAAAGATTTATTTATTTATATTTTATGTGTATGAGTGTTTTGCCTGAATGTTGTATGCCATGTGCATGTAGTGTTTATAGAGGCCAGAAGAGGGTGCTAAATCCCCTGGAACTAGTGTTACAGATGGTTGTCAGCCACCATGTGGGTGCTGGAAACCAAACCTAGATCCTCTGCAAGAGCAGCCAGTGCTCTTAACTGCTGAGCATCTCTCCAGTTCCATTTCCCTATTTTTTTTTTCTTTTTTGGTCTTTTTTGAGACAGGGTCTCCCTGTAGCCCCAGCTGGCCTGGAACTCATTATATAGACCAGGCTGGCCTTGAACTCACAGAGATCTGCCTGCCACTGCCTCCTGAGTGTTGTGTACCACCACACCCAGCTCATTTCTGTATTTTTAACAAACAGCGTGATGCCTACATTCACACTGTAGCTTAGTTTCTCATCCAACAAGAAATTGTTACATTTCCCCTGCCAGAGTCGAGGACTGGGACAGCCTTGGGCATGCCAGATGAACACAGGCCACTGAGCGAGACCATGGGCTCCATCCCCAGCCCCTATATTTTTTATGTGTCTATAGATACAGATTTGCCATAGTCTTTTTACCTTCCAATATAATGTTCCAGAGATTGGTGAGTTAAAAATCCTCCCCTGGGTCCTATGGATGAATATTTAGGCTTCCAAGTTTCCCACTTTATTATGTCACAGTGCACAGAGATCAGTCTTTTGCAACTGACAAGTTTCCTTTTTTTTTTTTTTTTTCTGATGCTGGGGACTGAACCTAGGGCCTCACACACGCTAGGCAAGTGCTTTACCAATGAGCCATATCCCCTGTCTTTCTGTTTATTTTTTGAGAGAGGTTCTCACTATATAGCCCAGGCTGGCCTAGAACTTATGATCCTCTTGCTTCCTCCTTCCAAGTGCTGAGATTGCAGGTGAATGGCATTAAGCATAGCTCAGAAAGGAGTTTCTTTTGGGTGGTTTCTTAGCCCTCCAGTACTAGGGCTAGAACCCAGGGCCTTGCCCATGCTAAGTAAGAGCTACTACTTAGCAACATCTACAGCCTCTAGAGCTCTTTATTTCCAGGGAGAAAGTAGTTTTTAAGCAACTGAACAGAGTTGGGAACTCTGGAAAGTGTTAAGACAGCTACAGGGAGCATCAACTCAACAGCCGTCACTGGTCATTAGCACTGTGACCGCCACCTTCCAGACACCTGCTACCCAGGCAGGATAAAGGGGGTGAGGAGGAGGAGGAGGAGAGCAGACAGGTGAGGTTTCATCCAGGCCCCAAACCTCAGAGCCAAAAAATTGCCACATAGTCTTAACCACAGAATTCTGCATTACCCTAAATGTTCCTGAGAGGACACGGGTGACTTATCAAAGCTCTGGCAGAGATTCAGAAAGCGCAAGAAAAAAAAAAAATCACAAAAGGAGGAGGGGCAACTAGGATGCTCTCTTTATTTTTTATTTCTCTCAGTGCTGGGGATTGAACCCAGGGCCTCTTATATGCTATGGAAGTGCTCTACCACTGAGCTACACCCTGCTCTCTGCATAATTTTTTTATTTATTACTTTTATTTAATGTGTATGAGTGCATTGCCTGCATGTATGTAAGTGCACCCATGTCGTACAATGACTGTGGAGGTCAGAAGAGGGTGTTGAATCCCCCTGGAACTGGAGTTATATCCGATTGGTTGTTAGCTGCCATGTAAATGTCCAAAAAGTTAAAAGTAGCTATCTATGTGATGGTGCAGGTATATAACCCCAGAAGTCAGTAAACTAAGACAGGAGAATTAGAGTTTGATGCCAGCTGGGTGTGGTGGTACACGCCTTTAATCCCAGCACTTGAAAGGCAGAGGCAGGCAGATCTTTGTGAGTGCAAGGCCAGCCTGGTCTACACAGTGAGTTCCAGGCCAGCTGGGGCTACAGAGAGACCCTGTCTCAAAAACACCAAAAAAAAATTTTTTTAAAGAGTTTGATGCCAGCCTGGTTCCCATAGCAGGCTCCACACCAGTCTGAACTATGTAAGAAGACCCTGATTCCCAAAACAAAAGCAAGTCAAAAACCACTGTAGTGGGGGCTGGGGACACAGCCTAGTAGTAAAGCACAGAGCATGACGTGTGGCCCTGGGCTTGATCCTTATCACTGGGAGGTTGGGGTGGGTGAGGGGGACCACTGGAGCCAAAATGTGAAGAACTGGAACAATCAAGAGGAATGGACAGGGCCAGGCAGGTGGTGCACGCCTTTAATCCCAGCACTTAAGAGGCAGAGGCTGGCACATCTCTGTGAGTTTGAGGCCAGCCTGGTCTACATAGGGAGTTCCAGGACAGCCAGGGCTACAAAGTGAGAAAAAATGACTAAAAAAACATGGAGGAGGAAGAGGAGGAGGAGGAGGAGGAGGAGGAGGAAGAAAGATGGACATAGGCCACAATTTTTTCTCAAAAGTATATAGAAAACTAGGCATGGTGTCACATGCCTGTAATCACAGCATTCTGGAGGTGGGGTTAGGAAGATCACAAGTTCAGGGTCATCCTTGGCTATATAGCAAGTTCAAGGCCAATCTGTGTTACATGAGACCCGGCCTCAAAAGTAACTAACTAAATAAAAATAGTAAAGTAAAATAAAAAACATATAGAAATCATCATGAGTCAGGAAAGCCCAGCAACAGTCAGGTTGTTATCATTCACAAGGACCTATGCCATCACTCACGACTAACAAAGAATCCTAAGTTAATAAATGAACAGAACGCCATGTTCCACCTCCTACGCTGGCGGAGGGTTTTATTGTTATTAATTATAGTGGAGAGAGAAAAGTGGGCAAAGTGCTCTTCTAAACCACAGTGAAAATTCAAATCATGTTCTGGAAAGCCAGTCGGCAAGAGGACTTCAGGCTCTGCCTGCGATCCCCTCACTACAAATTCAGGCAAACCGGCTATCTGAGCCACAACTCTAGCCCTCACATGCAAAGCTAAGACAATAATCTGCATACACCTTCACTCGTGAGGATATCTTCCATGTGTTTATAATATCGCAGAGCAAACAGGGAGGAATTCACTATAGCACCACCATAGCATGTCAGTAGTGTAGATCATCAGGGTGGTTCAGTGACGTTGGATTAAGGACAACTGTCAAAGCTGTAAAAAGAAATTAGAAGTTGGGGCGGGGGGATGGCTCAGCAGTTAAGAACACTTGCTTTTCTTCCAGAGGACCTGGGTTTGATTCTCAGCACCCACATGGCGGCTAACAACTGTCTGTAACTTGTTTCAGGGAATATGAAACTCTCTTCTGGCCTCTACAGGGTGCACTTACATACATTCAGGCGAAATGGGCATACACATAAAAATAATAAATAAAATATTTTAAAAAGAAATTGGAAGTGGAAGTTCTCTGATATGATTATACCCATGCAAGAAATACAGAGAAAAAGCTAAACAAACAAACAAACAAAAAACCCTCTACAATTAGAACATAAGGTAGAGGCAGGAGGATCAGAAGTTCAAGGTCATCCTCAGTTACGTAGTGAGTTCAAGGCCAGCCTGGGCTACGTGAGACCCTGTCTCAAAAAATGAAAGAAAGGCCAGGTGTGGTGGTGCATACTTTTAATTCCAACACTTGGGAGGCAGAGCCAGGCAGACCTCTGTGAGTTCAAGTCCAGCCTGGTCTACATAGTGAGCTCCAGGCCAGCTGGGGCTACAAGGAGACCCTGTCTCAAAAAAGAACAAACAAAAAAGTGTGTGTGTGTGTGTGTGTGTGTATGTGTGTGTGTGTGTATGTGTGTGTGCGTGTATGTGTGTGTGTGTGTGGATGTGTGTGTGTGGATGTGTGTGTGTGTGCGTGTGTGTGTGTGCGTGCGTGCGTGTGCGTGTGCGTGTGCGTGCGTGTGTGTGCGTATGTGTGCGTATGTGTGTGTGTATGTGTGTGTATGTGTGTGTGTGTGTGTATGTGTGTG
>NW_008331486.1:5403454-5429837 GCF_000622305.1 Nannospalax galili
ATGTGCATGTGTGCGTATGTGTGTGTATGTGTGTGTGTGTATGTATGTGCGTATGTGTGTATGTTTGTGTTTGTGTATGTGTGTGTATGTTTGTGTATGTGTGTGTATGTGTGTGGTTATGTGTGTATGTGTGTGTATGTGTGTGTGTGTATGTGTGTGTGTGTGTGTGTGTGTGGTCTATGCATTGTGTGTGCATTTGCAGGTGCACACGGGGTGCATGAGCAGAGGCCAGAAACTGATACCAAGTTTTTTTTTTCTTTTGGTCTTTTTGAAGCAGGGTCTCCCTGTAGCCCCAGCTGGCCTGGAACTTACTATGTAGACCAGGCTGGCCTTGAATTCACAGAGATAGACCTGCCTCTGCCTCCCAAGTGCTGGGACTAGAGGCGTGTGCCACCATGACCAGCTTAAGTTTTTTTTATTTTTTATATAGGGTCTCCTTGTAGTCCCAGCTGGCCTGGAACTCACTATGTAGACCAGGCTGGCCTGGAGCTCACAGAGACCTGCGTGCCTCTGCCTCCCAAGTGCTGGGATGAAAGGTGTGCGCCACCATGCCCGGCTCTATCTTTTTATTATTTTTTTAAAGAATTTATTAATTATTATTGTGTGTGATATGGGGGGTGAGGGTGCATGTGTCATGGCCCACATTTAGAGGAGAGGACAACTTTGTGGAGTTCCTCTCTCCTTCCACCTTTAGGTGGGTTTCAAGGATTGATCTCAGGACCTTAGACTTATGAGCCAAGTGCATTACCCACTGGGCTATCTCACATGACCCATCTCACATGACCCATCCACCTTGCTTTTTGAGACAGAGTTTCTTTTTGTAAAATCTTTTTGAGCCAGGGTCTCTCTGTAGCCCCAGCTGACTTGGAACTTGCTATGTAGACCAAGCTGGCCTTGAACTCACAGAGATCTGCCTGCCTCTGCCTCCGGAGTGCTGGGATTAAAGGCGTGTACCACCATGCCGGGCAAGAGAGAAGGTTTCTTACTGAATTTAAACCTCATTGACTGGCTAGCCATCAAGCCCCAAGGTCCCTCCTTTCTCTGCCTCCTAGTACTGGGGCCTGCTTTTTATGTGAGTGCTAGAGATCTGAACTCAGGTCTTCATGCTCAAGCAACAAGCACTTTACCCACTGAGCCAGCTCCTCAGCCCCATGCATTATTTTTAAAAAATGTTTTATTTAGTTATTATTATTATTATTATTATTATTATTATAATATTGTTTTGAGACAGGGTCTCATGTAACCCAGGCTGGCCTCAAACTTCCTACATAGCTAAGGATGACTTTGAACCTCTATCTTCCTATGTCTACCTACTAAGTGCTGGGATTACAGGCATGTTTCTGTTTGTCTGTCTGTCTGTTTGTTGAAGATAGGGGCAGTGAAGTCCAGGATGATCTGGAGTTGACTGTCCCCTTGGCTCAGCCTCCTGAGTTCTGGGAATACAAATGCACACCACTGTACCAGGCTCAAATTGCATTTCACAAGGCTTGCGGAGGGAAGTGACTTGTCCCCCTGCCTGGGCTTGGCTCCCAAGATTGTTGGGCTAGTAGAGGGACCAGCTAGCTGTTCTTATCAACCTGAGGTGGAGGGAGAGGCCTTGTCTTACCTGCACAAGTTCTTTCCTGAGTGCCAGAGTCAGGAGGTCATTGGCGCACGTTGGCTCAATCAGGGACATGAGGAGCTCAGGACTGCACCTGTCCTTGGGAGGTGTGGTCGGGATTGGTGCAGGTGAGGTCTTTAGCCCACCGCCTGTTGGGGGGTGGGTCAGAGGGGGACAATGGACAATCACTGAGTGCTCACTGTGCACAGAGGTCTTGAATGGCTAGCTCCTCATTACCCTCATGTGGCAAAAGAGGCCAGCAAGGATCAAAGAGACTGGGCTAAGTTCACAGGACAGTGGGGCAAGTGATCCAAGGGAGGTGAGGGAAAGGAGGGCAGGGTCAGGGCTGAAGCTCACCGCAGCTGGAGGCCCTCAGTAAGACATCACTGGCCAGAGGGAGCTCCGCAAAGGAGGCTACTCTGCTGGCGTTGAGCATCCGGGCCTCTCCCAGAAGGCCTTGGCGTGTGTCTGGGAGCACAAAGCCTTTGATGTTTTTTTCTGGAAAGATCTTGACAGAGTATTCACCTGTGGTCTGAAAGTTAGAGAGAGGGAGGCCAGGGCATCAGCTACAGTGACTCCTGTGCTCTGCTCCCAGCTGCTCTTCCCTCTGCCTGTCCACACCCTTCCCCTCAGCTGCTTGTCCTTCAACTCAGTTCAGGGTTCGTCTCAACTCAGTGTGCGTCCTAGCCCATCAGGGAAGGCTTCCTGGAGGAGGTGGCCTCTAAGTGAAGCACTGAAGAAAACCGGTAATAGACAGAGCTGGGGGGCGGGGGCAGAAGGACTGTGGTGCTTCAGGTCTCAGGCTGGGGTGGGCATGCGGGCTTACCCAGATCTGCATGTTGTGGTTGGCATCAATGAGCCAGGACACATAGGAAGGACCTTGCAGGATGAGGACTGCATCAGGATCCCCGGATGTACAGCTCAGTTCCACCTTTACGCTCACTGTCCAGGGCCTGTGGTGAGCAAAGGGCTGGGTCAGCACAGGCCGACCGCCGGCTTGGGTACGGGGACAGTCCTGGCCTCAGTAAGAAGTGGCTGTGCCCGCCCTTAGCCTGGTGTGGTTCTATGGACGAGGGATGGAGGCATGAGTCCACTAGGGGCCTAGAAACAGTGAGGCCTAGACTGTGCTCTGACCTGGCCAGGGCAGGGCTAAATGCAGCAGAATTTGATTGTTTAATAGAGGGTTAGATTGGATGGGGGTGGAGCCTAGATCTAGATAGGGGTGGGGTCTGATTAGGGGCATCGTCTAATGGTGGATGGGATCTGATTGGGGTGGGGTCTCTAGGTCTGATTGGGAAGGACCCAGCTGCCAGAGGCCAGCATCCTTACCCAGCACCAGGGCCTGGCAGGACCCTCAGGATGTGGGCCTCCTTGTGGCCCATTACTCCTTCCAACTGGCAACCTTGGACCTGGGTGGGGGCCTGGGGCTGCCATTCCAGCCTGCTGCCCATGTCCCAGCGCTCTTCCAGGAGGCAGAAGGATGTTAACCTCGGTGCTGTGGAGACGAAACGACAGAGAGCTCTCCCTGACCTCCAGCCAAAGGTGGTGGTGGGGGCATTCAAGACAGAGTCTCATACGTGGGGACATGGGAGGACTTACCTGCAGAGTGGCCCTGAGGGCTCTGGCTCTCCATCTCCTCATCTGTCAACACAGGGTTGATATAAGGGATGAGCCAATGGCACATGTTAGAGATACATCCCACCACCACCCAGCACATCACTCCACTTTAACCTTCCTGTAGCATTGACTAAGACCTGAAATGATAGAATTATTTACCTAAGCCTGCACCTGTCGCCCCAGCTACTCAGGAAGCTAAGGCAGGAGAATCACAAGCTCAAGGCCTACCTGGGATGCACAGAGTTTATTTATCTGTATAAATGGTGTGGTTCTATGGCCTAGGGATAGAGGCATGAGTCTACTAGGGGCTTGTCATCTCCCCCATCGTAGTGACAACACCAGGCAGGCAGAGCTGTACCCAGGTGCCTAGCATAGAACTTGGCACATAGACATACAGTGAGTCATATGGAAGTCTTGGGTTTGGTTTGGGGCTAGTGGTTTCTTGTGTTGGGGTGTGTGTGTGTTTATGTGTGTACACATACGTGTAGGTAGACACCAGAGGTTGATGTCAAGTGTCTTTCTTTTTTTTAACTTAAAAATTTTTTAAAATTTATTTTTATGTATATGAGTGTTTTGCCTGCATGTATATAAGTGCACTTGGGTCGTACAATGCCTGTGGAGGCCAGAAGAGGACGTTGGAGCCCCTGGAGCTGGAGGTAATGTTGTTAGCTGCCATGTGGGTGGTGAGAACCTAACACAGGTCTTCTGTGAGAGCATCCAGTGCTCCTGATCCCTGAGTCAGCTCTCCAGCCTCAATCCGGTGTTCTTCTTAATTGTTCCCAATCTTTCAAAACATGTTTATTTTTATTTCTTTTTGGTCTTTTTTGAGACAGGGTCTCCCAGTAGCCCCTGCTGGCCTGGAACTCCCTATGTATGTAAGTGTACCGTGTGCATGCAATCCCCATGGAGGCCAGAAGATTCCATCAGATCCCCTGAAACTGGAGTTATGGACAGTTGTTAGTCACCTTGTGGGTGCTGGAAACTGAACCTGGGTCCTTTTTGAGAGCAGCCAGTACTCTTAACCGCTGAGTCATGTCCCAGGCCCAATCTTATTTTGGGGGCACAGGATTTCCCACTAAACCTGGAGCTCACAGATTCAGCTGGACTGGCTGGCCAGCAAGCCTCAGGGATCCTCCTGCCTCTACTCCCCCAGTTTTAGGATTACAGTTTCGTGCCATCACACTGGAAACTGTGGTGTTGGGCCTCAAACTCAGGGCTTAATGTTAGGCAGGCACTCCACCAACTGAGCCACATCCTTAGCCCCTTGTGGTAGGGTTTTTTGAGACAGGATCTTCCTGTAGCCCCAGCTGGCCTGGAACTCGCTATATAGACCAGGCTGACCTTGGTCTCACAGAGATCTGCCTGACTCTGCCTCCCGAGTGCTGGCATTAAAGGTGTGCCAGACCTTGCGTGTGCAGGGGTTTTTAAGGTTAAAATAATCTGGCATTTCCTATTGAATATTTGGTGAAGAAGCAATTGCTGTCCCCAAAGGGCACTGTCCAGACATGTGAGACTTAGGGCAGCTCATCCCAGCATGGACTGCAGTGCCCCAGCCTGGAGTCTGCTCAGTGGGCCAGAGAGATCTAATTCCTCCACAACTGAACACAGAGGCGACCGAAGAAGCTGACCTTGGCCCAGCCGGAGGATGACGCTCTTGGGGTCATTTAGTACCGCCACGGAGGTGATTGCGCCCTTTGTAGCAGCCCAGTCAAGGATCTGGCTCTTGGTGGTAAAATGTGGCAGCTGCGTAACATTGAATCCTGGGTATTCTTGGAAGATGACCAGGTTGGGGTTCTGGAGAGACACAGAGTACTGAGTCACTTTCGTCTCAAGCAAGGGGTCAGGGAGTAATCTGGGGAGTCTGCTCAGTCTGTTGATAGAGGTCAGGACTGAGGATGACAAGGCTAGAAGGGTCTGCAGTTAGCCTAGAGCCCCCCAGGTTCCTCTTCTACCACAGCCATGGCTACCTGTCTCTTGTCCGTACATGGCTACTATATATTCTTGTCGGTGCCTCTGTTCCAGCTCCACCCTCACATGAGACACTCATTCAACCCAATTGAACAGTATCACATAGCTACTGTCTATGTCCTTCTGCACTCCTGAGGGCCTGTGAGGGATGTCTGGGTGCCCATCCCTACCCAGTACTTGACACACAGAGGGCGTTGAGACAGTTTTTGGGTACTGGGGATCCTGACATGCCAGCTGCACCTTGATTCCTGCCACCTAGTGGGTGCTCCTGGCACATGGGAAAGGGGGAGGAAGAAATGTATAAAAAATAATGAATGAAAGACAGATAGGGTGGTGCCTGTCCTGGGCATCTCGCCGTTCGGAAAGTAAACATGCCTCAACTGAAGCAATGGAAAGCTTTAACAAATAGCAAGATGAGTCCCCTGGCTGGATGGGGACAGACAATCTGGGTGGATCCAACACTTCACTGTCTCCTTTGGGTTTTCTTGGGCTCTGTTGGGCTAAGTTCAAGTTGGAGAATAGGAAGACTTGCTGGGGAGGCAGTCTGGAGGAGGGAAGAATTCAGAGCAAGCAGTAAGGGCCATTGATTCCCCTCTGACCCTGTGGTTCTGAGATGCTGTGTCCAGTCTGCCTCCATCCCTTGGTCTAGACTCTAGTCCCAGGTCCTGCTCCTCCCTGGGTGTTGTGTCAGGGCCATGGGAGTCAAGGCAGGGCCACTTCGAACCAGGTTGTAAAGAAAAGCAGTAGGGACAGAAGGCCCCAGCTCATGCAGAGGGACACCCGGGGCCTGTCTTGGCTGGCATGGCAGCCTAGCACTCGGAGAAGGGGGTTACACACTCACATAGGTCAAGTGCAGTGGGATTCCTGGGGCCTGGAACTTCACAAGAACAGTCTTGTTTGCAGTGAGGAGCAGCATCACTTCTCGGGGCAAGGTGCTGTTTTGTTTAAATGCCTGAAGGGTCAGCTCCATCTGTGACAAGTCCTAGGAAGGGGCAGGCACACATACACCAGTCAGATTTGCAGGAGTGGGGCAACCACGACTCATTTATGATTGGCTGCCACTCTACAGGCTCTGCTTCCCTTGACTAGCTTCGGTGGTTACCTGTGTGCAGAGTAGTGCGCAGGCTTCTCATGGGCCTGGAAAACACATGCTGAGGGGTCAGAATGATGGCTCAGCAGGTGAAGGTGGGTGCTATCAAGGCTGATGACCCGAGTTCAATACCCAGAACCCACATGGTGGGAGGAGAAACTGACCCATGCAACCTATCCTCTAACCTCCACATGTGTGCTGCGGAACGCACACACACACACACACACACGCACACACACACGCACACATGCACACACACACGCGCACACACACACACACACGCACACGCACACACACACGCACGCACACACACACACACACACACGCACACACACCACACAAGCACAAAATGAATGTAAAAGAAATTTTAAGGATAACTTTTTTATTTTTTATTTTTATTATTTATTTATTTTGGTCTCTTTGAGACAGGGTCTCCCTGTAGCCCCAGCTGGCCTGGAACTTACTGGGCTGGCCTGGAACTCAAAGAGATCCACCTGCCTCTAAAGGGGGGCAACCTTGGGTCTTGGGAAATTGTCCTAGCCATGAACCATGGAATGTGCTAATTCCAGACATTTTTCACCTGGCTAAACTGCTTGTTTTCGCTTCTGTAATCCACTTGCTATTCTGGGTCACCTTGACACACAGCATAAGACCACCCTTGTCATCCTGTTACTGTCTAGCCACCCGATAACTGCTGATTCCAGCTTTCTTACTATACTTGTTATGGCTAGGGAGTTGACTGATTTTAAAATTACAAAGTTGAAGGACCGGGCGTGGTGACGCACGCCTTTAATCAATCACAGTGCTTGGGAGGCAGAGGCAGGAGGATCTTTGTGAGTTCAAGGCCAGCCTGGTCTACATAGTGAGTTCCAGGACAGCTGGGGCTACAAGGAGACCCTGTCTCAAAAAGACCAAAAAAAAAAAATTTACACAGTTGATTGCCAAGTTATATGACTGTATCACTTGTCTGTGTAATGATTGGTTGTTGATTAATAGATTCAAAGTTCCGCTATGTCGTACAAACCTGATTGGTTCACAGATGTCCTGTTTGAATAATATTTCTGTAATCCTATAAAAACTCTGACCCGACAATCATCAGGGCTGTGTCTACTCCCGAGATAGACAGCGCGGCCAGGCGAAAAATAAAATTGACCTTGCTGCTTTTCTTTTTGTTTTAAATATTTTATTTATTATTTTATGTGTATGAGTGTATTGCCTGCATGTATGTGAGTGCACCCGTGTCGTGCAATGCTGCGGAGGTCAGAAGAGGGCTTTGGATTCCCCTGGAACTGGAGTTAAGGACGGTTTGCAGCTGCCGTGTGGGTGCTGGGAATCAAACCCAGGTCCTCTGCAAGAGCAGTCAGTGCTCTTACCCGCTGAGCCATCTCTCCAGACCCAACCTTGCTACTTTTCTTAAAGTGGTGTTGGTGATTTTTTATGAACTCCGTCCTGTAACATCCTGAAACTCACTATGTAGACCAGGCTGGCCTCCAACTCACAAAGATCAGCCTGCCTCTGCCTCCCAAGTGTTGGGATTAAAGGCGTGCACCACCACGCTTGGCCTAGGATAACTTTTTGTTTTTGTCTTTTTGAGACAGGGTCTCCCTGTAGCCCCAGCTGGCCTGGAACTTGCTCTGTAGACCAGGCTGGCCTCGATTTCACAGAGATCCACCTGCCTGGAGCTCCCAAGTACTGGAATTAAAGGTGTGAGCCACCATGCCCAGTTTAAGAATAACCAAGTTAAGGGGTGAACAAATGAGATTAGTCCCTGTCAATCAGAAAGAGGAAGCTCAGCCTGAGCTTTATCCAGTAGTCAGTTAAGATGGACCCTCCCTCCTGACCCCCCTCCCCTCCTCCTTTTCCTCCTGACAGGTTCTTGCTACGTGCCCAGGCTGGCCTCTTGATCTTCCTACTTACCTCAGCCTCCCCAGGGCTGCAGTTGGGCATGTGCCACCATGTCCACTAAGAATCATTTTTATTGAGCATTTGATGCATAATGGGCCTGTGGGCATTTATTTGACTTACCAACCACCCTATGATGGAAGCAGTGACCCCGCCCCACTGTCCTCTCTCCTCCTCTGGTTGTCAGTGTCCCAGGGGGCTGAATGACAGGGTAGGTATTTAGCATGCACAGGCCCCAGGTTCCATTTGCATTTACACACAAACTCATCAATCCCCCAAACAACCTAAGAAGTAGGTACCAGGCTGGACAGATGGCTCAGTGGTTAAGGGCACTGGCCGCTCTTCCAGAGGACCCAGGTTTGGGTCCCAGCACCTAGATAATGGCTAGCAGCTGTTCATAACTCCAGTTCAAGGGGATTTGAAGCTCTCTTCTGGTCTCCACAGGCATTGCATGACACAGACACACTTATATACATGTAGGCAAAACACTCATACCCATAAAAAAATAAAAGTAAAAAAGAGGTAGGTATGGCTGGGCATGATGGCACATACCTATAGTCCCAGCACTCGGGAGGCAGAGGCAGGTGGAGCTCTGTGAGCTCAAGGCCAGCCTGGCCTACATAGTGAGTTCTAGGCCAGCTGGGGCTACAGGGAGAGCCTGTGTCAAAAAGACAAAAACAAAACAAAACTACCGAACAGGCCTGTCACACTTTTTTTCTGTTTTACTCCAAAGAAGTGAAAGAAGGAAGGGATGCCAGACAAAGCTCTTCAAGGCTACTCTGCTCTGCCACAGCCTGAGCCAGTGGCGTGGGAGTGAACCTGGGAGAACCAGGGGGTACAGAGGCTCAGTGCCTTAGAAGCTGCATGGTGCCGCAGAGAACAAAGGCAAACACAAACCTTTCCTGAAACAGACGCCAGTGGTTTCCAGACAAAAGCGTGCAGCCCAACAGCTGACCCCGAAAGTCTCCTCCAAGGCATCCAAAAGGAGAGGACTATTTTACTACTGAGACATCAGTGGAAAGTTTTTGGATCTGCCTTCTAATCCTCTCCTTGTTTCCCCAGCTTATGTCACACAGCCAAAGACAAGCCTTTCAGCCCCTGGAAAAATCTGCTCAGAAAAATTTCCGCTACTCAGTAAATGACCCTGCAATTGCTCTTTGTGTGCAAGCTTGCTCTGAAAAACAACAAAAGGAAAGAGAAATAATATCACTTCATGTTTAATGTTCTTCAAATGACTCTTGTCAGGTTAGTGCCGTGTGTGTGCGCATGTGTGTGCAGGTGCACTAGCCTACGTGTGCACATGTGGAGGCCACAGGCCAATTTTGGGTACCTTCCTTTCCATTTATTTATTTATTTATTATTTATTTATTTATTATTTATTTATTAATTTATTTTGTCTTTTTGAGACAGGGTCTCCCTGTAGCCCCAGTTGGCCTAGAACTTACTATGTAGACCAGGCCTGCCTTGTCTACTGAGTGCTGGGATTAAAGGCATGTGCCACCACACCTGGCTTTAAGTAGGTACTTTAAAAAAAAAGCCACCACACCTGACTTCAATTACATTTTAAAACTCTTAGTGTGTGTGTGTGTGTGTGTGTGTGTGTGTGTGTGTGTGTGTGTCTATAGTGCATGTGTGGAGGTCAGAAGATAACTTTGGGGAATTGGTTTTCTCCTTCCTTGTGGGACCTGGGGGCTCAAATTTAGGTCATCAGGCTTTGTGTCTTTATCCACTGAGCCATCTTACCAGTCCCTAGGTTATTATTCTTAAATAATTATAGCTATTATTAGAGATCAAGTCCACAGTCTTATGTATATTGGGCAAACATTCTACCATTTATAATCATTCCCCAGCCTATATATATATATATGTTTTGTTTTGTTTTTTTGAGACAGGGTCTCCTTGTAGCCCCAACTGGCCTGAAACTTACTATTAGACCATAGTAAGTCTTGATCTCACAGAGACCTACCTGCCTCTGCCTCCTGAGTGCTGGAATTGAAGGCCCACTGTGCTGGATAGCTTTAGTGTCAACTTGACACACCTGGGTTGAGGGAGCCTCAATTGGGGAATTTCCTCTATTGGATTGGCCTGTGGCCATGTCTGAGGGGCATCTTCTTGATGAGTGATGTGGGAGGGCCCAGCCCACTGTGGGTGGTGCCACCCCGGGCAGGTGGGCCTCTGTTGTATAAGAAAGCAGGCTGAGCAGGGGCCAGGGGAGCAAGCCAGTAAGCAGCGTTCCTCCATGGCCTGTGCTCCAGCTCCTGCCTCCAGGTGCCTGCCTGCCCTGAGTTCCTACCTCGGGCTCCCTGATGAACTGTGACCTGGTAAATGTAAGCTGAATAAATCCTTTCCTCCCCAAGTTGGTATTGGTCAGAGTATTTTGTCACAGCAATGGAGAACAAACTAGGACACCCACCATGTGACCCACATTGGCAATGTCAAGAATGAACCAGCCCAGGCGGCCTACCCTCAATGTATATGTATGTACTCGTTTAGCTCAGACGAGGGACTGTGGCTGCACAGCTCTGTGTCTGTATGAAAAGCGCTGCTATTAAAAAGCAACTGTGAAGCCAGGCGTGGTGGTGCACATCTTTAATACCAGCAGAGGGGGGGGGTCTCTGTGAGATCAAGTCCAGCCTGGTCTATGTAGTGAGTTCCAGGGGATCTTGGCTCCAAAAAAAAAAAAAAAAAGCAGTGACCCACATTGGCAATGTCAAGAATGAACCAGCCCAGGCGGCCTACCCTCAATGTATATGTATGTACTCGTTTAGCTCAGACGAGGGACTGTGGCTGCACAGCTCTGTGTCTGTATGAAAAGCGCTGCTATTAAAAAGCAACTGTGAAGCCAGGCGTGGTGGTGCACATCTTTAATACCAGCAGAGGAGGGGGGGTCTCTGTGAGATCAAGTCCAGCCTGGTCTATGTAGTGAGTTCCAGGAGATCTTGGCTCCAAAAAAAAAAAAAAAAACAAATTGTGGGCCAGTAATGTGTCACGGTCCAGCTGAATTCAGACCGGCCCTGTACTGAGCACTGAGCAGACAGTTTACAGATGGGGAAATAGCTCCAGGAGGGAGGTCACCCAGTTGGACTGTAGAGTCAGGAGCCCATGGTACATCAGCCTGTGCTTGAGTGGAGCCTATAGCCCCTGACCACCCTGCAGCTCCCTAGAAGTGAGTTCTCTTCAGTGTCCCAAGGGTCCAGCTGAATTCAGACCGGCCCTGTACTGAGCACTGAGCAGACAGTTTACAGATGGGGAAATAGCTCCAGGAGGGAGGTCACCCAGTTGGACTGTAGAGTCAGGAGCCCATGGTACATCAGCCTGTGCTTGAGTGGAGCCTATAGCCCCTGACCACCCTGCAGCTCCCTAGAAGTGAGTTCTCTTCAGTGTCCCAAGCCAGACTGCCACCAGCCCCATCTGTGTTCCCCTTGACAGACAGGAGACTTCAAAATGCACATATGGTAAATAGATGGGTGCAATGGTTTAGCAGACTGTAGCCAAGAGACAAGAGCACAGGAGTGGACAAGGAGATGTCACCACCCCTGGAAGAGTACACACGGGCAATGGATGCTGGGATGGGAGTTCTGAGCAGATGGAAAGCACCCTAGCAGCTGTCTGACAATAGCTTCTATCCCTCTGTGCCTTGGAGTTTTCATCTAAGAAAAGGGTCCAGGAAGGGCAGAGAACCAAGACAAGGAGGGGCCCTGGAGAGGCAAAGTGAAGAAAGGGAAGTGGAGGTCAGAGTGCGGTCATGCCGGGGGAGACCAGGGGGTCAGCAGGCTGGAACTTCACGACACTTATGACAACTCTCAGCAACTCTTCCAGAATTCACAAAGCAAACCCGCCACTTCACTGTCACCAAGACCTTCCCTTTAGAGGTGGGGGTATGGGGATACTGAAGTCCAAAGAGACGTCACAGTCACAGACCAGGATCACACAGTGCGCAGTGTGGAAACCCAGAGATGCTGGAAAGCAGAGCTCTCGGAGTCTCTATGCTCCCAGTACGGGGCAGCCAGTTACCAGAAAAACCCAGCCAGAGTTTCCACAGCAAACACTTCCCACCCCTCCACTCTGACTCACCATGGTGGTCACTCACATGCACGCTGGTTTCCCTCCTTCCTCTCTGGAGAGGCAAAGAAGGGGCCTGCTTGCCCCCAACGCTGGCTCCCCAATTTCCGGATGGTCTCCCCGGTGTTTTGGGGCCCAGCCAGAGCAACAGACAAGACAACCTCTTGCCCCCAGCCCTGCTGGCCAACATGGGCCTGCCCCACCCCCTCCCTGAGTGGGAGGGCAGGAGATCTGTTGCTATTATTGTGTCAGTTGTCCCATAGATGCCATTGTTAGCCCAGCAGTTGGTGTCGGGAAAAGGGGATTTCGGTGAGGAGGCCCTGAGTCCTAGTAACTACTTATAGAAAGCTGGTGAGGAGGCCCCGAGTCCTGGTAACCACTTATAGAAAGCCACTTCCACCAATTCTTCTAGGAGTGGAGCCTTGGGTCTGCCTGCAGCCCCCACCCTCCAAGGGCCAGTCTAGAGGAGGCCCTGGGTCGGCCTTGGCAGACTCAGCCAGTACACACAGGAAGGGTGGCAGAGAAAAGGGGTCAGAGCCAGGCAGGCCTGAATTCGAATGTGGACTCCATCATTAGCCTGTGGCTCTGGATAGTCACTCTTCCTGTCTGGGCCTCAGTTTCCTGATCTGAAGAATGGGTTGAACAAAGCACTCACTCACATACTTATGAGGATACAGTGTGATTTGGCCTCCTAGCAGGTTGTCCTGGCTAAATGCAGCAAGTCCTTCTGGATCCATCGGTAGATTCTAGTAACCCAGATGGAATTTTTCATATTTGTTTAAAGAGATGGGGCCTTTCTATATTGCCTAGGCTGACCCAGAACTCCTGCATTCAAATGACCCTCCTGCCTCAGTTTCCCAAGTAAATGTGCCACCACAGCTAGCCTAAAGCATTAATTTTGTTTTGAGATGGGATCTCACTGTGCAGCTCAGACTGGCCTTGAACTAAAGATTCCAAGTCCAGGGGCTAGAGAGGTGGCTCAGCAGTTAAGAGCACTGACTGCTCTTGCAGAAGACCTGGGTTTGAGTCCCAGCACCCACATGGCAGCTACGAACCGTCCTTAACTCCAGTTCCAGGGAAATCCAAAGCCCTCTTCTGACCTCTGCAGCATTGCATGACGCGGATGCACTCACATACATGCAGGCAATACACTCATAACACATAAAATAAAAATAATGAAACATTAAAAAAAATTTCCAAGTCCTAGATCACTGGTGTGTGTCATTATGCCTGCCTCCCCAAAATACTGTTAAGGAAATTGCTTCTGAGCTGAGTGTGGTGGCACCGGCCTATAATCCAAGGACTTGGAAGGCAGAGGAAGGAGGACCGCTGTAGGTTTGAGGTCAGCCTGGTCTACATAGTGAGCAGCCAAGGCTACATAGCAAGACTCTGTCCAAAAAAAAAAAAAAGATAGAAGGGAAAAATTACATGTGTTCTGAACATGTGCGGTGTGTATGCTTTGACCTCCCCCTGCCCCCGTGCATGCTTACATGCATGTGTATACATGTATGTGCCTGTGCATGTGGAAGTCTGAGGACAACCTCAAGTGTCCTTCCTTAGGTAGCATCCACTTTTTTTTAGCTGGGTCTCTCACTGGCATGGTACCCACCAAGTAGGCTACGCTAACTGCCGAGGAAGTTCTAAGAACTGACCCGTCTCTCCAGTGCTGGGATCACAAGTATCTTCTCTTTCTTTTTAAATGTAAGTTCTGGGGATTGAAGTTGTACAAGGCAAGGATACTTTACTCACTGAGCTATTGCCCAGCCTACTTGCCTGCCTGCCTTCCTTTCTTCCTAGGCTGCTCTGGAACCTGATAGTCTCTCCTCCCTCAGCCTCCCGAAGCTCTGAGAGGACAGGTTTTATACCAGCTTTAGTAGCTTGACTTTCTTTGGAAACAGGTTGTCCTGGAACTCACTATGTAGACCAGGCTGTCCTAGAACTCACTATGTAGTTTCAGGCTAGCTTAAAACACACAAAGATTCATTTGTCCCTGTCTCCCAAGTAGCTGGATTAAAGGTGTGGGCTACTATGCCTGCTTTTTTTTTTTAAATACTATATTGATTATTTTATGTGTATGAGTGTAGTGCCTGCATGTAGGTAAGTGTACCCATGTGTACAGTGCCTGTGGAGGACGGAAAAGGCTGTCGGATCCCCTGGAATTGGAGTTATAGACAGTTGTTAGCTGCCATGTGGGTGCTGGGAATCGAACCCAGGTCCTCTGTGAGAACAGTGTTCTTAACCGCTGAGCCATCCCTCCAGCCCCAAGATTTATTTTTATTTATGTATATGTGAATGTATACATGTATACCACATGCGTTGGGGTGCCCATGGAGGCCAGAAGAGGGCCTTGGATCCCCTGGAGCTGGAGTTGCAGGGAGTTGTGAGCTGCTGGGAATTGAATCCCCATCTTCTGGAAGAGCAGCAAGCCCTCTTAACCACAGAGCCATCCCTCCAGCTCCAGGAGTTTGACTTTCAGTCCCCTCTTGCATGTTCATTCAGAGGAGCTCCATAGTTTAGGGGCTGAGGTAGTGGGTGTCAAAGGTGGGTCACAGCTATCAAAGACTGAGACACACTACGCTTCCTTTCCCTAGTCCTCCATCTGTGTCAGGAGTTGTATGGCCCTGGATTCCAATCTGCCTCCTGGGGGTGGGGGTGGGGGAATCCCAGCTTCTGGTTGCAATAGGGGCTTCCAGATCCCCTGCAGAGGGGTACTGTCTTCAGTTGAGATCCCCTAGTTCCTAGTCTTTCTGATGGTTAGCACAGGCCCTCTGTGCTTCCCCAGCTCTGCCTGCCTGGGAAGCCAGCACTGCTGCTTCTGTGCCCTACAGGAAGGCACAGCTCTGTCCTAGCAGCTTGGCAGAGAACAAAATTAACATCCCCAGGTGACCAAACTGAACGTGATTCCAGCAAGCCCTCGGGTGGCAATGCATGCAGCCACACGCATCTCCTTCCTTCTGTCTGTTCCCTATCTACCCATCTGTCCATCCAGCCAGCAGATTTCTACTCCTAGATTGACTCGGAGCTGAAGCTGGGATGATGAGAGACCACCCTGCCTGGCCACCTGACCCTGATCCAAGCCTCTTCCCCAACCTGCTGGTCAGACAGAGGACACAAAGGCAGCTCTAACCCCAGTACCTCCCCCCCATTCTCTTCATCCTGTTCCTGACAGCACAGCAAGAATGCTTATGTGTCCACCTGAGGAAAGCCCAGCCCAGGCTCCTGAGCTGTGCCGTGCCTGCCCCAGAGCCGACTGTGCCACCCCTTAGGGTAAAGGAAAGCTCCCATCAGCCCAGCAGTGCAAAGCGAGGCCCCTGCAGGCTGGGGCAGAGGCTCGGCACCGAGTGAGGAGCTCAGGGGTACTGGGTACCCTCAGTAGGGTCTGGAGTATGAGACAGAGGTTCCAGGTAGGCACAATCCGTCCATATGGCACCATGGAGAAGGGTGAGAAGCTGCTTATTATGGCCCTACCTCTAAGAGCCACCCTGCCTTCCACAGCCCCTCATAGCGTCCCTGGATGGTCTGGGGAAGCCTTCGGGGGTTCCTCCCGGCTCACTCACTGCTTCATCAGTTCTCCTTTCCCCTCTGATTAGGCATGAGTCAGAGTCTGGCTGCTTCCTCTCTTTAGGGGTGGGCTCCCCGAGTTTGCCCAGGAGGAGTGAATGGGCAGCCAATTCAGCCTGACTACCCAGGGGTGGTTAGGAAGGCAGCAGAGCAGCACAGTCAGCCTGACGGGAATCGTTGAGACAGCAGGCCTGTTTCCTGTCTCGAAGGTCAGGATGTGACCCTAGGCCCTCTCCTGGAATCCAGGCTCCAGCCTGCCCTTTGGAGACTCAGAGAGATAAAACCCTCGCCCACTTTCCTGGGGTTCTTGGCTGTCACCACTCATCTGCCACCCCCATACAGGAAACCTAAGGGATCTGAAGCCATCTCTCTGTGCTGGGAAACGGCAAAGACAACCATAGGTCAGTGAATGCAGCAATGTCCCCACTAGGGATGCCAGCCCATGACTGTGGGCCTTTGCACATGCTATGCTTGCTTGATGCCACTGCTCTCTAGCTAGACAGAGATCCTTTCTTTCTCTTTTCTTGGTTTTTTAAAAAAATTCATGTGTATGAGTGTTTTGCCTCCATGTATGTAAGTGCACCTGGAGAGGCCAGAAAACGGCATCAGATCCCCTGGAAATGGAGTTACTGACAGTTGTTAGCTGCCACCAGCATACTGGGAACCAAACCCAGGTCCTCTGCAAGAGCAGTCAGTGCTCTTAGCCATTGAGCCATCTCACCAGCCCCCTCTTTTTCCTGTTTTGAGACAATATCTTATGTAGCCCAGGCTGGCCTCAAACTCACTTTCCAGCCTAGGATGACCTTGAACTTCTATATTTTTTATTTTATTTCTAATTATGTATCTGTATGTGGGTCTGTGCATTTGTGTGTGGGTGCCCAGAGGCCAGGAGGGGATGTTAGACCCACTGGAACTAGAGTTACAGACAGTCGTGAGCTGATTCCACCAGAACTAAAGTTACAGGCAGTTGTGAGCTGCCTGATGTGGGTGCTAGGAATCGAACTCTGGTTCTCTGCAAGAGCTGCAATTACTCTTAACCACTAAGTCATCACTCTAGCTAGAACTTGAACTTCCAACCCTCTTGCCTCTACCTCCTAAGTGCTGTGCCACCATGCCTGGTACTAGGAATCAAACCTAAGGCTTCATGTATGCTAGGCAAGCCCTCTACCAACTGGGCCACACTCCAGCTCCTGGAGCCTTTGCCCTAAATCTTTTTCCTTCACATTCAGCAGTTACCCTCCTGTTACCCACAGCCCTTTATACCCCCCATTCCAATGCAAATTCTACCAGTCAACTGCAGGGCAGCCCATGTCCACCTTCCTGGCCTGTGAGTAACTAGTTTTATTTCCTATCCACATCTTCCATGTCTACCATAGGGTGGGCACATAGCAAGTCCCTGGGTAGAGATGGTGGCAAGGGACTGTTGACTATGGACTCCATTCTTGGAGGCTGCCGAAGAGGAAGGTGCCTCTCAGGCAAGACACAGGTGTTCCTCAGTGGTCATAGCACCGAGGTTGGGCAGGACCACGGACACCAGCCTTGGGACAAGGAGGCTAGGTGCTCCATGATTCTGGCCCCCAGTTAGCTTGTCTGAAAAAGGAGCTGCAGCCTCTGCCTTGTGTTCTCTGAAGGCTTCAAACTAGTTTGTGGTTCAAATACGTGGTTTTATTTATTTATTATTTATTTACTTAGTCTTTTTGAGACAGCGACTCCCTGTAGCCCCAGCTGGCCTGGAACTCACTATGTAGACCAGGCTGGCCTCGAACTCACAAAGATCCACCTGCCTCTGCCTCCCGAGTGCTGGGATTAAAGGCGTGTACCACCACGCCTGGCATAGTTAGGTGATTTGAAACCTGTACCATGCTCAGATACTTAAGAAACAAAGCCCAGAAAGAAGAAATGACAGTAACAACAACCACACCTGCCAAACAAGAGCCTTCACTCTGGGCAGACTCTGTGCTCTGTATTTTGCCTGCATTTCCCCCCCTCAAGTCTCATAGTAACTCTGTGAGGTAGGAATGATTATCATCATCTCCATGTTTCCGTGGGAAGACCAAAGTTCACACAGGTCGGGTCGCGAACAAAGTGATACAGCCGTGACGTTAGCCAAAGTTGGAGGACTGTTTGGATCTAGAAACGGTGTTCTTTGTTCTTTGTTTTTTGAGCAGCCTCTTACTATGTTGACTTGTAGGCACAAGCCATCTTGCCTCAGTCTCTTGGGTATCTGCGATTTCAGGTACATGCCATAGCATTCAGCTAGAACCTGTGTTCCTAACCCCTGCATCAAGGCCATTCTTTAATGCATTCATTCATACAAATATGCATTCATTCATGCCTTCAACTGTTATTTGGAATACACCAAGCTCTGAGTCAGATTTTACAGTTCCATTAATAATTCTTGGGTGAGCCTCTGAGTCCCAAAACAAGTATCAAGGGTTCACCCTCTGCATCCACGGCACTGTGCAAGATGCACATCGGCGACAGGTCCAGGGCTGGGTCCCGGATCTCCTGGATACCAGATTTCTCCTCTACCCCCTCAAAAGCATGTCCCTTGGAGCCCCACAACTGAAGTCTAGCTCCCTGGGTTAGAAGTCATCTGATCTGTGTACTGAGTTCTCTGCAAGAGGCAGAGGGTAACAAGCAGATTCTGATGTCACAAACTGGAATCAGTGGACTATGACATGAGTTACTGTGGTACCCCACCACACCCCCAAAAAACCCTCCATTGATTGTCATTGCTCATAGATTAAAAAACAAAAACAAAACAAGCTCCTTAATGAGGTGACAGTTCTATTTCCCCAGTTCTGCTCCAAGGTGACTCCCTCACCTCTACATGAATTCTCCTCTGCTGTGTCCACTGCTTATGGCACTTGGGGAGGTCCTGGCCCCTCTGTGTTGTCACTTCTTTCAGGAAGCCCCGTCTAAGCCCTTAGCAGCTTGTGGACCCTGCCCTATGCTCCCTGCCAGTATATGAGCCCCTGAGTCCTGGCTGTCTGTCTACACACCTGTCTCCCATATACCTGGGTATCTGACTGGGGCCTTCCTCTGAGCAGGCCTACTGTTGAGTGGTCAGGGTTAGGGGAGCCCAATCACCAGAAGAGGTGCAGGGCTCTGAACATCAGAACAAGAAAAATAAACTTAGAGAGGGCAATCTTATTTTTCCATATCATTATCAAATTTGAAAAAAATTGCAGTGTCTGTGAAAGCCACTTAAAATGTGTTTGGTGCTATCTGTGTCTTAGAGATTATCAAAGTCCACAGTCCTTATGGTAGGCATGGCCCCCTGATATTGGGGGTCTAGGCACCTTCTTATCACTGCACAAATGCAGGGCAACTCAACAGTTCTGGGAGAAGGCTGACCACAAATTTACCCGATGCTGCTAATTCATTCACTGATGTGAGGCCACATCAGCCAGGTGTGGAATGTAGCATGGCAGGTCAACGCCACATGAACTCTGAGATGCACTGGGGAGCCAGGTGGTAGCCTGGCCCTGGGGTCCCTGGGATTCTGGCATGACCTCTGGCCTTGGACCTCTGTTTCGCCTCTGAAAACCAGACTCAGTTTCCTCCTCCAAGAAGTGAGGATAGCAATAGATCCTGGCAGACGGGCCTTTGAGAGGTTGAATGTACATAAGACATGCTAGAGCTGTATAGCTCAGTTGGTAGAGTGCTTGCCTAGCATGAGGATCTGGGTTTGATGCTCAGTACATCATAACCAAGCGTGGTGGCATGTGCCTATGGTTCCAGTCCTTAGGGGTAGAGGCAGGAGGATCAAGAGTTCAAATCATCCTCAGCTATATAGCAACTTTGAGGCTAGTCTGGGCTACATGAAATGCTATCTCAAGGGGCTGGAGAGATGGCTCAGCGGTTAAGAGCAGTGACTGGTCTTGCAGAGGACCTGAGTTTGAGTCCCAGCACCCACATGGCAGATAACAACTGTCTGATACTCCAGTTCCAGGAGATACAATACCCTCTCTGACCTCCACAGGGCATCGCATGACACTGATGTACTTGTATACACGCAGGTAATACACTCATACACATAAAATAAAAATAATAAATAAAAAGTATAAGATGCCCGATGGGAGGGAGGCTGGAGCTCAACAAAGAAGCCCTTTCTCCAAGGCACAGCTTAGCGTGGAGTCATATCCTCCAAGAGGCTATGAGAGCCCATCGCTGGAGGTGCTCAGACACCTGCTCTCCTGGCCCATCCTTACACACTCACTTTGGATCTTTCTCACCAGCATCATGTTATTTTATTCATTTATTGTGTGTGGTGCTTGCCAGGGTAATTTCTCTACTTTCACAATGTGGGTTCAGGGGATCGAACTGAAGTCATCATGCTTGGTGACAACTCGCTGGCCCATCTCACTGGTTCTCCACTAGATCTTGGCAGGATCTCCCAAAGATTGCCCTTACTACCAAAAGGCTACCTCTTCTGAGTCCCCCAGGGATATCCCATCAGTTTCATGCCTGGGACCCTGATAAAGCCTCTATCCCTGTCCTAGCAATAGCCACATTAAGGCACCCTTCTTCCTGTGGCCCCTCAGCTCCCTGTGGGTCCCCACCCAATCTGCTATAGGTACTCACAGTTGAAAATTCCAGGAAGAGGATGTGGACTTCAAGCACAGCATTGGGAACCTGAGCGACACAGCCTTCTAAGACCTGGCTGGTGGTGTATGTCACCTCACCCTTCGTGAGGTCCACAGGCTGTAGATCACAGTGGACTCTTTCTGCAAGACCTGATGATAAAGCAAAGTGGGAAAAGAGGGTCAGATAAGAATGAGGAGCTGGGAATGTAACTCAGTGGTAGAACACTTGCCTAGGATGGGCCAGGTCCTAGGTTCAATTTCTAGCACTGAAAAGAAAAAAAAAAAGAAAGAAAGAAAAAAATTAACATGTTCTTTTTGAGACAAAGTCTAAAGCAGCCCAGGCTGGCCTTAAGTATGTTATGCAGCCAGTGCTGGGTGTGGTGGTGCACACCTTTAATCCCAGCACTTGGGAGGTAGAGGCAGGCGGATCTTTGTGAGATCAAAGTCAGCCTTGTCTGCATGGCAAGTTCCAGGCCATCTGGGGCTACAGGGAGACCCTGTCTCAAAAAAGAACAAACAAAACAAAACATAACAAGTTATATAGCCGAGGATGACTTTAACCTCCTGATTCTCCAGCCTCTATGTTCCAAAGGCTGGGAATCCAGGTGTGAGCCATCATCACATCTGGC
Organism: Nannospalax galili; assembly: GCF_000622305.1. Lineage (NCBI taxonomy): Eukaryota > Metazoa > Chordata > Mammalia > Rodentia > Spalacidae > Nannospalax > Nannospalax galili. The sequence continues at coordinate 5,424,476 of NW_008331486.1, forward strand.
TACAATCACATTCAATTTCTGAGCATTTCCTAGGTATTTGGTATGAACTCAGGGCTCAAGGTTTCAAAGCATCTTCTTCCTGGCTACCCTACGTGGTAGATACTATCTCATCTATCCCACAGATGAAGAAACTGAGACTCGGGCGGAAGTCCTTCCCAAGGTCTTCCCCAGTGCTGCTGGGTATAAGGTTGAAAGATAAAAGTCAAGATACTAGTTAAGTTTGAATTTCAGATAATCAGGAATCATTTTTTAAAGTGTAAGTATATCTCAACCACCACAAAGGTTATATTAATGCTACAAAAACTTTTATTGTTTATCTAAAATTCAAATTGAGTAGGATATCCACTGTTTTTATTTGCTGCATCTAAGGACCCAGGGCTCATGATGGTCATCCCCCTCCCCCAAGTCTCAAGGTGGGGTCAGATCAAAAGAAGGTAGGAATCAAGAGTCAAAGCCTATCCTCTCCTACCTCAAGCTGGCCCCAGAGGGCTGGTTCTGGAGAGGGTTGGGAGTTTCCTGCCCCAGGAGGAGCCAAGAGGGTGGCCAGGTTGGAAGGAGGCTGTGGAACAGTCTTAGGAGTAGGCCTCAGAGGAGGCCTGCAAAAGCAGGTCCCAAGGGAGCGCAATGGAATTTCACCCTGAACCAGCAGAGGAGGAAGAGGAAATGAGGCCCCTACACCTCGACCTAAGGAATGTGCCGAGGGGGAAGGGGGGCTGTAGAGGAGGGAAGGAGGACAGAGAAGGGGAGACTGTTTGGAAGTTTGTGTCTCCATCTTGTCGCGTTCCTTTCCTGTTTTCTTGGAGATCAAAGATGGGCGCGGAGGGCCTGGCTTCACATCCAGCTGACGCCAGCACTGCGGAGGAGGGCAGGCTGGCTCCTCCTGAACCCCAGGCTGACTGTAGCCTGGCCTGCCTCCTTCCCCACCTTTGGACAGCTTGTTGGGCCCAGACACTCTGAGGCCAGAGAAGATGGTCACCTTGAGCCATGCCAACACGGTCCCTCAGCTCCATCTTGGGAAAAGGATGGGACAGGTACAATTGGCTTCTGTGGGAACCCAAGGCTTATCAGCCATTGATCTGGTCCCATCCTGGGTGTGCTAGGGACATAAGGTGTGCCTGAGTAATGCAACATTTCAATTCGAAGCAAGGTCCTGGGAGCCAGGCCCTACACCCAGTGCTGACTGGCTGTGTGGTTTTGAGGAAGGAGTTCAGCACCTAGGGCTTTAGCTTCCTGGCCTGTACAATGGCAGTAAGAAAAGAACCCACAGAGCCCCGCAGGTTGTTGGGAGGACTCTGTGAGGTACACATGATAGCTCTTTTTTGTAGTTTTCTTGCCTGTAGTCACTGTAAAAGGTGACTGTTTAAGGGCTGGGGTGAAATAAGGGGATGGGCCAATTCACTGAGGTTTCCCTCACCCCAACAGACTCAAGGGCTGGATCCCTCTGCTGTTTCATTCCCTTCTGATCGACCGTCCGCCTAGTTCTGAGACTAGCTCGTAGGTTGGTTAGCTGCTTCTACCCAGATAGAGAGACAGACCTGGAGAGGCAGGGAATGCATTGCCAAGGTCACACAACATATGGCTGACCCTTTGAGTCCCCAGTGCCTCTCCCCGCATGACCCAGGATCTGGCCTACAGATCTTTGGACTTTCCCTGCCCCCTTCCCAGACTTCCAGGAACCCCAGTTCCTCCAGCCTTGCCGGCTGCCTGGGGCCTGCCTCCTCCATGCCGTCAGCGTCAGCGGGAGAGGCCACGGGCCTGGCCATTATGTAATGATCAGATAACAGGCCAGGCTGGGAGATCAGATAAGAGGCCCATTTATTTTGGGGCCTTTTCGAATCCTGGTTGCCCCCACCCTGCAGACGAGAATAGGGAGACAGGAGGGAGTGTGACGCCTGGGCCTGTCTCTCGAGGAGCCCAAGGCGGGCCCAGACCGCCAAAAACAATCCCCTGGCACCAAGGGAAATTCTGGGCCTCCAGGGACCAGTCAGGGGAGGCGCCGCTGGGGACCTGAAGGAGGTACCCTTGGAGAACTGGGTGACCTCCTGAGTGAGACTCTGAGACTCTCCTCCCATCCCTCCTCCTCTTTCCCCACCTACAAACACAGGGCAGCACACACCCAGCCCCCACCCCACCACAAATGGCTCTAGGAGGCCTAGAGAGAAAGGTAAAGCCAGGTGTGGTGGCACACAACTTTTTTTTTTGAGACAGGGTTTCCCTATAGCCCCGGCTGACCTGGAACTCACTACGTAGACCAGGCTAGCCTAGAACTCACAGAGATCCTTGAACTCACAGAGATCTCTGCACCTCACAGTGAGTGCAGGTGTTTCATCCCAGCACTTGGGAGGCAGAATCTCTGAGCAAGCAAACTACCTCTGGAACCAGATGGTCTGGGTCATGTACTAGACCAGCCTCTTCAAAGGCTGGTCAACTTGAGTAATAGCCAACTTATCTGAGCCTCATCCTGAGTTTACCAAGGATTACAGAATGCCTGGGCCTCAATTTCCCCATCTGCAGGCATGATAATCCTCACAGACACTTTCCTCATACTCCCTGTGAGCCAAAGCACTCTCTGGATCTTTGGACTATTTAATTTCCTGGATCCTCGAAGCAGACCTTGGAGGTCAGTGGTTCGTATGCCCATTTTACAGGTGGTTAGGGAGACTAAAGAGCTTGCTCTAGGAGACCCAGATACTTAGTGGCGGGACCTGGACTTGAACTCCAAGGGTCCAGTTCTAGCACCCAGCATGCACTTGGTGTGCTGGTGTGCAAGTCAGTACTGATGTGTTCTGATGCATCACGTACTTGCATGATGGAGGAACTTCCTCAGCTGAGGTACCCTCTTCCAAGTGAGTCAAATTGACAACTGAGCTAACTACGACACCATAGGTGCCGTGAATATCTGTGACACCAGGAAAGATGCTTTCTGATAAAGGTCTCCTTCAGTCACCCCACCACCCACCCTGCCACCCTCTACTCCCTTCCAGTAACAGCCTCACAGATGTCCCAGCTCCCAGTCAGGACACAACAAGGCCCGGCTCTTCCATTGCCTGTGTCTTTCCCATGGTTTCCAGATGTCCTCAGGGTCAGGTTCACATAACAGTAGCCTAAAGTAGAGTCAAAAGGAATGTGTGTGTGTGTGTGTGTGTGTGTGTGGTGGGGGGCAGTTATGACAGATGCCAAAGGTTCCCATTTTAAGTCTACTATCCTCCAGGTTCCTTTCCATGTCTTGGTGTTACAATCTGTAGAATGGTGAGCATGTCCCTAAGATGTCACATGCATAGAGCTAAGCTGGGTCCTGATGAGTAGAGGCAGCTCAGCAACTGGCAATTCCTATGGTATCCAGTCACTGGAGAGATGGGCTTTTCCTTAAAACACATCTTGCCTCTTGCCTTTGCCATTTTTTAGACCAATGATAATCCTTTAAGATTTATTTATTTTTGTTTATGTGTGTGTTTACTTACATGTATATATGTATACTACATGCATGCCTGGCACCTGCAGAGGCCAAAAGAGGGTGCCAGATCCCCTGGAACTTGAGTTACAGTTATAAACTGTCATGTGGGTGCTGGAAACTAATCCTGGGTCCTCTGCAAGAGCAGCAAGTGCTCTTAACCACTGAGCCATCTCTTTAGCTGGCTCTCAATAACTGTCCTTTATTGACTCCCTGGCCGACTTGTAGTCATTCTTCAAAACTCTATTATGGTGGCTGGAGAGATGGCTCTGCAGTTAAGAGCACTGGCTGCTCTTGCAGAGGACCCAAGTTCAGTTCCCAGCACCCACATGGTGACTAGCAGACGTCCATAACTCTAGTTCCAGGGGACTCTGACGCCCTCTTCTGACCGACCTCTGTGGGCCTTGCACAACATGGGTGCGCTGATAGGCATGCAGGCAATACACTAATACACATAAATTCTATTATGGAACTCTCCTTGGAATGATCCCATCCATGCCTGGATGTCCTAGAATCACATGCTTAGGTGGGACTTTGTTGTTGTATTTGTTTGTTTGTTTGATAGGTGGGTTGGGGCTGTTTGCTTTAATTTTTATGTATATGTATACATGGGCATGTGAGGGTCATGTGTATGCATGTGTGTGTTTGTGTGTGTGTGCGCGTGTGTGTAAGCCGGAAATCAAACTCAGGTGTCCTTTCTCAGGAGTCCTCTGCCTTCTTTTTTGTTTTGTTTTTGTTCTTTGAGATCAAGTCTCACTAGGTAGCCTAGGCTAACCTTGAACACACAGAGATCTGCCTGCCTCTGCCACAGGAGTGCTGCGTTAATGACATGATTATTGTATTTTGAGACAGTGTCACTCATTGGCCTGGAGCTCCCCGAGTAGGCTAGGCTGGCTGGCAGTGAGCCCCAAGGAGCCTCCCGTCTCCTCCTGACCAGAACATCACCATACCCAGCTTTTTTGTGTGGTTCTAAGGCATCGAACGCAGGCCCTCAATGTCTGAGTGGTAAGCACTTTACTGAGTCTCTCCCAGCCTTATTCTTAATTTTTTTTGTGTTGTCGTTTGTTTTTTCAGACAGAGTCTTCCTGTAGTCCCAGCTGGCCTGGAACTCACCATGTAGATAAGGCTGGTCTCAATCTCACAGAGATCTGCCTGCCTCCCAAGTGCTAGGATTAAAGGCATGGCTTTTATTTTATTTATTTATTTATTTATTTATTTATTTATTTATTATTTGTTTTTGTTTTTTGAGACAGTGTCTCTCTGTAGCCCCAACTGTCCTGGAACTCACTATGTAGACCAGGCTGGCCTTGAGCTCACAAAGATCTGCCTGCCTCTGCCTCCTAAGTGTTGGGATTAAAGGTGTGTGCCACCATGCCTGGCATGGCTTTTATTTATTTTATTTTTTTATTTTTATTTCTTTGTCTTTTTTTGAGACAGCATCTCCCTATAGCCCCAGCTGTCCTGGAACTCACTATGTAGACCAGGCCAGCCTTGAACTCACAGAGATCCGCCTGCCTCTGCCCACCCCCCCCAAGTGCTGGGATTAAAGGCGTGTGCCACCACGCCTGGTGGCTTTTATTTTTTAAGGTGTCTCAACTAGTGGTGTTTTCATGAGGCTCAAACAATGCAGGTAATAGCTTTTTATTTATTTATTTATTTATTTATTTATTTATTTTGGTCTTTTTGAGACAGGGTCTCCCTGTAGTCCCAGTTGGCCTGGAACTCACTATGTAGACCAGACTGGCCTTGAACTCACAGAGATCTGCCTGCCTCTACTTCCCAAGTGCTGGGATTAAAGGTGTGCCCACCATACCTGGCTTTTTTTTTGTTTGTTTGTCTTTTTGAGACAGGGTCTCCCTGTAGCCCCAGCTGTCCTGGAACTCACTATGTAGACCAGGCTGGCCTTGAACT
>NW_008331486.1:5430627-5473930 GCF_000622305.1 Nannospalax galili
TTGAACTCCTTGATTCTCCTGCCTCAGTATATGTGCTAGGAATAAAAGTGTCTACACTTTCATACCATAACAAGTTTCCCCGGGATAGAGACAATCCAGTCCACATTCGGCCCTGAGCTCAGGGGGTTTGTCAGGCCTCTGACTTACTGAATGTCTTGTGAAATCCCTCTAGCATTCTGGGACTTGGTTTCCCCATGGGGTCTGAGAGATGTCCTGAGGGCCCATCTGGGATAAAGGCAAGAAGAGAGGGCGGAGCAAATGACAGAGCCACTGATGGTAGAGGCAGGCTACCAACAGATCCCAAGATGAGGGGTTCAGGCCACAGGCAGATGCCTGCTCCTCCAAGCAAATGACAGAGCCACTGATGGTAGAGGCAGGCTACCAACCTAGGTGGGAGGGCCATGCCAGCTGCAGGACAAGACAACAGATCCCAAGATGAGGGGTTCAGGCCACAGGCAGATGCCTGCTCCTCCCCTGCCCTGAGGCAGCAAGGAGCAAAGAGACTTGGCCCTGGGGTCAGGTCTCAGTTCTTTATTTCTGATATGGGTTGAGAGGAACATCTTTCACAGGGCTTTGTGAGGGCTAAGTCTGAGGGTACACATAACTCAGAGACATTTGCATACAGCATGTGCCCAATAAATGGCAGCTGATACATTCATCACCCAACCCCTGCACCAGGTGTTGAAAAATAATCCCAATTTACCCTGAGATACGAGCTCTGATAAGCTTTCTAGATTGATATCCCAAATCCTGGGCTGGAGGCAGAGGCAGAAGCCCAGAATCAGGCAGCCATCTGTCTAAGACTCTGGGGCCTGGCCACCAAAGGGCTGGGAGAGGAAGCTGGGTTTGGAACAAACAACCCAGGGTGGAAGTTTGGACCTGTCACTTACTGAGGACTTAGATGTTCTCCTCTATACATGGGGCCTGACATACCAAGGACACAAGCTAGGTGGTCACCTCCTTCTCACCCAGATCTACCAATGCCTTGAAGCACTTGAAGCAGACCTGTCCTCAGAGGCCCCAACACTGATCCACATGTGACAGAGCAGGTCCTCTGGCTGAGGTGAGGGAGGATCTTTTTTTGAGGGGGGGTATTTTTGAGACAGGGTCTTCTGGTAGTCCCAGTTGGCCTGGAACTCTCTTTGTAGACTAGGATAGCCTGGAACTCATAGAGATCTGCCTGCCTCTGCCTCCCGAGTGCTGGGATTAAAGGCGTGTGCCACCACACCCAACTAGTAAGGGAGAATCTTAAAAGTCATGTCTCTATCTGTCCCAGGGAGCCACCTTGTCCTGGCTAACATAGCTCTTGCTCCTTTTTGCTTTTAGAAAAACTAGGAAGCTTCTAGAATATGACCTTCAAGTCAGGAATATGTGTGATCTCTGCATCCAGTCCCTTCCCCACCCAGGTGCTCAGCAACATGGAGGCTCCAGGTCACATCTCTGCCCCAGCCTCAGACAAATGACCACCCACAGTTCAGAAACAACACTCAATCCCGGCCATCAGGTTCAGTCATGAGACTCTCACCAAATGAAATAAGCCAAAATACAGAAAAAGGCGCTTGCACTGAAAATGTGCATTGAGGTGGTCCTTAAAACTAGGACAAGGATCTGGAGAGATGGCTCAGCAGGTAAGAGCACTGATTGCTCTTCTGAGGACCCAAGTTCGATTTCCAGCACCCACATGGCAGCTGTAACCCACAGCCATCAGTAACTCCAGTTCCAGGGATCCGACGCAGCTCTTCTGACCTCCTCAGGCATTGCACGGCATGGGTGCACTTATATACATTCAGGCAAAACACTCATACACGTAAAACAAAAATAATAAATTTTTTAAAAAACTAGGACAAAAGGGGAAACCACCTAAATATTCAACAACAAGGGACTCACTGTTCAAACAATGGCACACAGATGGGAAAGGACATTCCAGAACTGCAAATGGACAGTTGTAGACTCCAAATGATGACATGGAAATATTTGGGGACATAAGAGGGATCCACAAGACTCTCACGTGTTCATCTGCCTGGATTGGAATGACGCGGAAAGACCAGACAAAGCTCAGAAAACAACCCATGGTTAAAAGTCCTGGGAGGCTTATGGTTTGTTTGTAGTACTGAGGACCGAGCTTCAAATATACAGTGAGAAACGCTTTGTCTCTAAGTGGCATCCCAGACTGGATCTAGAAGTTTTGTTTGTGTATGTGTATGTGTGTGTGAGAGAGAGACAGAGACAGAGAGAGAGAGAGAGAGAGAGAGAGAGAGAGAGAGAGAGAGAGAGAGGAGATGTGTCTGTCTCATCATGGGTGCATGTGGCATAGTGCATGTGTGTAGGTCAGAGGACAACTTTTGATAGTTGGCTCTGTCCTTCCCCTGTGTGGATTCTGGAGATCAAACTCAGGTCCTTAGGCTTGGCAGCAGGCCTTTACCAGCTGAGCTATCTCATCATCCTGTAGGTCTGAGAGTTTTAAAGTCATTTTAAAAAAAATGACTTATTTTTATGTGTATGAGCATTTTGCTTGCATGTATGAAAGTGCACCCATGTCATGCCTTGCCTGAAGAGCTATAAGAAGACGTTGGATCCCCTGGAACTGGAGTTATTGACAGTTGTTAGCTGCCATGTGGGTGCTGGGAACCAAACCTGGGTCCTCTGCAAGAGCAGTGCTGGGCCGTCCCTCCTGCCCTTTTGAAGTCATTTTTCTCTCTTTCCCCACCCTCACCTCTCTTCCTTTTTCTTTTCAATTTTTCCCTTTCTTGTCTAAGATTTATTTTATTTTTTTTAAATTTATGTGTATGAGTGTATTGCTTGCATGTGTGTAAGTGCACCCATGTCGTGCAATGCCCAAGGAGGTCAGAAGAGGGCATTGGATCCCCTGGAACTGGAGTTACAGATGGCTGTTAGCTGCCATGTGGGTGCTGGGAACTGAACCTGGGTCCTCTGCAAGAACAGCCACTGTGCTTAACTACTGAGCATCTTTCCAGTCCCCTTTCTCCTCCTCCTTTTTGAGATAGGGTCTCATTATGTAGTTCTGGCAGGCCTGGAATTTGCTATGTAGACCACACTGGCCTCGAACTCACAGAGATCCACCTGCCTCTGCTTCTCAAGTGCTAGGATTAAAGGTGTGCGCCACCACGCCTGGCCTTTTTGTTCTTTTGAGACAGGGTCTCATCTAGTTCAGACTGGCCTTGAGCTTTAATTTTTTTTTTTTTTTTGTCTTTTTTGAGACAGGATCTCCCTGTAGCCCTAGCTGTCCTGGAACTCACTATGTAGACCAGGCCAGCCTTGAACTCACAAAGATCTGCCTGCTTCTGCCTCCCAAGTGCTGGGATTAAAGGCGTGCACCACCACGCCTGACATGGCTTTAATTTTTTTTTAATCTTGCCTCCATCTCCAGAGTGCTGGTATTGCAGGTGTATGTCATCATGCCTCTCCCCTCTCCTCTTCTCTTCTCTCTCTCCTCCTCTCCCTCTTCTTTCTCCCCTCCCCTCCCCTCCCCTTTTCCTCTTTGCAATACTTGGATTCAACCTAGAGCCTCAGGCTTGCTAAGCACAAGCTCTGCCACTGAGCTACATGCCCAGCCCTCCTCTCATGTTTTCTTTGAGGGGGACACACATGGTTGTATTGCTCTTAAAGAACCTCTGCATGAATGTCTTTAAAGGTATTCCAATGGAACAGAAGAATTTGTCTTAGAAAGTCCTCTAGAGAAAACCCCATGCTGGAGAAAAGTCACATTGGGTGTACATACTTCCAGAATTTTCTCTGTGCAAACTGTATCATTGCTGTTGTATTAGTATAGAAATGGATCATTGTTTAGGGTCCTAATATAGTGTGCCCCACACATCCATGTGTTCCTAGTAGCAGTGATGGCTACTAGATAGTGGTTCATGGCATCATGATTTCTTCAATGAGACCCCTGCTGATGGACATTTGGGTGGCACAGGCACCTATGCATGGGCCATGTGTCATTGTAGAGGTGACAAGTAACTCCACTGTTGGCTTTTCTTTTGACTCAAAGTCTCACTATGTAGCCCAGGCTGGCCTTAAACTCATGTCAAACCTCCTGCCTCAACCTCCCACATGTTGAAATTACAAATATGTACCACCACTCCTGGCTTAGGGCTGACTTTTGAAGTTGACGTATGAAAGTAAAGTTATGTACAAAAGCCAGGTGTGGTGGTGCACGCCTTTAATCCCAGCACTTCGAAGGCAGACACAGGGGAATCCCTGTGAGTTTGAGGCTAGCCTGGTCTATATGGCAAGTTCCAGGTCAGCTGAGGCTATAAGGAGACCCTGTCTCAAAAAGACCAAAATAAATAAATAAATAAATAAATAAATAAATAAATAAATAAAAGTTATGTACAAGTTATAATTTTAGAAAATTCTGCCAAATTGTGCCCCAAAAGGCTGGATCCATTTTCACCTGCGTCCTGAAATAATGGTGCCTGGGTTGCCCACCCACTGAAGATCTGCGTTCTGCATCCTGGCCTAGAACTGTACCTCATCAGCCACTTGGTGGTCTGGGTGACCCAGACTGTGAATGAGTCAAGGCATTAACCCGTGGTCACAGGTGCAGGACCAGGTCCTCTCTGCACCCAGATGCAGAGGGATACATTTCCAGGAGTTTTTGGTAAGCAGTTGTCAAGCATGGTTATATTACAATCAATAAAGTATTCTCCAGGTGTGGTGGCCCACACTTCTTTTAATCCCAATACTCAGGAGTCAAAGGCAGGTGGATCTCTGTGAGCTTGAGGCCAGCTTGGTTTACATAGCAAGTTCCAGGCCAGCCAGGGCTACATAGTGCGACTTTGTTTCAAAAATAAAATAAAATAATAATAAAATAGTTGTGTATATGTGTGTGTATATATATATTTAAATGTATATAGATATATATTAGGGTATAATATAGACCTGTCAGAACTCATTACTTCTTGGTTATTTTACCCCATTTACTATCATCTACGCCTTTGAGGGTGCCTGTGCCCCTTGCCTCTTTGAGGGAGATATGTCACCACTGAGCTTTGATTTCCAGCTCCAAATCTGAGGGTTGGTGGCTTGAAATCAGCCCTGATGAAATTCATCCCTCTGAAATCAGCACACCTGGAATTCAGGACAAACCCTTGTTACCTGTATAATCCACACCCCATTCTCCATCCTACAAGCCAGACCCTAAAGGTCTGAGTGGCTCTGCCTCTACTAACCCAGAGGAAGAAAACCTGGAGCCCTCTCCTGAGGCTTAGGCTGGGGCTCTTGTTACAATAGGTGGACCTGGAGGGTCAGAGCGTCCATTTTCTCCTCTGGAAAGTGGGGTGATCAAGGCAGCAATCTTGCATAGTCACATGTAGTCAGAGCAAGTGTTCTGGGGAGTTCACAGGCCTGGAGTCAAATCTCTGCTAAGTCACTCAGTGCCTCCAAGACTCAGTTTCTGGTCGACCAATGAGGCAGTGGCAAGAGATTCAGCAAACGTGGATTAAGGGCTTAAAGATGCTACCTACCATCTCCACCCCCTTCCTCCCCATGCTCATGACTCCTCTCATCCCTGAGGAACCCTCTGAACATGCAGGTGGGCAGCTGGGTGTCCACAGGGCAGGCCAGTGGCTAGAGGTGGCTGAGGAGCAGATGGGTTGAGACCCACAGTTAGTGGGGCTGGGGTCCCCCAGCTCCTGGTCACACCTCCTTTGGTCAGTTGACTAATTCGCAATCCCTTGGAGAAGGCCCAGGCTGAGAAGCCCCACAGAACCCCTAAGCCTGTGCTCTTTTGAAGGAGGATAAAGGTAAGGCAGAGCACGTGGTCCTTGTGGGTTCAATAGTGTTCCGGGAGTGCATGAAGCCGGGAAAGATGGGAGACTGTGAATGGTAAAAACAACAGAACTCTTTGGGTAAGGATGACTTCACCACCGACCTTCACTAGAAGCCCTGCATTGCTGAGAGGCATCAAGGTCACCCCCCCCCCAAGATCACACAACAAAGAAACAATGAGGTGAAAGCTGAACTCAAGAGCTGAAATTTCTCCGGTGCCCTCCTTCCGGCCAGAACATGCCTCAAGTAGGAAACTCAAAGCTCAGAGAGGGTTGGAACACTGGCAGCGCTGCACAGCACTCTGGCTCCTGGGCAGCTTGGGAAGATAGTGGAGCACAGGGGGAAAGAGAGCAGGCCCAGGGCTAAGGTAAATAGCTTATCCCACTTTGACCCAGACTTTTAATGCATAAATCCGGTATCCTGTAGAACCCTTCAGACCCATCAAACTGAGAAGGTTGGTGATCCCCACTTCTCCCCAACACATAATGGGGTGGCTTCACCCAGCTGTGAGCTTAGGATGCAGGGGTAAAACCAGGAACACCCAGGACCTGGTTTGGGCACTGAGGAGCCTGTCCCCACCCCATCCCTGGACACTTACTTGTGGGCCCGAAGCTGCAGATCGCCAGCAACAAGGCAATGGCCAGGGGGAGTATGCCGTGGTCCATGCTGTCCACCCGGGGGTCAGCGCGCTGGGCCTTATCCAGTGTCCAGAGGCAGGGCTGCGGGTGGGCGCCGGGGCCGGCGTGGGCTCGCACGGGGACCCGAAGGGAGCAGGCGGCCGGAGCGACGACGTCCCTGCTCCAGCCTTCTGAGGTGGCGGCCGAGGAGTCAGGAGAAGTGGGCACCGGACTCACAGCAGGGCAGGGGACTCTGGCTGACGGAGGACTGTGGGAAAGGGGTGCTGGGTTCCTGTGGACAGCAGCTGGCGGCAGTCTTGGCCTGGGGATGGGACACAGATGGAAGCAGGGGTCTGACCGTCGCGGCAGGGAGCTCAGCTCATCCAGCCCGGCCCAGGGAGGCAGGAAATGCGCTTCCTTAGAGAAGGGGCCGGGCCAGGCTGCCTGCCAGGCGGGTAGAGGAAGTGCCACAGGCTTTGTCGCTGGGTGGGGGGCCCTGGGATGGGGGGAGGCAGGTTGATGGGAGGGCTGTAGGCTTGCCCCCCCCCCAAGCATCCCATCCTCCATCCACTCTTGCCAAGGCTGTCTGGTGGGGAGCACATCTGGAGACCTCACACTGGGGTCAGGCTCTGGCTGATGTCATTCATGGGGGACCTCAGGCCCCAGCAACTCAGGTTCTAGTCTGCAGATGAGGAAACGGATGATAGGCCGAGATAGCCGATCCAGAAAGATGGCGCCTGGAATTCCTGCTGGTCCCTGCTGGCACCAAAATCAACTTCCAGATGCATTGCTCTTGGCTGTATTCCCTTGTGTTTCAGACAGGGAAACTGAGGCACAATGTGAGGAACACATACTGCCAAACTGGCACAGTAGGGCAACTGGGGGCTGGAGTCTCTGGGCCCAGGGAAGGGAGAGGAGCTGTGGCAAGGCCCCACACAGCTCCAAATGTAAGGGGCATGAAACTGGCTTTGGTGGAGCACACCTGTAATCCCTGCGCCCTGGAGATTGAGGCAGGAGGCCTGTGAGTTGGGGGCCAGCCTGGGCTCCATGGTAAGACCCTGTCTCAAAAGAGGCACAGGCACAGACTTTTATGTTGTTCCTGAAGTCAGATAGATGGATTTAGATCTGCCCTGCTTGTTCCAAACTAAGATGAGGGCTGGGCCTTCTCCCTCAGCCACCTGTTTCTAAAGCAGGGCACAGAGGGGTCCTCTTATGCCAGACTCTTGGCAGATTTCTGAGGATCAGGATCAACAGCACTGAGCCCTGGGTCATATCTGGACTGCAGAAGGTTCCTGCCAATCCACACTCTGACCACCAGGGTGACAATCCCAGAAACACTGTTTTACAAGTGGTAAGCACCTACTGTGTGCCCACCATGCTGCTAGGTGTCACATGGGGTCAGGCTCAGGGGAATTAGAGAAAAAGTCTGAGTTGCCTAGAGAGGGGGCAGGGATGTGAAATTGGGTGGAGACAGAAGAGAGAAGCCAAGAGGGCAGGAGGACCAGCATGGGCAAAGGCACTGGGGTAGGAAACGATTGGACCACTGTGGGGAGGGTAGGAAGCCTGGAGAGGCAGACTCCAGCCCAGCTCTGGGGGGTGAGAGGCCTGAAATGCAAAGGTTTTTTTTTATTATTTTTATTTTATGTGTATACTGAGTGTTATACCTGCATGTATGTAAGTGTGCCCATGTCGTGCAATGCCCGAGGAGGGCAGAAGAGGCTGTTGGATCTCCTAGAACTGGAGTTACGGACAGTTGTTAGCTGTCATGTGGGTGCTAGGATTCAAACTCAGGTCTTCTGCAAAAACACTGTTCTTAACCACTGAACCATTTCTCCAGCCTCAATGCAAAGATTTTATAGGAGTCATGGAAAGATTCTTCAACAGTAGCGTGTTGGGGGAGCTGGGCTTTGAGAGAACAGATCTTCATGTGTTTATGGACTCACAATGAGTTGACGCCTGGGGTCCCTCTCTCTCTCTCCAGGTGTTCTGAGACAATACTCAGGAAGTGAGAAGCCTAGGGAGTGTCTCTGAAGGCAGGCATTAGCCTGGGATTCTACATCTGAGATGCCCTCCAGCCTTGCTGGCTGCCTCAGTGGCCAGGGCAGGACAGCAGTCTATCTCTGCAGGAGCTGACAGGTGGCAGGGAGGGTGGGTGTGGGGGCAGGGTGGGGGAAGTTCACTTGCTCTCACTCAGGCAAGCATGGGTACTAGAGTGAGAGAGACCCAATTTCACCAGGCCTCTTGGGGGTGACAGGCCCTGTTTTTCCCTTCAGCCATGGAGCTAGCAGTGGGTACCTGGATCTGAGAGGGCTAAATGGGGGATGGAGAGTAGCTGTCAGGTTTCCCCTACAACCACAACAAGGTCTGACCTGGGAACAGTTAGCCCAGCCCCTGGGACTGAGCTCTACACCAGGGCCCACCCTAGGCGTTCATCTTATCAGTACTGAATTCTCAACACCACTGCCAAGAGGTCTGCTTCTCCGAATCCCTTTGATACACAGTAAGCCCAGTTTGTTGAGGAGCCTAGACACCCCAGGGCTGCCTGAACCCAACCCAGGGGTCTGTCCCTGCTCCTCTACCTGAGCTGAGTGTGGACTGAGGGGGCAGAGGCTGTGGAAATCACAGGGTGGGGTAATTGCCTGGGGATCCTCTGGGGCAGTTGCAGGGATCCCATTAAAGTCTCTTTAAAAACTTTCCATGCTGCACAGTCCATCTCCATCCAGGTCATAAATAAGTAAGACCCAGTGTGTTCTCTAGAAAACAGGAGAGACTCCAGGTAGATACAAAGAGGGGCTTGTAGAAAACCAGGAAAGCCAGCTGTGGTGGCACACACCTAGAATCCCAGCTCTCTGAAGGCAGAGGCAGAAGGATCACCACACGTTTGAGGCCAACCTGATTTATATAGTAAGTTCCAAGCCGGCAAAGGCTATTAGCAAGACTCTGTTTCAAAAAGGGGCTGGAGAGATGGCTCAGGGGTTTAGTGCAATGGCTACTCTTGCAGGCCCCACCCTGTTTGGTTCCCAGCACCCACATGGTGGCTAACAACCATGTATAACTCCAATTCCAGAGGATCCAACCCCCTCTTCTGGCCTCCTTGGGAACTGCATGCACATGGTGCACCTACATATATGCAGGCAAAACACTCATACACATAAAATAAAAATGTTTTAAAAATTAAAGACATGCCGGGCGTGGTGGCTCACGCCTTTAATCCCTGCACTTGGGAGGCAGAGGCAGGCGGATCTCTGTGAGTTTGAGGCCAGCCTGGTCTCCATAGTGAATCCAGGCCACCTGGGGCTACAGAGAGACCCTGTCTCAAAAAGACCAAAAAAAAAAAAAATTAAAGACATAGTTATTAAAAGCACAAGGTGGGTGGAAGCCGAGGTAGGTAGGGCTGAGGGTTATGAAGCATGAGGGAACTAAGGCAGAGAGCTGGGTCTTGCTGGTCTCATAGATGAAGCCAGGCCTGGACTGTCCCCCAGAACTCAGTGGTCAAATGACTTTGCAGCCAGGGAACAGGCTCAGGCAAACTGTGGTTTGCCCCCAGTGTGTTCTGTCTGTGGGGATGTGTCTACCTTCCTGTTCAGCTCCCCTTGGAGGTCAGAGACAAGGAGAGGGAGGAACAAAGGATGCTTCCTTTGGCTTTCTCTCCAAAGGGCTGACCCACGAGTGGCCCTTCCCCACTGGTAACCCAGCCTGGGTCTGCTCTATACTGCCCAGGCACTGGACTCCTCTCCTCACCCTTCAGGTCAAGTGGTCATCTGCACAGTCCCTCCTGACAGTTCCCTGCACCCTGCCTACACCTGTGTAAACAGACCCTCATCACACTCTCCCAAAGCGGTCCTCTGGGACCTTGTCATCTGTTTCCTGCTGGGGCCCTTAATGCACGTTTTCAGGTGCCGCCTGTGCACACGCCAGGAGACACATGGCTGCTGGCCAAGCCCTGTGCCTGGACCCCACAGTGGGCCGATGCACACACTGAACTCCGTCCTCCTGGTGGGGCTTGGAAGGCCTGGGCTACAGGAAGGGATGCAGCACGTCTACCTTGGCCCCCAGCCACCAAAGGAATGTCAGGAGGCCCCCCAGGGACCCCTAGGCGGCTGTTCGTCTCTAGTCTCCGGCACCGGCCTGCAGCCAGGGACTGTTGATAACAGCAGGACCAGACCCACTCAGGCATGGGGAGGGGAGCACTAGGCCCAGAGTCTTGGTACCTGACCCTGCTCATGCCACGCAAGATGCCACTGCTTTCTGAGCCTCGGTGTCTCCGTCTGCATAATAGGAGGATAGCCTGATGGCTGCTGGAGGACAGCTTGCTGGCTGGTGGGGGTTCAAGGAGCCGGACAAGGATGGAAAGGCTCCACCTCCGGTGTGCTCACCTGGCCTAGTGCCCAAATGCCACTTCACAAGACCTTAATGAGCCAAGACCATCATGTCCCCATTTTACAGCAGGGGAAACTGAAGCCCAGGTGTGTAAAGCCACAGGACTGGAGGAGAGACAGAGGATTTGCAAATTTGGGCTTGTTGGTGTTCCCTTGTTTCCAGAACATTCTGTCCCGGTTTCTTTCTCACATTCCTGGACGCCTTATCTGTCTCCTGCTGGTTCCCCCTCATTCCCCTATGCTTGGCCCTTTGGGCCCTTCCTTTTTCTGTTCATTTTTACTCCAAAAACAAATTTTTTCAAACCTTGGTAACATCATGTCCTAGCTCTGAGACAAATCACCCCTGGGACTTGGGCTTAGGTAAGGGGGTGGGGCAGACCTCTGCCGTGAACCTGTGCCCTTACTACTACAATGTCCTTGAATAGTTTCTCTCCTGAGCCATTTCCCTTCAGTACTGACCACGAGCTACCTGATTTTGGTACCTGCCACTGAATGGGTCTTTGGCTGTAAAATATAATGTGCTGGATTCTTCCTAGTCTGGGTGGCTGGTCTCTTCTAGCAACTAGTTAGAAGTGCAGACCCTCAGCTGGGCATGGCGGCACACCATGGAACCCTAGCAGGAGGATCACCATGAGTTCAAGGCAAGCCTAGTCTACAGAGTGAGATATTGTCTCAAAAAGCCAAACCTAAGCCAGGCGAGATGGCACACACCTTTAATCCCGGCACTCAAGGGCAGAGGCAGGCAGATCTCTATGAGATCAAGACCAGCCTGGTCTACGTAGTGAGATCAGCTGGGCCTTCAGGGAGACCAACTCTAGTTTGAGTCCAAAGCCTTCAAGTTGATGTACCACTTCCATACACACACCGGACTCATACATGTAGTGAGATCAGCTGGGCCTTCAGGGAGACCAAAGCCTTCAAGTTGATGTACCACTTCCATACACACACCGGACTCATACACATAGACACAAACATGCAATAAATAAATAAGCAGTAAATAAATTAAAAGCAAAGAAATAAATAAATGTAAAATCTTTTTTTTTTTTTTTTTTTTGGTTTTTTTTAGAAAAAGTTTCTTTTTAGCCCCCGCTGTCCTGGGGATCCTATGTAGACGAGGCTGGCCTTGAACTCACAGAGTGTCCACCTGCCTCTGCCTCCCGAGTGCTGGGATTAAAGGCGTGAACCACCATGCCCGGCAAATGTAAAATCTTTTTAAAGCCAAGCTAGAATTGGGGATGTAGCTCAGTTGGTAGAGTGCTTGCCAGGCATGCATGAATCCCTGGGTTCTATCCCCAGGATGATATGAACCGAGTGTGGTAGTGAACTCCTGTAATCCCAACACTCAGGACGTAGAGGCAGGAGGTTTGGAAGCTCAAGGTCATCCTCAACTACACAATATGAGGCAAGCCTGGGCTACATGAGGCCTTATTTCAAAACACAAAAACAAACAACCCAAAACAAACTGGCAGACCTGGCCCTTTCTCAACATCCTCAGGGACTGGTATACATACTGTCCCAGCAAAGTTCTGCTTTTGGGTAGTGGTATGCAGAAAATAGCTTTGCGGACCCTGTGGATACCATCCCTAGGTGCCTCTCCCAGGACTCATTCCAGTTCAGGGCTCTTGGGTGTCTCTGTTTCCCACATCCCAGCAGGGTTCTAGTCTATCTCTGTAAACTGCTCTCCTTCAGTCCCTCAGGCTCCCTCTTTTCATTGTACAACCCTAGACTCTCGCAGCTCTCAGCCAGACTAACAGGCCATCCCTCGTGTTCCCAGGCTGGAAGAACCAGGCTGTCTCACCACCCCACCCTCTGGGAACTTTAGGGCTACCTCTTCACTGAGCTTTGCTTCCTTCTTTTCTCTCAACCCTTTCTCCACCCTGCTGGGGAAGCCTATTAAAGCTGAATCTGATAGTATTTTTCTCTGCCCAAGGCCTTCCACCAGCCATTATCTTATTCAGAATTTAAAAGCCAAGATCCCTCAAGTCACCGACAAGCCCCCCCGCCCCTCTTCAGCCTCACCTTCTCCCCTTCCCTGCTCACGCCATGCTCACCACGGAACCTTTGCAAGTGTTGTCTCTAGGTTCTATAAGGCTTGCTCCCTCTTCTTTTAAGTCTCCACTAAAACATCACATGGTCAGTGAGGCCGTCTCTAACCATTTTTTTAAAAATGCTCTTTCCCCCATTAACCATGGGCCTTTAGGCTACCAGCTGATATACAGACATTTTGTCCTCTCCCTTTCAAGAACAGAAGCTTCCTGAAGACAAGGACTGGCCTTTTTCAGTGCTAAATCTGCATTCCCTAGAGTGGTGCCCATGGCAGATGTTCTAGACACACCAGAGGAACAAATGCTGGTCTGTGTCACCCCCTTGTGCAGTACCAGGTTTCCTAAGTGATAGCTTGAATCTCCAGTATGTGGGTGTGGAGGCATCTGAGACCAGGGACAGAGTCTCTGAGAAGGGGAATGACTCCCCCAGGAACATAGCTGGCCCTTGGGGGTCAGGGTCCTACTCGATTTTGCTCTGCACCAGAGGAACAAAGTCCCTCAAAGTCATTTTCTGTTCCCCAAGGGAGGGGTCACAACCTACTGCCACCAAATGCTGTGTCCCAATAGGAATTGCTGGGCCTGTAATCCCAGCACTCAGGAGGATTTCGGTTCCAGGTCAGCCTGGGCTATATAATAAGACCCTGTCTCAGAAAACAAAACAAAAATAGATTCTTACTGAGTCCTTATATTAACTTTCTTAATTCTCAGAACATGTCTCTCTTTTTTTGTTGGGGTTTTTGTTTTTTGCTTTGTTTTGGTTTGGTTTTTGCTTTTTTGTTTTTGAGACAGGGTTTTACCATGTAGCACTGGCTGGCCTGGAACTCACTATGTAGATCAGGCTGGCCTTGAACTCATAGAGAGTCACCTGCCTCTCCCAAGTGCTGGGATTAAAGGCATGCTGGGTCAATTCTCAGAACACTTGTACTTTTTTATATACCTGAAAATCCATGCCCAGGAGTAGGGGGGTGTCCCCAGGGTCAGGACTCAAGAACCTCTGAGTTATAAGTGCTCTGAGTTCATAGAAGAGAAAACTGAGGCCCAAGAGAAAGCCAGGACTCTGTGAGCCACAGTAGGCAACACCAGCAGAAGACCCTGCACCAGAAGCCCAGGGAGGGGACAGATACTAGAAAGGCAGGCAAAGGTCTTGACGCTGTGTGACCTCGGGTAAGCCAGACAACCTCTCTGGGCCTGCTTCCCCAGCAAGGAAATCCTGTGTTCATAGTCTGCGCATGTTCAGCAGGGCTCCTGGCCCCCAGCCCTCTGAACACCCCCATCGTGGAGCCGCCAGGCCTTCCTGTTTACTTGAGGCCCCTCTTGCGGCTGGGAGGCGACAGCCTTGGCCTCCTCTGCTCCCCGCTTCCTTCCTCTCCCACTTCAGCGTCTCCGGCCCAGGCCCTCGAGGGGGGCGGCCCTGAGGCCAAGACATGGGGGTGCAGTCAGGGGGGAGGGGGCATCTGAGGCCACCACCCCACCAAGGCTTGCCTAAGAGCATGCCTTCTCTAAGACTTTAAGGCTATAGAGACATTAGTCCCACAGGCTGCTGAGAATGTTCAAGAACCTTGAAATAAGCTCCTGCCTGGAATGTCCCTAGAGACCAGAAGAAAATGATAGCATTGGTGACCTTCTGATGCCCACCACACCCACCTTAGTCTAACAGTGACCACAGAGAGGCCCTCCTCCCCACCGGTAGGCTCCTGACTTCTTCCTGCCTCTGCTTCTCCCACTGAAAAGTCAGGTCTCCCTAAGCTGACTACATGAGGGCCAGCCGACTGAAGGCCACCAACCAATTTGACATGCTTTTTTTCTGTTTTGTTTTGAGACAAAGTCTCTTGTAGCCCAGGCTGGCCTCAAACTTGCTATGTAGCCGAGGATGACCTTGAACTCATGAGTCTCCTGCTTCCTATCCCATGTGCTACGGATGACAGCCTGTGCTACAACACCCAGTTTATGCAGGGCTGGGGATCAGAACCAGAGCCTTGTACATGCAAGGCAAATACTCTATCCACAGAGCTAGTCTTGATTTGTTTTGTTAAAGATGTGTGTGCACGCACATATATGTGCATCTGTGCATGCATGTATGAGTGCCCTCAGAGACCAGAAGTGGGCGCTGGATCCCTTGGAGTTACAGGTGGTTGTGAGTCCCCTTTCCCCCATTATGAGTGTTGGGAACCAAACTCTCCTCTGAAAGAGCAGGAAGCTCTGTTAACTGCTAAGCCATCTCTCCAGCTCCTAGTTTCTTTTCTTCCTTCCTTCCTTTCTTTTTATTTTGTGTATGAGAGTTTTGCCTGCAGGTATGTAATGCACCACATATGTTCAATGCCCACGGAGGCCAGAAGAGGGCTTTGGATCCTCTGGAACTGTAGTTACAGATGGTTGTTAGCCACCATATGGATGCCAGTTAACAAACTGGGTCCTCTGCAAGAGCAGCCAGTGCTCTAACCACTGACCCATCTCTTCAGTCACTTTCTTTTGAGGCAGGGTCTCATGTAGCCCAGGCTGTCTTCCAACTCACTACATCACTGAGGATGATCTTGAACTCCTGATCCTCCTGCCTTCACCTGCTGAGTGCTAGGACTAGAGGCACACATCCCCATGCTGGTAAGTCTTGGGACTGGGTCCCCTCAGATACTAATGGACAATCATGGGTTTAAAATGGATAAAGTCACTCAGTGGTGAAGAGTTTTTCTTAATTTGACCAGTGTAGTGAATGTTATAGAATTAGGAGAAAATCTCACTTATGGGGGATGATTCTCTGAATCATTCCTCAGGACAACCAGCTAGGTTTTCATAAACTAGGACTCACTTGAACTAATGAAACAGTAATTTAAAAACTAATGAGGGTTTTTCAGGCATTTTTCTCCAGCTCTTTCTCCTCCCCCATGCATCCCTCCGCTCACTTGCATGCTGCATGACCTTACGCAACCCTGATCAGAGGGGCCGGGAGTGGGGTATGTGGGTGAGTATATTTTAGGGAGGAAGAGAGTTTGAGATAAGCTCTCAATTACAGATGCAGCATGGAAGAGAGGGGTCCAGTCAGAGTGGAGTGGGGCTCCTGAGCTGCCTGTTTCCCCGGATGCCAACATGAGGGGCAGAGGAACAGGTATAGACGTCATCCGGAAACCTTGGCCCTGAAGAAGGCGCGCACCGGCTAATGAATGCCTGCCCCTTCCTCTCTTATCCTCATGTTAATTTGTTTCAAGTCTCCTTTAAAACGCTCACCTTTTATAACTGAAATACGTTCGTTTATTTTTTTATTTTTTATTTTTTTTGGTTTTTTTTTTTTGGTCTTTTTGAGACAGGGTCTCCCTGTAGCCCCAGCTGTCCTAGAACTCACTATGTAGACCAGGCTGGCCTTGAACTCCCAGAGATCCGCCTGCCTCTGCCTCCTGAGTGCTGGGATTAAAGGTGTGCGCCACCACACCCGGCTATGTTCGTTTATTTTAAGGGAGAGCTGAAATAGTAATGAAAACAGAAAGGCAAGCTCTCTGGCTGTAAACAGAGGAATGAGCACTGGCAACCCCAGGGGCAGGTTACACCTGGGGAAGTTGTGGCCGCTGGCTATGAGCTCTCTGGGCCAGAAGGGAGTAACTACGGATGGATGGGACAGGGGCCAAGGAGAGGTGAGCATCAATCAAGGCTTCTAACATAGTGAGGTCAAAAATGAAGAAGAGCGAGGGAGCCGGCTCTCCCAGGGACACCCAGGTGTCCCCTGCACACTCTGGCCAAGCTGCTCTGGTCCCTGATCCCAACTCTGTGCTGGCTAACAATTCCCTCCACATTCAGTGTGTCCTTGTCCTAATGCTGAAGCTGGAGGAGGAGGGTGGGACACAACACATGACCAAACCTGTTTTCGATCTGGAAGCAGTTCAAAGGGCAGGCTGAGGCCTTTGGGCCTTTTGGGTCCCCCTCCTCAGGGAGGCCACCCCTGACCTCAGTTTCCTGCCTTATGCCCTGTACAGCGCTCCAGTCACCAGCATAGCCAGATGGAGTGTGCTCATGGCCCCTTGCCTTGTCTAGGTCCCCAAGGATCAGGTATAGAAAACCGTGGCTTAGTTGGTAGAGTGCTAGCCTAGCTTGCATGAAGCCATGAACTTCATCCCTAGCACCACATAAACCAGGAGTAGTATTACAGACCTGTCATTCCAGCACTCGGGAGAGGAGGTGGAGGCCGGAGGATTAAGGTGGTCTTCAAGTACATAGAAAGGTTGAGGCCAGCTTGGGACACGTGAGACTATGTCTAAATGAAAGGAGAGAGAGAGAGAGAGAGAGAGAGAGAGAGAGAGAGAGAGAAAGAGAGAGAGAGAGAGAGAGAGAGAGAGAGAGAAACTTGCTCAGAGAGATGAGGGCTTGAGGCCAAAGCCACACCACAAAGTTGTAAGGAACCCTAGAACGGAACCTTGGAACCAGATGCCACCTGATCTCCAGACCCTAGGAGCAGCCTCTCTACCACCCCTGGACTGTCCAGACTTGACATGGTTCTGGGATGAGAAAGGGCCTGGGATTCCACCATAGCCAGAGGGAGACACAGCGGAGCTGGGCTGAGGCACAGGCAGGAACCGGAGGGCACTGGCTGGAGCCTCTGGCCAGGGCTACATGAATTACCTCACTTGCAAGCAAAGAAAAGGGAGTAAGAGCAAACGTCCTTGGCAATTCCTTTAGTGCTTGGATGTCCATGGAACAGGATAAAGTGTCTTCCTGTGTCTGTGCGCAGCCTGGCAGGGTGGAGGTGCTGGGCTCGCGCCAGGCTGCTTGGGGTCGGGGCAGGGGTGGGGCTGGCTGGTAGCTGGCCAAGGGCTTTAACTACTTCAGGGTGTCCAGGTGAGCGCAGACCTGGGAGAAGACAGTGTCCACCGAGCCTTCAGCATTGACCTGTGGGGAGACGGGATGTGAGGGCCAGGATGCCATGGCAGGGTCTAGTCCCTCCCCCAGCAGCAGCTCACTGAACAGGTCAGAGAGGACAGAGGCCGAGGGAGAGGGCTGGCCTAAGGCCACATGGTAAGCAGAGGCTGGGCCAGGCAGGAGCTCCCCACCTTGCGCACGATGCCACGATTCTCATAGAAGGCAATGACAGGTTCTGTGGCCTTGTAATAGGTCTCCAGCCTCTTCTTGATGGTTTCTTCATTGTCGTCCACACGGCCGCTGGTCTCCCCACGCTTCAGAAGCCGCTGGGTCATGGTCTCAGGGCCTGCGTCCACATACAGCAGCAGTGTGGGCTTTCCAATCTGTGGGGGAAGGAGGAGGTGAACATCATACCCCTGGGACCCATTTCTACCTCATCTGCCCACCTCTGAAACCCCACATGAGCCCCACCCAGAACATCAGAGGGACCTTCCTGAAAACAACCTCCCCTGCCTCTCACCCGCTCAAACCTCCTCCATGGCTACCCAGGGCCCTCAAGAGAAAACCCGAAGTCCTTACAGATCTAAGTGCTCTGCCCCCTCCCTCTGCTCACCTTGCTTTGGCCACACCGTTCTGCACTCCAGGCAGAAGTTTATCTGCACTCCAGGCCAGCCCTACTTAGTTCTCTTTGTTCAGAGCCCTTTCCCACCACTGAGACTAACCCTAACCCTCCCCCAGGCAGTCTCATAGACGCCACTGTTCCCTGCTCCATCCTCTCCCATTCCTCTCATGAGCCTCCAGGGATTTATTTAGTGACCCCCCTCCCCAGTTAGGACAAGAGTCCTGAGGGCTGGGTAGTACTTGACAAAGGAACCAGGACAGTGGGACAGGGTGAGGAAGTCTGAGCAAGGTCACAGTCACCACGGGAATAAGCCAGTCCTTACAAAGGTGACTTGGAGAGGTGAGGAGGAGGGAAGCTCTGGCCCTCAGTTCAGCCATCAGTGTGCCTTCACAGAGTCCACTGCCCTGCCTGGGCCTCACACTGAAGTCAGCAATGGCTGCCCTTCCTTCCCTTTCTGGCCCATACATCCCTGGGAGCAGCGAGTCTGCCTCTCAATCACTACCAGGCCTGGCATAGCCTAGGCTGGGCCTACAGTGAGGGAGGGGGGACCTTAGGTCTCCCCAGAGCTAAGCGAAACACAGCCACCCTTCCCCGTACAGCCTCAGGCTTGGGCCAGGACTTCCGAATAGCCTCAGGGCCCTCTATCCCTTAGACTGCAGCTGGGTCGGTCCTCACCCAGCCACCACAGCAGGCCAATAGGTGTTGCCACTCACACCATCTCTCCTGCCTCTGTCCAGCCGTGTAAACTTGGCTAGGCCACTGGGCCTCACTGAACCTAGTCCCTGCTTTCTGGGTGGTGACTGAGGAGGGGTGATCTGCCATCTCCTGACCCTGGATTGTCTGCTGGGTTCTTTTTTTTTTTTTTAATATTCTTATTTATTGTCTTTATTTTAGCTGTATGAGTATATTGCATGCATATATAAGTGTACCCATGGCGTGCATGCATATATATAAGTGCACCCAATGTCATACAAAGGTCAGAAATGGGTGTGGATCCCCTGGAACTATACAGATGGTTGTTAGCCACCTTGTGGGTGCTGGGAATCAAACCTGGGTCCTCTGCAAGAGCAGCCGCTGCTCTTAACCACTGAGCCATCTCTTCAGCCCCATGGGTTCTTTTCTAACAGAAGACTGTGAGTGGTAAAGGCCAGCCTAAGCGTCAAGGTCACCCCATCTGTCCGTTAACCATCAGCCTCTAAGCTTTTCTGAGTTCCCAGGGGACAGCAGGCTCTGTGTCCACAGGCTGGTAGAAGTGGTGGGGCTATGGGAACAGCTAAGCCTCTGGGCAGCGTGTCCCTGGCTAGGACTTCAGTTTCCCAGTCAAGACATGGGCACCTAGCTTGGGGAGTGGGTGCAGGACACTGCCTGTCCCCAAGGGAGTTCTGGGCACTTTTGCCAGCAGAAGCAGGCCCTACCTCCAGGCCCAACCCTCCTTCTTTAGTGAAGCCCTTGCGCCCCCTAGTGTCAAGATCTGAGAATTTCAAGTGCTTGAACTCCCAGAGGCAGCCAGAGGCAGCCAGAATCCTGAGCCTGTAGTAACCCAGGCAGCATGCACAACAGCCCCAGGGAGGATATGGACTTTCATTAACCCTATTTGCTAGATGTGGCTCTGAAGGTTTCAGCTGACCTCACATAGCCAGGGATTAGAGACAAGGGGTCCCTTGGGGCTGCCTGGCATCTGGCCACAGGCTCCATGCCTGAAGGAAGCCGGACCAACTCCCATTTCACAGATGGGGAAGCTGAGACCTGCCCCAGCCCACCAGGATACCCAGTTAGCCATCTCCCCACCCTTACTGCCTCGTCTCCTCAGTACCCTCAGTACCCACAGCCCCATGTTTGGCCTGTATGGCCTTGTGTGAGTGTAAATGTGTGCACTCATGTATATACATGGGTTCACATGCAGTACCTCTGTAGTGTGTGCTGCATCCAAGTGCACACATGTGCATGTGTGTGCAGTATGCCTGGCTTTATGCATGCCTGTGCATCCTGTATTGCCTACGGCTGATGTAGGTGTGGCTCATGTGCAGGCATGTCTGCCTATGTACATGTGGACTTATGAGAGATGCCCATTCTATGGACCATGTCCCTGGTGGGCATCCATTCTAGGAAGTTCAGCACCATCACTGGTCAAGATCAGCTTTCCCCAGCCAAACTCCTCATGGCTGGGAAGAGGATACTGGCTCCTCTCCGCGCAACATTCAAGGCTCTAGCCAAGGCTGAACCTTCCTCTCTCATGTCACTATGACCGCCCCCCATTCTGCCCCCCCCACATCAGCTTAACCTTTTCAGGGCAGCCCAGGCTGCTCCCTAACCCATGGACTGTGTGTTTACAGGGTATCAAGCCTCACAAGAATGGAGACTTGAGGGGCAGGGGCCGGGGGAGAATGGAGACTTGAATTTTCACACCTTCCCTCTAGACAGTTGCATAAAAGGGTCTCCCCTCCATTTCCAAATAAGGAAACTGAGCTTCAGAGAGAAGACTGGCCCAGAGTCTCAAGAGGTTAAGCTGGAGGCTGAACTCAGGTTTGTGAACTCCCAAGCCTGGTGCATCCCATTTTTCTGTACCTTTCTTTCTGACTCCCAAGAAGACCTCTGGAAAGGCCTCCTCACGCTCACCCCAGAGCCTCCCTCCATGCCTCCCTCTTTCTGAACTTCCGCCCAGCCCCAGGCTTACCCGGCGCTCAAACTCTTCCCCCTGCAGCACCTCCCGTGGGTAGCCGTCAATCAGGAAGCCATTAGAGGACTCCACTTTGGCTAGCATCGCGTCCCGGAGCATGTCTAATACGGTCTCCTGCCGGCACAGCACAGGAAGAGAGCCTGAACCTCCCCTCCTCACCCATCTGGGCCATCACATGCTGACACACCCAAACTGCCCTCGTCCCTAAGCATGTGAGTTCCAGCAAACCCCTCTCGCCAGGGGTCTCCTCTAGATGGCCTGGTGGGACAATGGTTTGGCCTTCACTGAGCCCCTTACCAGCTTGGGAAAGTTCTGAACCTGAGAGCATAGCTTTCACGGACCTTCCCCACCCTGACCCTCCACAAACTCAGGGTCTGGGGAGAGAAGGGACCATGACACTGTTGATTTATATTTCCAAGCATGACATAAGACATATGGATAAAGGAGGGGACCACTGGGTCAGCAAGATAGCTCAGCAGGTAAAGGAGCTTGTTGTCAAGCCCGATAACCTAAGTTCCATTCTGAACATCCACATGGTGGACTCCACATGGGCACTATGGTTTGTCCATCCTCCTCCAATAAATAAATAAATAAATAAATAAATAAATAGAATAATCCTGGGGCTCGAGAGACAGCTCAGTGGTTCAGAGCACTGACTCTCTTCCAGAGGACCCAGGTTCAACTCCCAGCACCCACATGGTGGTTAACAACCATCTGTAACTCCAGTTCCAGGGGTTTCAATCAATGCCCTCTTCTGACCTCCACTGACATTGCACTACAGGGATACACTTACATACATGCAGGTAATAAACTTATACACATAAAATAAAAATAAATAAGCTGGGCGTGGTGGTGCACGCCTTTAATCCCAGCACTCGGGAGGCAGAAGCAGGCGGATCTCTATGAGTTCAAGGCCAGCCTGGTCTACATAGTGAGTTCCAGGACAGCTGGAGCTACAGGGAGACCCTGTCTCAAAAAGACCAAAAAAAAAATAAATAAATAAAAAATAAATAAATAAATAAAAGATTAAAAAAATAAATAAATGTGGGGGCTGGAGAGATAGCTCAGCAGTTAAGAACACTGGTTGTTCTTGCAGAAGACCCAGGTTCGAATCCCAGCACCCACATGGCAGCTAACAACTGTCCATAACTCCAGTCCCAGGGGATCTGACAGCCTCTTCTGACCTCCTTGGGCATTGCACAACACGGGTACACTTACAATGCAGGCAATACAAGAATACTCATAAAATAATAATAAATAAATAATAAATAAATGTAAATAAAATGAAAGAAGAGGACCACTCCAGTATAAAGTTAGGGGGTCTGAGCTCGTGTTTGGGAAGTCAGGAGGGTCTGAGAGCGGAGAGGAAAGCTCATTCCACCATCCAGAAGGAGTGTGGTTGGGGATAGAAAAGCCAAGGAGCTGGGGGCTTTTGAGAGTGGGAGGAAGGGCCACATCCCACAGGGTCTTGAGAATTTCTGGTAGCCACTTTCTGCCAGGGGCAATGGGGAGCCATGGCAAGCTTCTGAACAAGAGAGAGCCACAGTCACTCTTACTAGTGCATCACAGGTTTTTCTGGCTTCCTCTCCCCACCCTCCACCCCTATTCAGAGCCTTATCATCCCCCACCCACTAGGGTTCACTCACCAGTGGCACCAGCTGACCCTTCTCCATGATTGCTGACAGTTTCTTGCCCCTGTCTGAGCCAGAGCTGACCTCAGCCCGCAGGAGGTCCCCGGTGGAGAGGTGGGTGAAACCATACTTCTGCACAATCTTCTCACACTGGGTGCCCTTCCCAGAGCCAGGCCCACCTGCAAGCACCCATCCATTCAGAAACCCCAAGGAGGAAAGACCCTGGAGGGACAACGTTCAGAATCCAAGGTGCAGCCCCAGGCCCAGGCTCCTATAGCACCTGCGCAGACCCTCCCTGCTTGCACACCTCATCTCTACCTGCAACTTACCCACCACAAAGATGATCTTGGTTTTCTTCAGCTTCTCTGTGGAAAGAAAGAGGGAAGCAGGACTCAGTCACTAGCTAAACAGCTAGAGTCACCTCTGTGACCCAGGCTTGAGCAGAGAGAGTGAGGATGAGCACATGGTGTTCCAGACTGAGGGACCCGCCCAGGCAAAGGCCTGGAGGCTGGGAACTCAGGCAAAGCTAAGGAATAGGGATGCTGACTCCGTGGGCGCCTCCCTGAGGGTGCTGGACTGCAGGGGGTTAGTCTCCCTCTTCACTGGGTTAGCTAAACAAGCAGCACCCCATGATTTTGTTCCGTAGTGTCCCCTACCCTTTCCTCCCTGGTCTGATCCTCCCATTGCCCCAGCAGTACAAAAGTGGAGCTGGCAACCACAACATATGTTGCCATGGAGATGGTTGCCAAGCAAGAGGGTTGTGGTGGGCAAGTAGAACTCTTGCCCAGACAGGGAGGTGAGCTAAATTTCCCAAACTGCCTTCTTAGAACCTACAGCCCAGGAGGCTGGGGTATAATGGATGACAGAGCATAGTCTAGTGTAAATGAGGCCCTGGGTTCCATAGCTGAAAAAAAAAAAGGACCTCACAACCCAGTGTACAGAGGGAAACTGAGGCCTAGAATGGGAAGGGCTTACTCAAGGGACAAATGAACCCAAAGCAGAACCTGAGGCTTTCTCTTGGATTTCCCCCTTTAGGGAATTGGAGCTGGGCCACAGCCTTGCTTGCTGTGTGACTTCAGGAAAGAACACCTTCTCTGTTCTGTTCCTGACACAGAAGGAGGTGGGCTTGACTACTCCTGAGAGACTGAAGCATAGAACTGTCAGAGAAGGGCACAGCTTGAGGTAGCTGAGGGAGTGGGATAGTGCTCACAGGCTTCAGGTAGTGGAGGCAGTCAGGTGCCTTTAAGAGCCATCCAGGCTAGGCCCCAGTGCCAGGCACTAGACGAATGGTCTTGCCAGAGCCAGCACCAGCCCACTCTGGGCTCCCTGCCCACCTTGAGTCTCTCTCGAGTCTCTTCTATACGAATCAGCGTATAGGAGCCAGGAAGACTCAAGACAGCAGGGCCAAGGATTTGCCTGTCCTCCCTAGGCTGTAGTTGGGAGAGTTGGAGCTGCTGCACAGGGCAGCCCCCTCCCCAACACCCATCTTCTCCAGAAAAAGATTTGGCTATAAATACCAGCATAGGTGAGCTCTGGGGCCCCAGAAGCCCCAGGAAGGCCTTGTTTCTAAAATTAGTACTGATGCCAAGCACCCCATGACAGGCCAGAGGAGGGAGCTGGGGCCCCCTCCAACCTTCCCAGCCTTCTCTTCGAGAGCACACCCCCTTTACACATGGGTACACTGAGGCCAGGAGGGGAACCTCGTACCTTCCATCCTGAGGTGCTGGGAGCTGGGTCAGTGCTCTGTAAGACAAGACACAGGCAGGACTGAGGGGTTCCCCTCCCACTTCTGGCTCAGGCTCCACAAGCCCCACCCACGGCAGCAGTGGGTAAATGCCAGGCTCCACATCAGGACACAAACTGGAAGCCAGAGAGGATAGAAGGGCCACCCAGGAGGCAGGGTGACCTTGGGAAAGTCACTTTCCTTCTTTTCTTCTACCACCTCACCTGAGCCAGGGCCCAGGCACCCCTCCCATGTGCCTTGGTCTGCTGGAGGCACCTGGTTGGCGGCCACAGAGGGTGTAGCAGCAGCACCCGCCCACTGAGAGCCTCCCTTTACTCCCAGGGCATGAGACCAGAGTCTGCCTGGTGCCTTGACAACGATCCCCAGGCTCTGGGAAGGTTGTCAAGCACCTTCTATCTGCTTGCCTGGGGACAGGACATGTGGGCATGAGGGTACCCTAAGGCACACAGATCCAGAGACCCCCTGGGGCATAGTCCTCTACAGTTTTTTGGTTGTTTTGTTTTAATTCTGTTTGTTTGAGACAG
The DNA here is from genome assembly GCF_000622305.1 of Nannospalax galili. Lineage (NCBI taxonomy): Eukaryota > Metazoa > Chordata > Mammalia > Rodentia > Spalacidae > Nannospalax > Nannospalax galili. The sequence goes on from NW_008331486.1 coordinate 5,455,496, forward strand.
GGTGGTCTCTCTCTGTAGCCCAGGCTGATCTAGAGCTCACTATGTAGTCCAGGATGGCCTCAAACTAACAGCAACCTCTTGCCTCAGCCTCCTGAGTGCTGGGATATCAGGAGTGACATTACCACACCAGGCTCTTTCCAGTTTTCACAGTAAGGTGGGTTCTCCCCACCCCCAACTCCTGCCCAAGGCAGGCCCAGGTCTATTTCACACATCCCCAGCCACATCCCCCTTGGAGACCTTTCTTCACTATCCCCAACTCGTCCTTCCTTCCGTCCTGTGAACCTTCTCTACTTGCACAACCCTTTTACCCCTCCAAGTCTCTTCAGAACTGCTTCCTCACTCCCCTCCCACCCATCACAAGACCCCTAGTCCCCACTGACACTGCTCGTGCTTTGGCCTTCCACCCTGGGTTTGCATCCCTTCTGCACTCCCTGACTTCTGTCCTGGTCCCCACTCTGCCCTCTCATCCTGGCTTCAGACCCCAGGGACTTCCCCTTCCCCACCTGTGTAACCAGCTCTATGTCACCATGCATGCTTCCCCGTCCCACCTCTGCCCTGCCCATCCACTTACCATCCTCCTCCCTTTCAACCTCTCTCCTGTCTCCCCACCATGATTCTGGATCATAGCCAGCCTCCGGACTCTACAGGCCCACCAAGCAGTGGGCGGATGGATTCTCCTTGGCATCAGCTATGTCACTCTCCTACTCACAGCCTCTTATATGGCCCTCTCAGCCCCCCAAACCAAGCCTGAACCCCTCAACCTAGCAATCTGTCCCCTGCTTTCTTGTCTACTGAGATGTCCCCCCTCTAGGCCTTTGTAGTGCTATACTCAGTGCTGCTGTTTAGGCCTCCTTCAGGAAGCCTTCCCAGACTCTACCCCACAATCACACGCTGACAGCTGTGCTACCTTCTTCAAACTTCAGGTTGCAAGACATTCAGCACAAGGTGTCAGGCCACTCTGTTTCACCACAGGTCTGGGGCTGCCCATCTCATTGGGCCTGTCCAGGGGTGAGCATAGCACTAACAACCAATCTGAGGATGGAATTGCAGAGGAAGGCAGACTAGCTGAAGGGTCCGGCTGGGGTCAAGCTCAGGCCTGGCGCCCAGAACCAGAGAAAGATCTGGAGCCGCTTTGTGGACAGGTCTGTCTGATGTCTGAATTACAGCCTCGGGGCCTGCTGAGTATGTAGAAGTTAGAGTGAAGCTACCCAGTCACTCAGCAGCTGCCCGGGGAGGAGTGTCCCAGGCCAGAGACAGCCACTGGGAAGTCCTTGGAAGTCACCCACCCTACCTGCCCTGCCCCCTCCTGGTAACCTAAGCCCCTCTGTCCCACAGACACCTGCCACTTCCTTGGTCTAAAATAACTTGGGTCGTGAGGAGGCCTTCAGGAGGCCAGGGGTCCTGGGCAGAGTAGGGTTACAGGCTAAGCACCCAGACCTTCCTTATAAGTCCTCCTGGGTCAAGGCTCCAGCAACTCCTAGTGTGACTGAGTGGTCCTTTAGGTACCCTGGGGAGCTAAGGCCTGGAAGGACTGCTTCTTAAGGCCTGCTTCTCCTAATGTTGCCCAACAGCAGCCCTCACAGAGGCTGGCAATCAGCTCGGGTTCAAATCTCAGCTCCCATCACTCAGCTGTGTGACCTTGGGCAGAGAAGGGACCTCTCTGTCTTGCTGCTGCTAAAGTGTCCTGGGTGAGCAGCTGACCAGGGCTGTGAGCAAGGCCCCAAGTGCTGACCCCAAGGCTCCTACATGAGCCTCCTGCAGGGAGGGGCTGTGTCAGGGGTCCAACATCTAAGTCTTCCCAAAACTTGAAGTGACATTCTGGCCTTGGGAGCATGTGGACTGACCCTGCCCAGGTCCTCTGGGCTATGGTGGCCCCTCTCAGCTGGAATGTGCCAAGGACATGGGACCTGGAGCCCCAGGAGTGCCAGCGTGGGACAAAGAGGTCTAGGAGACTGGGAGAGGGACACACACACACACACACACACACACACACAGCACATGCACCCAGATCTAAAGGAACACAGATATACAAATACACACAGCTCATAGCCATGGCTACATACATACAGACATACAAACCCAAGGGTAGCCTGGCACTGGCTCCCCTGCCCTCTGCCAGGTGACGCCTCCCCACTCCCCGGGCGGAAGCGTTCCCAGGAAGCGCCCCCAGGCATCCACATCCGCAGACGGTGAGGCAGTCCCACACTGACCTGGGGGAGGGAGCGGTGGGCGTTGGGGCCAGTGCGTGCCCTGCCCGTCCTCGCAGTCGCCTGTTTATAAGGCTGCCAGCGCGTGGCATGCCGGGAAGCCAGCACTCTAGCGCGATGGCAGGGAGGGAGAAGGGAGGAGGTGAGAGGAGGGAGCAGGGACCGGACGGGGCCCCTGATGGAAAACCCGCGCAAGAGTCGGCATCCCCTCCAGGCACCCCTAGGGGGCTGTGCCTGCACGGGATTTTCCATTCCTCTGTCACCCCCCACGGTGCCCACATCACCCCGGGGAGCTAGGGTGGGGGTGGGGGTCTCAAGGTCAGACTTCTGTGATACTGGTGCTGGAGAAACTGGTGCTCAGGGAGATGAGATCCCACAATATGTTGGTAGCAGAGAGGCCAGATTACAGAAGACAGGAGGGGACCAGGGCTCGAGCTTTGGGGTTCCAGGGCCAGTCTCCATGTATCTCCTTAGACCCCCGGACACACACCCTGAGACTCCCCTATTGGTAAAGACCCTTTGTGCTCCTCTGGGACTGAAATTCCTGGGATCCCAAAGATCTGGTGGTTGGGTAGATGATGGTAAGCCACCCCTGACCCCACTGCTAGGCAGTGCCCATGGTCAAGCACAGAAATAGAAGAATTTCAGAAACTCTGTACCTAGATGGGGGGGGGGGTTGCCCACCATGATAACTTCAGCTAATGAGCACTGGACAGACAGTGGACTTCTGCTGGTGCCTGGGAACCCCTAAGCACAGAGGCGCAGAGGAGGACCATGAGGCTGCCTGAGGCTCCGGATTGAAAGCCATGTGCTGGGAGTCCAAAAACAGCAGGCAGGCATGGAAGCCCAGGGCTAGCCAGGTTCAGAACTCAAACCACACACGACCTGGAAGGCAGTGGCTCCAAATGGTAAGGTAGGGCTGAAACTGAATTTGTTTTGCAAATGCTAGGGAGCCAGGGAAGGTGTTTGGGAGATGCACTTTGGCACACCTCAGGGGGTGGGGCCTTAGCTACAACAGCAACCTGAACACCAGGAAATCTGGATCTAGTCCCAATTTATTTTTCCAGTCTTAGGGAGGGTGGATGCAGTGAATGGTTTGGAAATGGTTTGAAAGACCCTCTCAAAAGCCCTGGTGTGTGTGTGTGTGTGTGTGTGTGTGTGTGTGTGTGTGCACTCGAGAGTACTGACACATTATTTGGAGAAAGAAAATTGATGATATCATCAAAATTTCCACCATGCCCCACTTTTAGAAATCCATTTCAAGCAAACCCTTGTGGGAACAAAATTCATACAGGAAAAGTTCCTAAAGCCAGCTGAGACCCGCTAGGGTCAGGGATAGGTGGGAGATGGTGACCCTGTCAACAACATCTATGCAAGCAGTCAAGCCTGATGGTCCTTGGTGGTGTAGCAGGCCCCAGATACTCACACTTTAGTAAAGGATGGACAAGCAGAATACCTGCCCAGGTCTTATCTCACCTGCATAAAAATTATTCTAAGCAGTGCAGGTAGGGGTGGGGATATGGCTCAGGTGACGGAGTAGGCAGGAAGCCCTGGGTGTAAGTCCCAGTACCACATACACTGAGCAAGGAGGTACAAGCCTCTGATCCCAGCACTTGAGAGATGGAGACAAGGGGATCAGAAGTTCAAGATCATCCTTGGCTACACAGTAAATCTGAGGTCAGATGAGCCCATCTCAAAAAAATAAAAGAGAGGGGCTGGAGAGATGCTCAGCGGTTAAGAGTACCAGCTGTTCTTGCAGGACCTGGGTTTGCTTCCCAGCAACCCACATGGTGGCTAAGTGTCCATAACTCCAGATCCAGAGGATCCAACACCCTCTTCTGACCTCCAAGGGCCTTGCATGACACAGGTGCACTTACATATATGCAAGTAAAACACTCTTACACACAAAGATTTTAAATTAATTAAAAATAAATAAGTAAATAATAAAAATAAAAAATAGGACCAGTGATATGGCTCAGCAGGTAAAGATGGCTTGCTGCCACACCCAGTGATCTGAGTTCAATCCTAGGGACCTACATGGTAGAAAAAAAAGAATTGACTCCTGTGGGTTGTCCTCTGACCTCCATGCATGCCTTGTGGCATGCACATACTTTCATACACACACACACACACACACACAATTTTTTTCAAGTCTTTATTAAATTTTTGTGTCATACAATATATTATGATCATATTTAGACCCTCTTAAAATGAATAATCTTTTAAAATATAGTTATTATTTTTGTTTTTTGTGTATGAGTATATTGCCTGCATGTATGTAAGTGCACCCCTGTCATGCAATGCCCACAGAGGTCAGAAGAGGGCATGGGATTCCTCTGGAAGTGGAGTTACAGACAGGTGGGATCTGGGAATTGAACTCAAGTCTTCTATAAGAGCAGCCAGTGCTCTTAACCACCAAGCCATCTCTGCAACCCTGAAATGAATAATCTTTTTTAAATTTTATTTTATTTATTATTTTTATTTTATGTGCATGAGTATATTGCCTGCATGTGAGTGCACCCATGTTGTGCAATACCATGGAGGTCAGAAGAGGGCTTCGGATTCCCCTGGAACTGGAGTTATGGACGGTTCATAGTCGCCATGTGGGTGCTGCACCCATGTTGTGCAATGCCTTGGAGGTCAGGCTTACTCTCCTGGAACTGGAGTTAAGGATGGTTCGCAACCGCCATGTCGTTGCTGGGAATCGAACTCGAGTCCTCTGCAAGAGCAGTTAATGCTCTTAACCGCTGAGCCATCTCTCCAGCCCCAATTGTTGTTTTTTTTTTTAAATACTTTATTATTTTTCTTTTATGTGTTTGAGTGTTATGCCTACGTGCACCCGTGTCACGCAATGCCTACGGAGGACAGAAGAGGCTGTTGGATCTCCTGGAAGTGGAGTTATAGACAGTTGTTAGCTGCCATGTGGGTGCTGGGATTCGAGCCCGGGTCTTCTGCAAGAACAACCAGTGTTCTTAACCACTGAGCCATCTCTCCAGGCCCTGCCTTACATTTTTATAGTAACAGAACAAAGAAAAGACATAAATCAAGACACTTTTCAAACACATTAGAGGATATATTCAGTAGGCAGGTCACAGCAAAGCAAAGGGTTTTTTTACTATAGGTCTCAGATGCTATTTGATGACATTCTTAGCCTTTTAATTGGTGAGACAGGTGGTCTGCTAGGAGAATACATTCTAAAAGGTTTTTTTATCTGTTAGTCACAGGATAATAGATCAGAAACAGAGGCAGGCAAGGAGTGGCTATTTAGGGGGCTAAAGATGGCCTGAGATAAATGGTAATTAGGCTCTGGACCAGCAACATTCAAAACTCTGAAAAACCAAAACCAAACAAACAAACAAACAAACAAACAAACAAACAAACAAATTCAGAGCTGTAGAGAAGTGGGCTTCTGAAGCTAGCTTTAGCAATGAGCAAAAGGTCTCCATTGGGTTCCACTTGAACTGAGAATTGGAGTGAGGGACTAGATCCTAAAGCCTGCAGCTCTCGGCTCAACTGAACTCCCAGCAACTGGTCCACACCCAGCATCTGACCCCTCCAACCTCTCTTCACACTCACCTGCGGGAAGGCAGAGGAGCCTCAGTGTTCTAAGGAAAAGTGCTGTATCTCAGGCTGACACAGGCCTCAAGACAGCCCATATTGTGACACTGTAAGGATTCTGCTCCTCCAGGACCCTCATCACGGTCTGCGGTCTGCGTCACAGTGGCTGCTTGGTTCCTGACCCTGCCACCCCCTAGGGCCTCCTGCCTAGCCTGAGATCTCGATGGAATGCTACAGATCTGAAGCATCAAGGCTTTGCCGCCCTCAGGCTGACATTCCTGGCCTTCAGCCATCTGGAGCAGAGCCTCCTGCCGCCACTACGGCCACTACGCTCCTACCAAGAAAAGCTTTTCACTCCCAGTTTCTGGTCCCAACTGACATGCTTTCCCTCACCAAAGACATCTGATATAGAGTGTGGCATGTGGCTACTATGGACTACATGGAACAAGGGACAAATGCTAAGCACCTCCCATCCTCAGTGGCTCTACCACCTTGGCTGGCTCACAGCCCAGGACAGCTCTCTTTTCTCCCCCAGCCTTGGTCTCTCACAAGTCACTCTTTGTTAAGCCTGAGTCCCAAGGGTATCTTATCTCCCTAAACAGGCTGTAATCTCCCCTGGAGTCAGGGACCCTTCACTTCTTGGCAGTCTGGAGTAAATAGCTCTCCTGCCAAAAGGCTGGCAGCCATGTGCAGCCACTGTTCACCAGGCCCTACCCTGGGCACAGTCTACCAGGCTTACTCTTACCTGCAAGGTAATTTTTCTGCCCTCAGGTCCCTGAGCCCCAGTGCTGACCTTTGGTTCCAATCCACCTGCTCTCACTGTTTCCCCTACCCTGACCCCCTTCCTTATCTGGCCCAGATGTCTTCCCTCAACCTCTGTAGGAATTCTGAGAACTCATGGTGCCCTTCCCCTCCCCAAAATCCAAGCTCCTTGAGGGCACTGTTTTTAGCCACTGGTACTCTCAAAGACAAGTAACTTGTCCATCACAGATGTCAGGTCTGGACCCAAGACTCTCCAGACAGCTCAAACAGTAGAGTGATTACCCACTCCCCCCACCCCCAGCTCCTAGCCCAAAGGATGCAGCCTGGTCCTCGGGACACTTCCAACTGATACACACATTCAGAGAGAGAGAGAGAAAACAGACTCAAGACTCAGAGGAGGGGCTTAGGTGTGTTTATTCCTGTATAAATCATTACAAAACCAGATCTGGGACTGTCACTGCCCCCCATTACCTCAGTGTGCAATGGCTTGCAGCAGGCTGGTCCCTCCCACTCCACAGCCTCCTCCCAGAAGCCCTTCCCTTACAGGCTGCGGAAGAATGGGGGGGGGACAGACATACCTCACCCAGTCCCAGCTTTAATAAAGTGCCTGAGCGAAAGACAGAACCCAGGTGACTCCAGCTTCTGTCTCTCTAAACCCATCCCAGTCAGACTTGGGGAAGACACCCCTCTCCAAAGTCCTCAGCATCTCCAAACAAAGACTGCCTGAGATCTGGGATCCCTCTTTCTCCGCCCTGAAGGCTCCTGGGAGCCCTCTCCTGCTGGAGGGTAGGAAGAGAAGCCTGGTCTTTTAAGAGCCAGGCTAATGGCAGCTGGGCTGAGGGGCTAAGAAAAAAGCTTAAGGTTTGTTCCATTTCTGTCAGTTCCCCAACCGTGGGGACATTTGCACAAAAAATACCCTAATGTTTTCTAGAGGGTGGGGAAGGGCACCTCATGGCACCCCTTCCCCAGGGAGCTGAGTCCCCCAGCAAGGGATGGTAGCTGGGGGATCTAGACTTAGGTACACTGGAGAGTGAGGGTCTCTGCACACAGGAACCTGACATCATCAGAGGGTGCCAAGAAGAGGGAAAGGCCTGTCCAAAGTCACTCAGAAAAAGCCAAGACCTGGACACCCGCCTCCTACCTCCTGGGCCTCACCATCACTTTTGTAACCTGGCACGTTCTCTGGCCTGGTCTCCTGAAAGCTCCTACCCCATATACCGTCTCTGATGCTGGCAACTGAGGAGAAACACCCAAGCCCGCAGCTCTTTGGGACAGGACCCCATTGTCCCAGCTAAGGAGGAAGTGATTTGGGGCCCATTCCTGGGGCTCTGGACCAAGGCCTCACAGGAAAGGACATGTCTTAAGCCTTAGATTGACTCAGAAAGACCCCATACCCTGATTGACTATGCTCAGACCCTGACTAGACAAGAAAGACCCCTTGACATCGATTAACCACAAAGCATCCCAAATCCCTGATTGGCCAAGAGATACCCCCAGCTGTGAGGCTGGAGGACAGAAACCTCATCAAGGCCCTGATTGGCTAGGACGCATTCCAGCCAGCCTAGATTGGTTGGAAGATGGCCATGGTAGAGTGGTTGAGCCCAGAGCCACTTCGCCTGTGTCCCTCCGAAGTTCCACGGACAGGGTGGCTAGGTCCAGGAGGGGTGGGAGAAGGTGATACCGTAGATCTGGGCCCAAGACGAGAAGACTCTCTTCTCAGTGATGAAGCGGTGATGGTTGCCCTTGCGGCTGTGCTCATTCTGGATGTAGGTGACACACTCATCTGGTCCCTTGGGCTCATAGTAGTGGTATGGCATGCGCTGCAGGCGGGGCCGCTGGCTGGGGACAGCAGACAGTAGTGTCAGTGCAGAGTGGGCATCTGCAGAGGTCTTTTTCCCTTTCCACCCCTCACCTACTCTACAGCCTAAGTCTCTGCCCCTCCTCATGCCTGTTTGCCTATCAATAAAATGGGTATATGGCAAACTAGGTTTATAACTATCAAGCTTCTTTTGTTGTTTTTGTTTTTTGAATCAGGGTCTCCTTTTAGCCACAGCTAGCCTGGAACTTGCTATGTAGACCAGGCTGGACTCTGCCTCCCCAATACTGGGATTAAAGGCATGTGCCACCATACCCAGCTTATCAAGCTTTTTAAAAATGTAGTGGAGACTCCCCAACAGAGCATCAGAGAGGGAAAAGAGGGCAGTGGTCTCTGTGACTTCAAGGCCAACCTGGTCTACATAGTGAGTTCCAGGCCAGTTGGGGCTACAGGGAGACCCTGTCTCAAAAAGACAAGAATGAAAAAAAAAAGAAAGAACTGTGGAATATTGAGCTATAGGGCTAGAAAAATAGCTCAGTGGTTAAGAGCACCTGCTGCTTTTGCAAAGGATCAGGGTTTGGTTCCCAGCATCCACATGGTGACTCATAAGTGGCTATAACTACTATAGTTCCAGGGGAGCTGGCACCCTCTTCTGGCCTCTGTGGGCACTGCATGCACTTACACATATGCAGGCAAACACATACATCAATAAAAATAAATCTTTAAAGAATCTGTAGGGTCTGGGGGCCTGGCCACACCTTATAGTTTGTGAGACCTTGGATCCCTCACTAAACACTCTCCTCAGGTTTTTCTCACCTAACAAATGTGGAGAAGGACAGTACCTGCCCCTCAGGGTTGCTGTGAAGAACAAGCAAAAATGCAGCCATGCTTGGTACATGGTCAGCACTCAGTAAAACACACCTGTAACTCAACAGACTTTTCATAATAGTCATTATGACAAAAGAAACAACCTAGACCAAGCTTGGAGTGGGAGCCCTGAGGCAGCTTCAAAGACCCCATCTCTGTAGAACAGCATGAATTCTCAGAGGTGCCCCAGTGAGGTCTCCAGACCTCCCTACTCTACCCTGTGACCAGTAACTGGGGATGGCCCACAGAGGGCATTGGTCAGGAGCACTCACCTGCAATAGTCAGGAGGGACCATGCCATAGACGTGCACGTGGTCACACAACTCCACTGCAATCACCATGGTAAACCAGCCTGTGCTCAACCATGAGTGGGACTTTTCCCTGGGGGCAGAGAGGGGTCATGATGAAGGGACATGCAGGCAGGTTTGGTGAATAGGCAGGGAGGAATGGTCACCCAATAGAGGTTCTCCCAGGAATTCCACCCACCATCTACCCAGGCAGTGCTCCCACGCCAATTGCCTGTGTCTTGCCCACTGTGGGAACATGTATGTTGGCAGAGGGCTTTCCAGGCAGAGGTGAAGGGCATGACATGGCTCGAGCTCCTCTGAAGGCAGCAATGGCAACAGGGCATGCTAGGATTCCTTGAGAGATTGGTCATAGTTGGGGCAGGCTGGGAGTGACCATGATCACAGAGCAGCTGTGCCTCCTCTGGAATCAATAATCAGAGAAGGTCATGCCGAGGTGATCACAGCACAGAGCAAAGTGTAAAGAACAGCTAAGGACCTGGGGCTGTGCTGTCACTATAGCAACCACCAAGGCTTTTTGAGCACCTGGCATTTGGCTGAGAGATGCTGCAAATGTCCAGTGTACCCTGGAGTTCTTGAATATAGATCTGTCATTAATAGTCTTTTTGGTATTGATTATATCTTAAATTTAAAATGTATATTGTAGCCGGGCGTGGTGGCGCATGCCTTTAGTCCCAGCACTCGGGAGGCAGAGGCAAGCAGATCTCTGTGAGTTCAAGGCCAGCCTGGTCTACATAGTGAGTTCCGGGACAGCTAGGGCTACAGGGAGACCCTGTCTCAAAAAGACCAAAAAAAATTAAATTAAAAAAAAAAAGAGTACAATAAAAAAATATTTTTTTAAAGAAAATATATATTGCATATATTTGGTTGAATATTGCATATATTTGAAAGTAGCTTTTTTTTGAGACAGGGTCTCCCAGTAACCCCAGCTGGCCTGGAACTGGCTATGTAGCCCAGGCTGGCCTCAAACTCAGAGATCCGCCTGGCTCTACCTCCCCAGTGCTTGGGAGTAAAGGCATGCGCCACCACGCCCAGCAAAAGTAATTCTTTAAAATAAGAAAACTCGCCAGGCATGGTGGCACACTCCTTTAATCCCAGCACTTGGGAGGCAGAGGGATCTCTGTGAGGTCAAGGCCAGCCTGGTCTACATAGTGAGTTCCAGGTCAGCTGGGGCTACAGGGAGACCCTGTCTCAAAAAGACCAAAAGATAAAATAAAATAAAATAAGAAAACTAGACCAGGCATTGTGGCACATGCCTTTAGTCCTAGCACTTGGGAGGCAGAGGGATCTCTGTGAGTTCAAGGCCAGCCTGGTCTACAAAGTGAGTTCCAGGCCAGCTGGGGCTACAGGGAAACCCTGTCTCAAAAAAACCAAAAAAAAAAAAAAAGAAAAAGAAAAAAAAAAAAAGAATAGAAAAGGAAACTACATCTCTATCTGGCAATGGAAACAAATATCACACAAGTAACTGAAGTCAAGAATAAAACAAATTATCATATCCCCCAGTAGATCTTAAAAAGCTGAAAACTTCCATAAGTAACTATATAAGTCTGACACCTTTGATGAAATGCACCAACTCCGTAAAACTCATGAACTACCCAAGTTGAAATAAGTCACCTGAACACTCTATAATGTTAAAGAAAATTAATTCAGTAAAAATCTTCTGGGGCCTGGGATGCAGCTTACTAGTAGAGTATACTTAGCGTGCTCCGGGCCCTGGGTTCCACCCCCAGCACTGCTGACTCATCTGTCCAGCCCTTTATTATTTTATTTTATGTATATGAGTGTATTGCCTGCATGTATATAAGTGCATTCATGTTGTGCAATGCCCACAGAGGTCAGAAGAGGGCATCAGATTCCTTGGAACTAGAATTACAGATGGCTGTCAGTCACCATGTGGGTGCTGGAAACTGAACCCAGGGTCCTCTGCAAGAGCAGTCAGTGTTCTTAACTGCTGAACCATCTCTCCAGCCAGCCCTGAGAGGGTCATTTTTCAATGCATGACCCTGAGACTCAAACACAGCAAGGGTAACTGTGACAAAAACACACTGGGTTGAAGATCCTAGCCAGTGCGATAAGACAAGAAAACAAGCAATAAGAGGCACACTGGAAAGGAAGAAATAAACTGCCCTTATCTGCATATATCATCATCAGCCTGAGCAATCCAAAGAGTCTATAAAAATCTCCTAGAACCAATAAGTCAGTTTAATAGTTATCGGGTCAACACATAAAAATTGATCATCTTGGGTGGGAGAGATGGCTCAGTGGTTAAGAGCACAGGACCTGGCTAACAACTGTCTGTAATTTTAGTTCCAGGGGATCCAATGCCCTCTTTTGACCTCCACAGCCATTGCACAACACAGGTGCACTTACGTATATTCAAGTAACACACCCATACACATAAAATAAAAATAATAAAGCCGGGTGTGGTAGCCCACACCTTTAGTCCCAGCACTCAGGAGGCAGAGGCAGGAGGATCTCTGTGAGTTCAAGGCCAGCCTGGGTTACATAGTGAGTTCCAGACCAGCTGGGGCTATAGGGAGACCCTGTCTCAAAAAGACCAATAACAATAATAATAATAAATAAAATATTTTTTAAAATTGATCTTTGATCTCACAGAGATCTGCCTGCCTCTGCCTCCGAAATGCTGGGATTAAAGGCCTGTACCATTAACACCTGGCCTCCACACGGCAGACCATCTGTAACTCCAGTTCCAGAGGATCCAACACTCTCTTCTGTCCTCCACTGGCACTGCATGACATGGGTATGCTTACACACATACAGGCATAACACTCATACACATAAAATAAAAAAATAAAAATTTAAAATAAATCTTTAAAATAACAATTAGGTATAAATCTACCAACATGTATAGAAGATGTATGTTGAATATATCAGGTTCAATAAAATAGATGAAAGGTTTCTTGGTCTTTTTTTGAGATAGCCACAGCTGGCATGAAACTCACTATCTAAACTCTGCCTGCCTCTGCCTCCTGAGTGCTGGGATTAAAGGCATGCACCACCATGCCCAGAGTGAAATAGACTAAAGTTAAATATGCATATTATTTTTTTAGCATGGCAACCATATTTTTTAAGCACTTTTTAAAATTTATGATTTAAAAAAAAATTTTTTTTTGGTCTTTTTGAGACAGGGTCTCCCTGTAGCCCCAGCTGTCCTGGAACTCGCTATGTAGACCAGGCTGGCCTCACAAAGATCTGCCTGCTTCTCTCTCCCAAGTGCTGGGATTAAAGGTGTGCGCCACCACGCCCAGCCAAAAAAAAATTTATTATTTTTATTTTACGTGTATGAGTGTATTGCCTGCATGTATGTGAGTGCACCTGTGTTGTGTAATGCCGCAGAGGTCAGAAGGGGGCTTCTGATTCCCCTGGAACTGGAGTTAAGGACGGTTCGTAGCCGCCATGTGTGTGCTGGGACTCGAACCTGGGTTTTCTGCAAGAGCAGTCAATGCTCTTAAGTGCTGAGCCATCCCTCTAGCCCCATGATTTTTCTTTTATGTGTATGAGTGTACTGCCTGCATGTATGTAAGTGCACCCACATCATGCAATGCCGACAGAAGTCAAAAGAGGGTGTCAGATCCCCTGGAACTGGAGTTAGGGATGGTTGTTAGCTGCCATGTGGGTGGTGGGAATTGAACCAGGGTCCTCTGCAAGAGCAGCCAGTGTGCTTAACCACTGAGCCGTCTCTTCAGCCCCAACATATTTTAAATTATATAGGTGGCCCATAGTTTATATTGGAAGGTAATCACCTGGGTTTCCAGGGAGATTAACCAGAGAAGAGAATGCTGGGAAAGATATATCCTTAGAGCAGAGCATGCTGGGAATAGTCAAGATTTTCCCTGAGGTGCCACACTATGGGGATTACCTCCTAGGAAGATGCTAGGAGTATCTGTAACCTTAGAACAAAGCATTCTGGGAGCATCAGTTCCCACAGGGTAACAGAGGCTAGGGGGAAACCTAGCTGGGAGGTGAGGCATGCAGGGCCTTTGGAAATGACCCCTGTTAACAGCTGGGTATACCAGAGAATGGCAAGAAGCATCCACCCCCTCAGCACAGTGCATGCTGGGAGTCACAGACCCTCTGGGAAATGCATGCTGAGTGCACAGGGATGACCAGAGCCAGCGGGAGGAGGCTGGTACCTGTCCTTTCCTGTCTCACCCCGGAAGAGGTCGTCAAATTGCTGCATGCGTGCGGGAGAGACAGCATAGGCCTCCATATTGGGGAAGACGAGGCCTGCCCGTTGAATGACGCGCATCAGGCTGCCCTGGGGCTTCTGCATCTTGCTCGGGGGACCCCAGAAGATGAACACAGTCTCGGGGGTCCGGTTGACAAATTCCTGGGGCCTCCGCAGCACACGGAACACACTGGAATGGGCCACTACCCTGAAGGTAGTTTTGTTACCAACGTCGCCCCAGTAGCCGGTGGTGGGCGCATCATTCATGCGGATGGTGCACTCAGCCTGCTCAATCTCGGGGCCCAGTTTGGTGCCCAGCAGGTGGCTGGAGCTGGTGACGATCACACACTGGTTACACCGGGAGGGCAGCGTCTGTGGGGGGTGGCAAGGAAAGTGAACATAATCAGAGCCACTCTGCACGGCCCTGTGCTCTATGCAGACAGGCCTGGGGAGTCAGGAATCATAATGCCCATTACAAAGTTCAGCAAATATTCCCAACAAGCTGGGGACATAGCCATGAACAGAGGACACCCGACTCCTCTCAGGAACCTTACCACCACAGCTGGGCAGCAGAGGCTCATGAGGCTCCCCCAAGAGAATTTATGGGCAATTAATGTTGCTGGGGCAGGGGAGACATTTTCCTCAGTGGTGTAGACATTGGTAAGTTGCCCAGGCTCCTGTAAGCTGACCCCAATGAAACTCACTGGATCACTAAACAAACTAACCAGAGTAGACTAGTTAGGAAGAGAAAGGGATCAGGGGAGTGGGAGGAGGAGAGGGACAAGGAAAGGTAATTGGGGGTGTGTGTGAATATGATCAAAATATGTAAATATATGCATGTATGAAAGTGTCACAATGAAGCCCATTACATGTAATTACATATAAAAATTTTATATATCTCAAAAAGACCAAAAAATTTTTAAATATATTATTTTTATTTCATGTGTCTGAGTCTTTGGCCTGCATGTAAGTGCACCACATGAATGCAAGAGGGCGTCAGATCCCCTGAAACTTGAGTTATGGATGGTTGTTAGCCACCATGTGGGTGTTGGGAATAGACCCTGGGTCCTTTGGAAGAACAGCAAGTGTTCTTAACCGCAGAGCCATCTCTCTAGCCCCCTAAAATTTTTATTTTTTGAGACAGGTAGCCCCAACTGGCCTGGAACTCACTATGTTGACCAGGCTGGCTTTGAACTCACAGAGATCTGCCTGCCTCTGCCTCTCCAAGTGCTGGGATTTTGCGCTTCAAAGCCGGGGTTTTTTTGTTTGTTTGTTTGTTTGTTTTAAAGCAGCTTCCAGCTGGAGCCAGACAGCCAACAGAATAGATGCTAGGGGGAAAAAAAAAGCCTGGGGTGGGTCTTCAGGAAGGAAGGGAGGCTGGCTTCTTTAGAACAGTTATCTCCTTACAGTGACATCTGAAGATAGGTTGACATTTAGCGAAAAGTATTCCAGAGGCACTCACAAGCACAGACTGAGCTGGGAATACAGGCAGGACGTGAGAAACAGAAGGAGGCTGGATGAATTAACTAGAAGAACAGGTCACCTCATCAGGAGGGCAGGGCTTGCACTAGAACCCACGCGGTGGCTAACAACCATCCATAACTCCAGTTCCAGGGGATCCAATGCCCTCTTCTGACCTCCTCGGGCACTGCACGACATGGGTACACTTTCAAACATGCAGGCAGTACATTCATACACATTAAATAAATAAATAATTTTTAAAAGACTTGGGGGCTGGGCGTGGTGGCGCACACCTTTAATCCCAGCACTCGGGAGGCAGAGGCAAGTGGATCTCTGAGTTCAAGGCCAGCCTGGTCTACT
This sequence comes from Nannospalax galili, assembly GCF_000622305.1. Classification (NCBI taxonomy): domain Eukaryota; kingdom Metazoa; phylum Chordata; class Mammalia; order Rodentia; family Spalacidae; genus Nannospalax; species Nannospalax galili. The sequence continues at coordinate 5,471,020 of NW_008331486.1, forward strand.
TAGTGAGTTCCGGAACAGCTGGGGGCTACAGGGAGACCCTGTCTCAAAAAGACCAAAAAAAAAAAAAAAAAAGTAACACATGCTTTAGCACACAAAACAAAACAAAACAAAAACTTGGGTCTTAATCTGCATCTAAATGCATGCTATAGACCCTTTCCCAGGTAGGGTATGTCCAGTGCCAAAGACCCTACCGTGGATATTACAAAGGCTCTGGAGAAAAATTCAGTGAGGGAGGACACCTCAGTATAACCTGAATTTCATGCTACCCTAGGTAAAGAGAAGTCCCCAGGATGACATGACTGGTTAATGAACCAGGACCAGAGGTGACCGTACTGAATCTTCCAAGTAACCAGGAATGAGTTGGCCTTTCTATTCAGCTGCGGTTTGGGAGACTGGGAAAATCTCTGGCCCCTCCCATGCTGTGCGGTTTTATCCAAGTGATACACCTCTCTGGGCCTTGGCTACCTCACCTCTTCTAAGGAAAAAAACAGTACTGACCAGCTGGCACTTGATAAACCATCACTGCACCTGTTTTTGTGTATTTAACCCTCTAGTGGTCAGCTCCCACACTCATGTGGAGTCTTCAGAGATCCACTAAAGGTAGAAATCTGACTCAGGAGACAACAGAATACCGTTTTTAATTTAAAAAAAATATTTGGGGGCTGGAGAGATGGCTCAGTGGTTAAGAACATTGGTTGTTCTTGCAGAAGACCCGGGTTCGAATCCCAGAACCCACATGACAGCTAACAAATGTCCGTAACTCCAATCCCAGGGAATCCGACAGCCTCTTCTTGTTGGGGTCCTCTGTTATGCAAAGTAGAAGTCACGATAGCTCACGAGCTCGGAAACCATGTGCTGCAGATTCCTTTCATAGCAGAGTCCAGGTCTACATGCCCAGAAAAGGTATTTCTTCCAGTGTGCTGGGCCCTTCTACATCAATTCGTAGTTAAGGAAATGCCCCACAGGCATAGCCAAGGTTAACCTGATGGAGGAAATTTCTCAGTTGAAGTTCCCTTTTTCCTAGATGTCTCCCATTTGTGTCAGGTTGACAGAAGAACAAATCAGCACAATTATCCCCTTGTTAACTTAACAAACTAACATATCACTATTAAACCATAACCTTTCCTTTCTTTTTTTCCCAAAAGATCTCATATGAATGTAATACAAATTACAGTGCAATTTTCAAAGTCCAAGAGTCTTTAAGGAGTTCAATACTTTAAAAGTTCAAGGTCTTTTGGGGCTGGAGAGATGGCTCATCAGTTAAGAACACTGATTGTTCTTGCAGAAGACCCCAGGTTGAATCCCCACACCCACATGTCAGCTAACAACTGTCTGTAACTCCAGTCACAGGGCGCTCGCCTATATCTTCTGACCTCTGCGGGCATTGCACATGGGTGCACTTACCTACATGCAGGCAATACACTCATACAAGTAAAATTAAAATAATCAAATATTTTTAAAACATATTTAATAATTAAAATATTAAAAATATAAAAATAAAAACTTTTTTTTGTTTGTTTTTTTTATTTTACGTGTATGAGTGTATTGCCTGCATGTGTATAGGCACACCCGTATCGTGCAATGCCCACAGAGGTTGAAAGAGGGCATTGGATTCCCCTGAAACTGGAGTTACAGGTGGTTGTGAGCCATCATTTGGGTGCTGGAAACTGAACCCAAGTCCTCTATAAAAGTACCAAGTGCTCTTAACCTCTGAGTCAGTCATCTCTCCAGCCCGTAGATTTTTTTGCTGGCTATTCAGTCCTGGCTGGCCTGGAACATACTATGTAAATCTGGCTGGCCTTGAATTCACAGAAATCCACCTGCCTCTGACTCCTGAGTGCTGGGATTAAAGGTGTGCGCCACCACATGCCTGGCTAATGTTAATGCTAGAAATTTTTTTTTTATACATTTTATTTTATTTTATTTTTTTGGTCTTTTTGAGACAGGGTCTCCCTGTAGCTCCAGCTGTCCTGGAACTCACTATGTAGCCCAGGCTGGCCTTGACCTCACAGAGTCCCGCCTGCCTCTGTCTCCCAAGTGCTGGGATTAAAGGCATGTGCCATCACGCCCAGCTTATATATACATATTTTATTTATTTATTTATTTTTATTTATTATTTTTATTTTATGTGTATGTGTGTATTGCCTGCCTGTAGGTAAGTGCACCAGTGTCATGCAATGCTGGTGGAAGACAGAAGAGGCTGTTGGATCCCCTGGAACTGGAGTTATAGACAGTTGTTAGCTGCCATGTGGGTGCTGCGATTCGAACCCGGGTCTTCTGTAAGAACAGCCAGTGTTCTTAACCACTGAGCAATCTCTCCAGCCCCCTATTTATTCATTTTTATTTTATGTGTATGAGTGTATTGCCTACATGTATGTGAGTGTACCCATATCGTGTAATGCTGCGGATGTCAGAAGAGGGCTTCGGATTCCCCTGGAACTAGAGTAAAGGACGGTTTGTAGCTGCCATGTGGGTGCTGGGAATCGAACCCAGGTCCACTGCAAGAGCAGTTAGTGCTCTTAACCACTGAGCCATCTCTCTAGCCCCTTTTTTTGATCTTTTTGAAACAGAGTCTCCCTGTAGCTCCAGTTGGCCTGGAACTCACTATGTAGACCAGGCTGGCCTTGAACTCACAGAGATCCGCCTGTCTCTGCCTCCCAAGTGCTGGGGCTACAGGTGTGCAGCACCACGCCCGGCTGGTTTTCTTTTTTTTTTTTTGAGATAGTTTCCCTATAGCCCCTGTAACTCACTGTGTAGACCAGGCTAGCTTTGATCTCAGAGATTCCCCTGCTTCTGCTTCCTGAGTGCTGGGATTAAAGGTGTCTACCACCATACCTGGCCCACAATAGAATTTCCTTTAAAAAATTCTATTTATTATTGTAATTTTTTAAAACCTATTTTTTTTTTTTTT
>NW_008331486.1:5474254-5490414 GCF_000622305.1 Nannospalax galili
CGGACAGTTGTTAGCTGCCATGTGGGTGCTGGAATTTGAACCTGGGTCTTCTGCAAGAACAGTTGGTGTTCTTAACCGCTGAGCCATCTCTCCAGCCCCTCTGTTTATTATTTTTATGTGTTTGAGGGTATTGCCTACATGTGTGTAAGGGCACCCATGTCATGCAATGTCAGCGAGGTCAGAAGAGAGCATCGGATCGGGGTCCTCTGTAAGAGCAGCCAGTGCTCTTAACCACTGAGTCATCTCTCTAGCCCCCACAATAGAGTTTTTAACACTTAAGGATGTGACTCTGGAGAGAACTGAGGCCCAGAGAGGAACAGAACACTTAGCCAAGGTCCCACAGCAAGCAAGGACCAGGATCTTGCCTCCTGGGGCTCATCTCTCCCTCTGGGAAGCATAGGGGTAGTGAAAGAAAGAGCTGAGGGTTAGCAGTGCTCCTGCGCAATAGGGAGCACCAGCCATCAGGGAGCCCCACACAGTGGCTGTTGTACCTTGTTGCCAAGAATGGGGACGTAGCCGTTGGTGAAGCTCCACTGCTTGAGGTTGATGGGCCGTCGCGTGCGGCCCCGCAGGGAGCCATAGTGGAAGACCTCATTGGCACTGTTGGAGCTGTAGAGGATGAGGATGGTAATGAGGGCAAAGAGGATCACGAACACTGCTGACCGCTGCTCCTGCAGAGGAAAGAGGCCGTTGAGGGCCCAGGCACACCACAGGCTTGGCACCCCAACTCCCTGCTGCCCACCACGCCCTTCATACCAGATCAGTTCAGGAGTTCAGCCACCACTTCTTTCAACTTGAGTGCCCCCATCACAGCACTGATCAACCCTATTGCCTGTTTTTTCTGTCCTGGGAACTCAACCTAGGGCCTCAGGCATGCCAGAAAAGTCATCTACCCCCAGACTCTCTCTCCAGCCCAATTACACCATTTGCAAACTGCTATTCAATCAGACAATAGCTCTAAGAACTAAATCTGGGTCAGCCTGGTACCCCAGGCCTGTAGCAAAGAAAGTTTTCAAGAAGGCAGTTAGATACCAGGTATGGTGACACACACCTTTAATCCCAGCACTTGGGAGGTGGAGGCAGGCAGATCTCTGTGAGTTTGAAGCCAGCCCAGTCCACATAGTGAGTAAAGGAGAGCTGGGGCTACAGGGAGACACTGTCTCCAAAACAAAAGAGAGCTGGGCATGTTGGTGCACACTTGTAATCCCAGTACTCTGGAAGCTGAGGTAGGAAGATCACTGCACATTTGAGGCTAGCCTGGGCTACAGAGTGAGGTGGGGAAAATGTTCTCAAGAATATGTTTTTGGACTGAGATGTGGATAATAAGTTTCCCTGAAAAGATGCCTGGAAACGGTTGGGGGGCTATCCAAATGCAACAGCCCACATCTTCCCCTAAACAGTAACTCTTTGTAAGTTCAGAGTACAGCTGGTCCCCGATATCTATAAGTTCAGTAGACTCAAGGAACCATAGATCAACAATGTAGTCAGGCCTACAGTGGTTGTGTCTTCATTGAACATATACAGACTTTCCACATTGCCATTATCCCCTAAACAATACAGCAAAACTTTTGTGAGTTTTGTTTTGAGACAGTCTCAATAACCCAGGTGGTCTCTAACTCACTATGTAGCCAAGGCTGGCTTTGAACTACTGATCCTCCTGCCTCTACCTCCAGAGTGCTGGGATTACAAGCCTGTGCTACTACATCAGCAGTTTCCTTTGCATGTACATTGTTACTGTTACATGTAATCTAGAGATGACAGTGTAAAGATGTGAGGTTATATTCAATTACTAAGTCATTTTACACAAGCAACTTGAGCATCCCTGGATTTCTGTCTCCTTGAGGGACCTCAGAACCAATCCCTCACTTATAGCGAGGAATAACTATGTTGTCTCTCAGCTCCAAGCTCATCTGTTTTTGCCTGCTCTGTGAAAATGGATCTGGGCTCTTTAATTATGTTCCTTTGCCAGTCAAACATTAAGTTTTGTCAGTAGAGGGCGCTGGAGAGACACTTCAGGAATTAGGCTGAGACCACAGCTTCACCCAAGTTCAGCACCTGTAGCACACAGCGACCAGTGGCTTCTCTGCCTAGGGCCTGCAGTATGGGGATCAGTGGACCACAGCTGAGATCTCTCCAGTCAGGCCTGCACCTCAGTCTTTGGGGAGGAGGCGTGCTTTACATCTGGTCCTAGAGAGATGATCTTTGAGTTAAGGATCACCTTGCCTCCTGATAAATCCACTGTAAGTGGAAAATATGAGAAGTGGGAAAATGCCTCTAACAAACTAGTCAGCCTAATATCCTAGCTGATGGAGTTCTTTGGGAGCTGCGGTCTGGTTACCAGAGCCTCATACTGCACACTGTGAGCCAAGGAAAAAATCAAAACTCAAATTTCTACAGAAGTTTCTTTGTGTGCGTGCATGTGTGTATATCTATATCTATCATCGATCAATCGATCTATAAAGAATTCCGTTTCTTGCTGTTCTATGCCCTGTAGTCAATGATAATTTTTTGCATTAACCTTTCCCCGCCAAACTACTGTGTAGTCTTTCCCCTAGACTCAGGCTTGTAAACCCACCCTACCCACTTCCAAACTTTACAGTCTGCCAAAGCTGACACCGAGTCTGGGGTCAAACACATAGTAAGTGCTTAGAAAGTATGAACAAATGCATGATGGGAAATCGTGATGCTCACTTTCGACTCTGAACACTGTTCCTCCTGTTGTTGTCCCCCAACCCCACCCCAGCCTTAGCTCATCTCTACTTTCCCAACCCACCTCCTGCACATCTCTCCACAGACACTTTCACTGCCAGTGCTTTGCCACAGATATATCAGCCAAGCCTAGGATGACAGAATCCTGGGCCCAGAAAGAGGCAAGAGGCTTCCCAAACCACTCATCGCATCAGTGGCTGAGGCAGGGATTTAACTCGGGCCTCTCAGGCACTGGCTGTCCAGTGGGGGTCAGAATCTTGCTGGCCTGGTCAGAGTAGGTGAGGGGACACATTTCACAGAGGGCTATGAGAGGCTCAAATGGGGGTAGGAAATAAAGGGGACTTACTTTGTTGCTACTCATGTCTCTCCGGCGTCTGCTGAGGGGTAGGGGCCAAGGTCCTGCAGGTGGCCCAGGGGGCAGGGAAGTGGGGTCACACCTGCAAGCCACCAGAAATGGTTATGGCCTGGGGCCCTCCTCTAGGTCCACTGATCACAGGACAGCTCTCCTATATGCCCAGAACTTGAAGACTCAGGGCTGCATCCATTTTTGTACTGATTCCCATCCATCCTCCAAGGAGGGGTGGCTGGAGCTTTCTGGGTGCTCATCTCCCCCCAGGCACTGGTCACACAGTCCCTGTGCTGGATGCCTCAACAAGTTGTTATTAGCCAGTGTGATCTTGGGGTCAAGGGCAGGGCCTCCAGTAGGAGAGGTCTAGTCTAGTCTCAGCAGCCTCAGTCTGACTCCGCATCCACAGGAAGACAGCCACCTTCCTGCCCCAACCAGCTGCGTGCAGCACTCCCCAACCGTCTCCTCCCACCGCTGGGCCCAGCCCTTCCATTTCCCCACCTGTAACGGGCCGGGCCGTAAGTACTTGCATCCTGCCCACCTGCATCAGCCACAGGCCAGAGCATAGAAAGGGAAGGTGTGAACCCAGAGAAGACTGGGCCTCCGAGGACGGGGTTCCCCAGCTCGGTGCCGTCCCCCAGGGGCCTCGGGGCTCCGGCCACGGTCTCCGCCCCCTGACCTAGCTGCTGTTTACTCCTACGCGGTCACCAGGAATAGCCAAAGAACCTCAGGCCGGAGCGCCGCACACTCACCACACTCCGGATTGGCCAGGCCTGGCTCCTCCCATCACCGAGCCCCACCCCGGCCCGCGGTCCCCTTTCTGCCCTCCCCAAGACTGAGGTTTTGCCCCCCGCCCCAGCCCGCCCATCACCGCCAGGCAGGGAGACCCCGGATTCCCACCTGTCCCCATGGGGACAGAGCAGGAAACTGAGGCTCATCAGAAGGGAGGCGCGTCTTGGCTTTGGACCCCCAGGCAGTTCGGACTCTGTATTTCAGAGCGCTCGGGGGTCCAGCAGCAGCGCCCAGCCAGACCGCGTCTAAACTACCCTCTCCTGCGCATGCTCCGCGCTCCAACACCTAGAGCACCGCAGGTCCCAGGCCCACCCCCCCACTTTCCCACCTTTGCCCGAGCACGGTCCCCCAGGTCAGCCCCGTCACAGTCCTGCTCTGAGAAGGCCATGTCAGGACAGCATGTCAGGTGCCAGTGCGAATGTCGGGTCCACACTTACTGGCTGGGGGGCCTCGAGCAAGCCATGTGCCCTCTCTGAGCCTCAGTTTCTTCATCTGTGAAATGGGAATGGTAAGAATGGGTAACTCTTGGGATTGTTGGAAGGATTCATGCCATGCAAATGTGGAGGGGCGCACAGAGCTAGAAAGCGCCCCATCAGTGCCGGAAGCTCTGGTTTAGGATTAGGTCTTCAAGGCCCGCCCCTAGGAACTTGCCAGAGCAACAACCCTCCACCTCTGACCCCAAGCCAGGGACTTCCCGGACATCAGGGAACCTGCCCCGGAGCCACGTTCAGCACCGCCTGCCCACAGAATCCCCTCGGCAACGTGGTCTGAGAGGAGCGCTTGCTCCCCCCATTTCACAGATGAGGAGACTGAGGTTCAGTGAGGCAACGTGCCTGGATCGGCCGCGGGAGCCGGCAGGGAGAACCTAGCGGACATGCTTGTTTACATGACCCGGCCTGATAGGGTCTCCAGGAGGGTCCCCTCCAGCCCGGCACCTGGCCGGCACCTAGTGGGCAGGCCTGGCGGGGAGCGGCTGGCCCCGCCGGGATGCCGGCCCTGGACTCAGCCTAGAGGCTGGACGTGTGGAGGCTGAGCTGAGGAGGGGGCCGCACCCTGCGCTCGGGAGACCCGGGGATCCGAAGTGCCGCGTGGGAGGAGGCTCCGGGGCGATCCGGGCCGGGTGCACCGAGGGAGGTCTACCCTGCTGAGCTGCTGCGCCCCGGGGTCCCCCGTCCTGAGCCTGGCTGCGCAAAGCAGGGATGCGGGCCGGCGGGCAGGGTCCCCATCCCCACCGCGGGGGCAACCCCACGAGCCCGGCGGACCCGGGGCGCCCCGGGGTCCCCCCCCCCAGACCCTCGCCGTCACGCAGGCGGCGCCCCCACCCCGATCCGCCCCCGCTCACCTCCGCCGGGGAGCGCCCGGCCCCCCGCGGCCCCCGAAGCCCCTCACATGGCGCCGGGGGCCGAGAGCTGGGGTCCGAGCTGCTCCGGCCGCCCAGGCCCCACTGCAGCCCCGGGCCCGCCGGGTCCTAGCGCCGGCGACTCAGCCCCGGCCTTGGAAGGGGGCGGGGCCTCGGGTCTCCCCGCCTCTGGGAGGAAGGAAACGAGGGGAGCTGGCATCAGTTCCCGCCGGGTGAGCACGGAGCTACCAGCACCCTGTCCCCACCGCATCTGGCCCACTTGGAGCCTCTATACTGATACCTCAACCTCGGATGGGGGAACCGAGACGCCGAGATCATTGGGCTTGTGATCAGTAACTACCCCCACCTCTGAACTGGAAACCCAGCAGTCACTTGGAGGGCAAACGGCTCCGCCATCCATCCACTGGCTGTGCAGCCTAATACATCAGTTCATTGTCCAGGAAAATGTGCACAGTAAGGATGTAAAATGTACGGCCTACTGGGGCTACTGCTGCAGGCCTCTAATCCCAGCACCTGGGAGTTTGCAGACTCCTGGCTAGCCTGGCTGACACAGTCCAGGCTGGCTAGGGTTACAAACCTAGACTTTGTTTCCACTCTTCTCACCCCCAAGGAGTCATTGTTTGACTAAATTTTATATGACTAAAAAGTAGCAACTTGGGGCCTGGGAATTGACTCAATTAGTGGTAAGGGGTTGCCATGGCTCAGGACCAGAAAATGAAATCCCCAGAACCCGGTAAATCAGGTGTGATAATCCCAGCTCTGAGGAGAGGTGGAGACAGGAGGATTCCTGGGGCCTACCATGAGTTTCTGTCTCAAAACACAAGAGGGAACAAGCACAGGGAGGAAAGACACCAGAGGTTGACCCCTGGCCTCCATGCACACACATGAACGTGCACACATGTACACACATAGAAGCAATCTAAGTAGGGTAAATAAACACAAGCCTGGCCTGCCCATAGTGCGTTAGGAGGCTGTTAAAATGAAGCATGTGGGTCAATGTGCATGGTCAGGGCCCGCAGAATACTTAAAAGTGAAGAAAACAAGCTTAAAGAATTGCATGTTGTATAATCACTTTGGAAAACAAAGTAGTAAAAATATCCAATCCATGCCTGAATACCTATACCCTGGAGAGATCCCATACAGATGTACACAGCAAAGCCCACAGCAGCACCACTGAAGTAACACATCAGTAGAAATAGTCCAAATACCCACCAAGAGGAGTACAGGGGTTTTTATATTTTATGGACCACTTATATTGTGGAATATTACACAGTAGGGGCAAAGAATGAGCTACAGATACATCAGTGAATGTTGGAGACCTAAGGAGTGAAAAAGGCAAATGTGAAAACTACACGCCATGGCCAAGAGGAGTGGCACCTGCTGTAATTCCAGCACTTGGGAGATGGAGACAGGCCAGATGGGGCTACAGGGATACCATGTCTCAAAAATAAACAAAAACAAGATCATGGAGTTCAAGGGAAGCCTGCATGAGACTCTGTCTCAAAAACAAATAAAAAGCCGGGCGTGGTGGCGCATGCCTGTAGTCCCAGCACTTGGGAGGCAGAGGCAGGTAGATCTCTCTGAGTTCAAGGCCAGCCTGGTCCACATAGTGAGTTCCAGGACAGCTGGGGCTACAGGGAGACCCTGCTTCAAAAAGAAAAAAAAATAAATAAGTAAATAAATAAATTAATCAACCAACCCCAAACAAAAACAAACCTACACAGCATTGCTAAAGCATAAAACTCTCACAGCCCAGAACAAATAGCTTTTGCCTCTTTCACTGATTAAAGTTTCAAAAGTAAAAGTTGAGAAGATGGTTCTGTCCCTAGGGAAGGAAATGAAGAGGTTTACACATTACAGAAATGGTCTGGTCTTTAAATAGAGACGAGTTCAAGAGGCTCACCACATTACTGTGCTCATACAAACATGACATAGACGGTCTTGTATATCACAACATTCAAAAAGAAAGGTTCGGGGCCAGCAAGATGGCTCAGTGGGTAAAGGCACTTGCAACAAACCTGGCTACCTGAGTTCAGTCCCTAGAACCCACATGGTGCAAGGAAAGAATGAACTCTTGCAAGTTATCCCTCTGATCCCACATGTGCACTGAAGCATTGGTCCCCCTCCTTGGCCCAGTAAATAAACAAAATATAAGTTTTCTTTTTTTTGGTCTTTTCGAGACAGGGTCTCTGAGTAGCTTAAGCTGGCCTGGAACTCACTGTGTAGACCAGGCTGGCCCTGAACTCACAGAAATCTGCCTGCCTCTGCCTTTCAAGTGCTGGGATTACAGGTGTGCGCCACCACACCTGGCCTGATAAAATATAATTTTAAAAGGCATAAAACCAGGCTGGAGAGATGGATCAACAGTTAAAAGCACTGACTGCTCTTCTAGAGGACCCAAGTTTGGCTCCCAGCACCCATATGGTGGCTAATAACTACCTGTTACTCCAGCTCCAGTAGATCCAATGCCCTCTTCTGGCCTCTACAGGAATTACATTCACATGGTGCACTTACATACATATATGTATATAGGTAAAACAGACACATTAAACATAAAAACATATAAACACAAACATATAAACACATAAAAAATAAAAATGCCTTTAATCCCAGCACTCAGGAGGCAGAGGCAGGTGAATCTCTGTGAGGTTGAGGGCAGTTTGGTCTACATAGTGAGTTCCAGGCCAGTTGGGGTTACAGGGAGACCATTTCTCAAAAAAATAAATAACATAAAATAAAATAATTTAAAAATTAAAAAGGTAATAAAAATAAAAAAGAAGATATCCTTTGCTTATCACGATTAAAGTGTCCGTGAAGATGGATGTGGTGGCATAGACTTGTAATTGCAGCCACTGGGGAGCCTGAGGCAGGAGAATCTCAAGTTCTGGGCCACATAGTGAGACTTACCTTCATCTTAAAATAAAAAAATGTAGCCAGGCATGGTGGCGCACGCCTTTAACCCCAGCACTTGGGAGACAAAGGCAGGCAGATCTCTGTGAGTTCAAGGCCAGCCTGGTCTACATAGTGATTTCCAGGCCATCTGGGGCTACAGGGAGACCCTGCCTCAAAAAGACAAAAAATAATAAGTAAAATGTGAAGTGCAGTGACACATGGCTATAATCCCAGCACTCAGGAGGCAGAGACATAAAAGTCAGTAATTCAAGGCCAGCTTTTACTACATAGTGGAGCTGGAGGTCAGGATGGGCTATGCAAGACTCTCTCAAAACAAACAAATCACCACAGGAAGAGTTAGGAGTGGCTATGTCTGGAATAATGGGACTTGCACTGCCTTTTTTTCTTTGGGCTTTGTATTTTCCAAGAAAAATTTAATATAATAGTTACACAATCCTTTTATATCTTAAAATATATATATTTTTCTGGACATGGTAGCTCACACCTATAATCCCAACACTCTTGAGGCTGAGGCAGTTAGGCAAGAGGATCATTGTTTGAGACCAGCCTGGGATTCTCTTTAATGCAGGGGGTGGGGAGGCTGGAGAGACAGTTTAGTGGTTAAGATCACTTGCTACTCTTGCAGAGAACAGGGTTAGGTTCCCAACACTCACACTGGGCTTCTCACAACCTCCTGTAACTACAGCTGCAGGGGATACAATGCCTTCTTCTGGCCTCCAAGGGCACCTGGAGGCACATGGTATACCTTTGGTTAAGAGGCACACACGTACACATCAATAAAAAATTAAAATTGACCAGGCATGGTGGCACATGTCTTTAATCCCAGTATTGAGAGGCAGAAGCAGGCATATCTCTAGGATTGTGAGGGCAGCCTGGTCTGCACAGTGAATTTCAGGCCAGTCAGGACTATATAGAGAAACCCTGTCAAATAAATAAATAAATAAATAAATAAATAAATAAATAAATAAATAAATAAATAAAGGGGTTGGAGAGATGGTTCAGCAGTTAAGAGCACTAGCTTTTCTTGCAGAGAACCTGGGTTCAGCTTTCAATACCCACATGGTAGTTAACAACCATTCATAACTCCAGTTCCGGGGGATCTGACGGCCTCTCTGGCCACTGCAGGCATTGCACACACAGGTGCATTTAGATACATTCAGACAAAGCACTCATACACATAACATAAAAATAGATCAAAAACAAAAACAATTTTTTTGAGGTGGGGCTCCTTGTAACCCCAACTGGCCTGGAGGAACTCGATATGTAGACCAGGCTGGCCTTGATCTCACAGAGCACAGAGATCTGCCTGCCTCTGCCTCTAGAGCGGTGGGACTAATGGCATACACCACTATAGCCTGCCCTTAACCCTCACCTTTTAATGCAGTTACCATATTTGTAAACGCACACAAAAGATGTGGGAAAGAATCCAGAACGGGGTACTAAAGCAGTACTTCCTGGAGCTTGGTGGGAAAGGGAGTGCCACATTTACTTTTAACGTAATAAAGTTCTCAGTGGTTTGCATTGCATCAACTTACTGAGTTTCCATCCATAGGATGGTTTGAGTCAGTCTTACTCTCTACCTCCTGACCCTCCTGTCTCCACTTCCCAAGTGCTCTGATCACAGGTATGTACTACCATATTGGGTGTAATTTGGTCAGTTAGTAACATATTGCTTTTATACCACTATGTAGCAGAGGATGACCTTGAACTCCTGACCCTCCTGTCTCCACTTCCCAAGTGCTCTGATCACAGGCATGTACTACCATATTGGGTGTAATTTGGTCAGTTAGTAACATATTGCTTTTAACTAAAACAAAAGGGAGGACTCATGTCCCCTCCAGCCACGGTGGGGAAGCAGGCTGCCTATCAGAACAGACACAGAACATCCTGCCCCTCTAGTATCTGCCTCTAGCACAGAGTCTTGGCCCCATCTGTACCCCTGGCCCTCCTGATCCGACCCTGTGGGAGCCAAAAAGGAAACCGTCAGTGGGAGGGGTGAGGGAGAAAAAGGAAGAAAGGAAGGTTGGGTGAAAAGTCTGATGAATTTATCTTGTCAGCTAAGTGCTCACAGACCAGAGATGGGCAGTCACTAGCTCAAACAGCTGGTAGGCTATGGCAGAGGTAGACCTCCCATCTCCACCTTCGCCCTTTTCCTTACCCCAGGCACCGTGGAACACTGAAGAGGACAGGATGTTTAAGACCAGTCCTGGACAAGGCAGAACTGGAGCCCCTACTCAGGCCTCCCAGGTTCATGTTCCAAGGTTACCTCCAGGAGACCTGGCTTCCATCCCTGGACCCCAAAATGGTGGGGTGCTTGCCTCTGTACTAAGCACTTGACAAGCATACCTCATTGGACCTTTAAAAGAACCTGTGACATGGGAGCTACTGGGAGCCCACTTTCCAGAAGAGGAAACAGGTTCAGAGAACATGGAGGTGGCAGGGCTAGAATTCCTCTAGGCCTGCCTATCTAATACTCACAAAGCTGTTTGGCCCAAAGGCCCCAAGCCTACAAGGGCTGGCCCAGACATACCAGGGCACTCAGATGGGGCCTTTGGCTGGTCCTGCCCCATCCGGGCTTCCATTTCAGTCCTTCCTCCAGGTGGGGGAAGAAAGACGGGGGTGACAACCACAACCCACCCCCTTTCCTGCTCCTTAGTAACGTTTCGTTTTGCACTGCTGTGGTTGGAACCTGGAGCTCTGTGTACCACCAGCAAACATTCTATCACTGAGTTACACCCTTAGCCTTCCTGTAGCAGATTCCTTCGTGTTTTTATAACTTATCTGGAAAGAGTCCTCTTTACCTACCATCCTAGCCATCCCCACTCCCAATTTATAAAACTAAGGCCCAGACAAAGGACCTAAACAGAGCTCAGCTGGGCGCCAGGCCTGAGAACACCAGCTTTCAGGGTCTCAAGAGAAGCCAGAGGGCAGTGGACAGGTGGGGTCTGGACAGGAGCTGCTCCTGTAAGCCGGTGCTCAGAAAGACCTATAATCACTAGCCAGGAAGTTCTTGGGTCTTCCTGGAAAGGGGCTACATGGGGTGCCCAACAATTTTCAATAGGAGGTTCTTTTCCTCCCCTGGATAGATGAGATAGAGCAGGTGCTTACAGCCCGAAGACACCTAGACACCTTGGACTGTGAGGCCCACCTAGCTTCCTCTCCAGGCTTAGATAGAAGTCAGTGGATCTCCAGTGAGTCTGCTAAGGGACAGGAACCAGAGCGGGGACAGGACGGAAACACAGGCTCAGAGCGGCAGCAAACATAGGTGCCCCCCACAACTCCTCAAGGACATGGGGTGGCTCCTGCCACACCACTCACCTTCCAGCAGTTACAAGGGTTGCAGTGGCCAAGGAGGGGGGTCTTCAGTCTCATCATCGGAGAGCCTTCAGCAGATCCTGTGCCAGTGACCAGACCTGTCAGGGGCATCTTCCAGTGCTTGGAGGAAGTGGCTGATGAATTTTGTAGTACAGGTCACCACCCAAGAAAAGGCAATTCTTTGGGCCAACCCAGCAGTAAACACCCCACCCAGAGGCCAGAGGCGGGGGCAGGACCAGGACAGACTGGCCTCTGTATTCTGGGCCCATGGGCTGGGCCAGCATTTCCTGGGGGCATGGAAGAGGAAAAGGTCTCCTCTCTGGGGGACTGGAGTCTGACTCCCTTCAGGACCAGTTGGATCAGTAGGCTTTAGACACCCAGGATGAGGGTGGGGGTGGGGAGACTTCTAATGGAGTGAAAAGACCAATACCCATCTATCTATACCAAGGTGGAATGGGGTCACCTGAGGTAGGACAACCTCATTTAAATAGTGGCTTCCACATAACAGTGCCAAGCTGTGCTTTAAGGCTCAGGGACTCGGCATCTCTGAACTCATACCATCTTATATCTTATGAGGTAGGGACTACTTTAATGCCTTTATAGATGAGGAACTGAGACCGGAGAGGGTGCTAACTAGATAGAGCCACAGAGCAGGGAGGGGAGACACACTGAAGTGAGATTTGCAGCCAGGGCCCTCCCTTTCACCCTGCCACCACCTTCCCCTACCCTACTCTTGCTGGAGACCCTCCCCTGCCAGGTCTGCGGAAGCGGTAGTGGTTTGACAAGTGGTTTGGCTGTCAGCCTGCTCAGGTTCCCCCCCCCGACTCCCCACCCCTTCTTCCTCCTCCTACTCTATTTCTGGGACCACTTGGCACTGAGTAGAAAAAGCTATGGGGTAGGTGCCAGGTCTCCACCTCTAGAGGTGGGAGGGAGGGGGCCAGTCCACCAGAGACCTCAGCATGAAGGGCGGCTCTGCCATCTGTGGAATCCAGTACAAAAGCAAAGTGGGAGGCCCCTTGTTAAAAAACAAAACATTATGACTAATTTCCAGCTTGCAATAGTAGAGCTTAAAGTAAGCACAAGCACAGGGCTCTGGGTGACTGTACAGGTTACATCCAGAGGGTCCTCAGTCCTGAAGCTGAGAGCTAGAGCCCAGAAAAACATTCTTTAGTCTTCCAAAGAAGGAAGGAGGCAGAGTGGGGTAATCAGCTCAGGTCTGGTAGGATTCTGGTTGATGGCTCAGTTTTCCCAATTCACAGTGTGGAAAGTGAAGCTTAGAGGACTAGCCTTGAGACAACTCATTTCTGGACAGCTTCCCACCTCCCCAGTCCTCTCCCCGTCCCCCCAGCAGCTTTTCCTGTCTAGCAAAGGGCCCAAGCCCAGTTAATAGGCTGTTTGAATGGAAAGACTTTGAAATTTGACTCTTAGGACAGGAAAGTGACATTGGGTGGAATTTCCTTCCCAGGCCCTGGCTCTACTCCCACTAAGCATGGACCAGAGGTTCCCAAAGAAACATTAGACTTGGAGTGGTTTTCTTGGGCCTGCATAGTCCTGGGGTCAGAGTGTGGAGGCCTGATCTGGTAGGGAAGGTGAAGTTTGGGGGCTGACGTCCACAGAGGCAATGCTAGTAGATCAGGAGGCTGTAATGCGAGTCTGGAGAGGAGATGCAGGGCTCAGTCTTCCATCAGTGAACAGATTATGGGACAGTGTCCCGATCCCCAACCCACATCTGTGACCACAACAGACGCAGTGTCCAGAAAATACACATTTACTGGTACACTCCTGAGATGGCCCTGACAGTCTCTGCTCAAAGGTCCTGTACCAAACAAATCCCAGGCTCCGGGCTGCCCCAAACAGAGCCACCAGCCTGAGAATGTGGCACTGTGTGGCTGGGGGTAGGTAAAGGAAAGATCAAGACGGCTGGCACAAGGTCATGATGCTGGTGAATGGGGGGCCATTGCCCCCAGGGCAAAGGCCACTTGAGAGACCTGGTGGTAAGACAAACCCCAAGATGAAGACATGGATTCTCCAGGGAGCTGGGGTGACATCGGTGGCAGGCTCCCTCTCAGGCTCCCCCTTTAAGTCACAAGTCACCCGAGATTGTTCTAAGTGTCCCCAGGGTGGGGTAGGAAGAAACCCCAGGACCACCTGGCATGTGGCAGAAGGTAAAGTCATAAATTAAATGTTCCTAATGGAGTGTGGTGGCCTGGGATTGTCACCGGACTAGGGGAGGCCTGGTGGCCACTAGCCACAGGAACTACTCAGCCCTCCAGGATGGGTGGGTGAACACGATGGGCCTTTTCTTGGCCCAGCGGGAGAACACGGCCTTCTCGGTGATGAAGCGGTGGGCACTCCGTGGCGCCTTCTCATGCAATAGGTACATCTGACACTCATCTAGCCGGCCCTTCTCGAAATAATGGTAAGGCACAGAGGGGTGGCTCTTCTCCCTGTGGGGGAGGGAAGAGGGCTAGGTGGAACAGATGCAGTACCCCAGAGCTGCCTACCTCCCAGGACTATAACTCCTCAGCTGCTGCAGGCCCAGGAAAACCCACATCTGGACAGAAGACAAGAGCCAGGCAGCTGTGGAGCTCAATGGTCAGGTTCAGAACCACCACGCCTCTGTCTTGCAAGCTCGGTGACTCTGAACCGCACATACAACCCTGAGCCTTCAGCAGCGGGGGCGTCTAATTTCCAGGGCAAGGAAATCACCAAGGATGAATTCTATGATGTACTGTTAACTATTCCCTGAAGAGTGGTACTCCCATGGCACAGAGCTGCCAACTCTGCCACATCTGCCGAGGCGCACGGTGCAGGGTGGCCGTGACAGGGACCCTGGGCTCCTATCATCTCACTTATGTGCCCAAGACACAAAGTCTAAAGGGAACAGAGTAAAACCCCAGGACCTTTCCCAAACTCGTTATAATAAAACTGAAATATAATAAAGTAACAACACAATCCCAAATCAATATCTGAACTTATTTATGATGTTTAAGTAATATCCAAAATAAAAATGCATCTGTGACTCTATCACTGATATGTATGTAGGCCCCTTGTGGGAGAAGTACTTTTGTAGATTATTGTATAAGGAATGTCCAACTCACTGCCCATTTGGCTAAAGATAGCTATAAATGCATGCCAACAAAATCATAAACTTATTTAAAACATGAAGGCTTTTGGTCGGGCGTGGTGGCGCATGCCTTTAATTCCAGCACTCGGGAGGCAGAGGCAGGCGGATCTCTATGAGTTCAAGGCCAGCCTGGTCTACATAGTAAGTTCCAGGACAGCTGGGGATACAGGGAGACCCTGTCTCAAAAAGACCAAAAAAAAAAAACAAAAAAACAAAAAAAAAAACCCATGAAGGCTTTTTTTTGTAATTTTTTTTTTTTTGTAACTTGATAGTTCCATTCTCAAGTGAGAAGTTTGTAGATAACAGTGTCAACGTCACAATGTCTAAAGGTTGGACATACTGGGGGGCTGGAGAGATGGCTCAGCAGTTAAGAGCACTGACTGCTCTTGAAAAAAAATGCAGAGAGCCCGGGTTCGATTCCCAGCACCCACATGGCGACTATGAGCCGTCTCCAGTTCCAGGGGAATTGGAAGCCCTCTTTTGATCTCCGCGGTATTGCATGACACATGTGCACTCACATACATGCAGGCGATACACTCATACACATTAAAAAAAAAAAAAAGGTTGGACATACTAGATGTGGTCGTGCTCACCTTTAATCCAATTCTCGAGAGGCAAAGGCTGGCAAATCTCTATGAGACTGAGGCCAGCCTGATCTACATAATGAGTTTCAGCTGGGGTTACAGGGGGACCCTGTCACAAACAAACAAACAAACAAACAAAAAAAGGACACGCCTGCTGTGGTGGTTCAACACTCCTCCCTCTGGAAAAAAAAAAAACTCTTATTTTTAAATAAAATTTTTTTTTTTTTTGGTCTTTTTGAAACAGGGTCTCCCTGTAGCCCCAGCTGACCTGGAACTTGGCTTTGTAGACCAGGCTGACCTTGAACTCACAGAGATCCGCCTGCCTCTGCCTCCTGGGTGCTGGGATTGAAGGCATGCGCCACCACTCCAGCTTATTTTGTTTTTTTTTTGAGACAGTTCTCACATAGCTCAAGCTGGCCTCAAACTTGCTATACAGCCAAGGCTGACCTTGAACTCTTGATTTTTTTCCTCCACTTCCCAAGTGCTAGGATTTACAGACACACGTTACTATGCCAGCTGGAGGTTAAGCTCTTTCCCTAGTTCCTAGATTTGGGGGTGACAGTGCCTGAGCCATCAATCCATCATTAAGCCCTCATAGCTCATAGACAACTCTGGCTCCAGGACCCACACCGTACACTCCTCCCCTCCGCCCTGGTACCCTTCTGACCTGCAGTAGCTGTCACTGACCATCCCATAGACCGCAATCTCCTCACACAGCTCCAGGGCCAGGATCATGGTGAACCAGCCAGTGCTGAGGAAGGATCCTGACTGCTTCCTGTGGGGAGGATGAGAACTCTATCAGCAGCCCCTCCCAACACCCCATACTCTCACCTCATTAGAGATGAGTCCTAGGAAGGATGGGGTAGGAACAAGGAGCCAGCCTGAGTCAGCAGTGGGCCACATCCTCCCCTTATCTAAAGGACCAAGCCTGAGGAGACAGCAGAAGACTGGGTAAAAGTGAGGAAGTCTTGTTTCAAGTCAAATGGTCTTCCATTCCTACACCTCTCCCACCCC
>NW_008331486.1:5490424-5501974 GCF_000622305.1 Nannospalax galili
GTGACACAGCTGTGAAGCGGGAGAATGATAGGTGGGTCTGGAGAGGGAACCCAGCCAGCCCCTCAGCTCTCTTGATGTGGCAGCTCTCGATAATCTCCCACAGAGGGTCACACACACACACACACACACACACACACACACACACACCCCAGTATAAGTTGCTCATTCATTCATTCCGGCCGACCATCTCTAGCACCTGCCACACCTGGTGCTGCCGTAGAGAATGGTGTTTAACATTCTCTAGGGAGAATAAACACGATGCCAGATGGTGACAGCTGTTGCAAAAGCTGGGAAGTAGAGGAGTAGGGTGAAGAACGTCAGGGTAGGAGTACGCCTTCAGAGGGGGTGGTCAGGGAGGACTTCCCTGAGGAGATGACCTTTCAACCTGACCTGAATGTGGAGGAGTCAGTCACAGGAAAATACAGAAGAATGTTCAGTGTACAAAGGGGTGCAGGTAGGAACACCTGTGGCTGATTGAGGAGTCCCAAACAGAAGCTAACGTGGGTGGCAGAGGCAGGCAGGGGCTGGATCTCCAGGGCTGGCAAGCAGGACAGGGGGTGAGAGGGGAGGAAGGGAGTCTGGACTTTTTTCTCCAAATGAAGTCTAGCTGCTGGGTGGTGGAGGGCAGTCGACAGATGGGACTGAATCCACACAGGATATCTGTTAGAAACCCAGAGAAGGGAGCAGTGCAACTGCAGGAGTGGAGGAGGTGGCTTGGGTTGGGGTGGCACCCAGAGGCATGTAAGGAGGTTCAAAAGTCAGTTGTGGCATAGAGTCAGGGCAAAGCCCTAGCTTTTGTCTGAAGCTCTGGGAGATGCTAGTTCTAAGCTGAGAGGAAGGGAAGGTGTGAAAGGATATGTGAACAAGGGAACCTGGAGGGGCGGGGCGGGGGGGGTCTTCCAAGGGCTCTTTTAGAATTTGTTGGGTTTTGGGTTTTAGTTGTTGCTATTGTTTTTTGTCCTTTCAGACAGGGTCTCACTATGTAACCCTGGCTAGCCTGGAACCCGTTATATAGACTAGCTGGCCTTGAACTCACCTGAGATCCAACTGCCTCTGCCTCCTGAGTGCTGGAATTATAGGAGTGTGTCACTACTCCCAGATCCAAGATCTTTAGGGCAGTGTGATCAGTGCTCACTTAGCCCGGTGTCCAGAACTTGAAGACAGCTGAAGGGATTTTTTTTTTTTTTTTTTTTTTTTTTGGTCTTTTTGAGACAGGGTCTCCCTGTAGCCCCAGCTGTCCTGGATCTCACTATGTAGACCAGGCTGGCCTGGAACTCACAGAGATCCACCTGCCTCTGCCTCCCAAGTGCTGGGACTAAAGGCATGTGCCACCAAACCCGGCAAGGGATTTTTTTTTTTTAAACAGTCTCAGCCCAGGCTGACTTCAAACTCCGTATGTAGCTGAGGATGACTGTGACTTCCTATCCCTCTGCCTCTACCCTTTAAGTGCTGGGATTACAAGTGTGTACCGGCTCTATTTAATCTGTGCTGGAGACTGACCCAGGGCGTCTTGCATACTAAACAAGCACTCTAAGCACTCTACCAATTGAGCCACATCCCCAGCCCAAAAGAGGCTATTCTGACTGTAACTATTATATGAGTCATCCAAAAGAGACCTGAGGCCCACTCACATCTTAGAGCATCTCTGGCAGAAAGATAGACAAGAGGCTCCTGCAGAAGTCCCCAGTGCCAGGGGCCCCTGGCTCACCGGTTCTTGCCAGTCTCATCCTGGAAGATCTGATCGCAGTAGGCCATCATGTGCTCCGTAAAGGTGTACACCTGCAGGCCCGGGTACATCCTGGTGAGCTGCAGCAGTGTGCGGTAGGTGCGGCCACCCAATGTCCGGTCCATGTGTTTGCCCTGGCCCCACACTACATAAAGCGTGTCTCGAGACTGCTGGAAATAGTGTGAGTAGTTCTGCAGGAGCAAGGGCACGCTTGTGTGTGAGATCACTCGCAGGGTGCTGCGCTGACCCACGTCTGCCTCAAAGCCCACAGTGGGAGCCTGGTTCATACGTAGTACACACTCAGCACCGTCGATCTGGGCACCCAGGCCTGAACCCAGCATCTGGCCGGAGCTGGACACCACTGCACAGCTGTGGCAGGGTTCTCGAATGAGAGGCTACAGAGAGAGAGGTAGAAAAAGTGAGAAGCCTTGGCACGAACAGCTGCCACCTACCTGTAATTCTTCTGCCCCATCATGCCCACTGATAACTGGAACAGTTTCAAGGACTAAGATTTACTGGGTGGATTTTGTTTTAGTTTCTTATTTTAATTATGTATATGTATACGTGTATGTGTATACACGGGTATAGCAGGGGCCAGAGGTTGACATGGAGTATCTCCCTCAACTGCCCTCCACTTTAATTTTTTGAGACAGGGTCTCTCACTGAACCCAGAGCTTGCTGATTCGGCTAGACTGGCTACCTGCCTCCCCCGTCCATCACTGAGGATTACAGGTGCATGCTGCCGTGCCTGGCTTTTAGATGGATGCCGGAGGCTGATGCTTGCGTCAATCATTTTACTGAATGAATCATCTCTCCGGACCCTAGTTTTTATTTAGTTAGTTATTGGGGGGGGGGGTGCATGCCCTGGTATGCATGTGGAGGTCAGAGGACAACTTGTGGAAGTTGGTTCTCTCCTTCTACTATGTGGGTTCCAAGGGTCAAATTCAGATTGTCAGGTTTTGAAGCAAACACCTTTACTGGCTATGCCATCTGGCCAGCCATAGTTTTTGTTTGTAATATACAAGGGCTCACTATGTTTCCCAGGTTATCCTTGAACTTGTGGCAATCCTCCTGCCTCAGCCTCCCAAGTGCTAGGATTATAACTGGCAAATCACCATGCCTGGCTCCAAAGACTTATCTTTTTTTTTGTCTTTTTGAGACAGGGTCTCCCTGTAGCCCCAGCTGTCCTGGAACTCACTATGTAGACCAGGCTGGCCTTGAACTCACAGAGATCTGCCTGCCTCTGCCTCCCAAGTGCTGGGATTAAAGGCATGCGCCACCATGCCTGGCCCAAAGACTTATCTTAATTCATATGGCAGGCAGGCTGGGCAGGTAGAATGACTTTCCCAAGTTTCCTCATTAGCTCTATCCAGCCCTGTTGCTGCCCCTTAGGCCTTAAAAGTCCCTACATTATGGGGACCTTGTTAAGGTTTCAGGAGCAAATATTTACAAAGCTTAGGATGGTCTCTGGCACAAATTCAAATCAAGTAAGTGTTTAAGTTAAGCCCTACCCATACTGAGCTGAGTTTATAAGTAACAGAATGGTCTTCTGTAAATCAGATTCTCAGCCAGAGTCCTGGCTAGGCCCTTTCGGAGCCCCATGGCCTCAAGGCACCGCCACCTCTCATCTGTGAGGGACGTACAGACATCCCCACATCTCCTCCACCCTCCAGTGAGAAGTCAACAGAAAATGCCTGGAGGGAACAAGGGGATAGAAGTGAAGGGAGCTCAGAGACAGGCTGCCCAGCATCCAGACGAGACTCGAATACAAGGCACATTCTGCTCAGCGGAAAGACTCTCACTCCATTTTCCTGTGTAAAGGCCAATCAGTCCCCATCACTTTTACAAGCCAGAGAGGGCTACAAAAAAGCATCAGAGACCTTTTAGAAGTGATAGAAAAGTTCTATGTCACACTGTTACACTCTCTCATATTTCTGACAGAACTCATTGAATTCTACATTTACAACTGATAAATTTTGTTGTATGTAAATTAAACACAATAAAGCTAATTTTTTTTGCATATGTGTTTGGTATGCGTGTGTGGGCACACATATGTGCAGGTTCACATGCATGTGGTAGCCTGAGGTTGAATTCTAGTCTCTTCTTTGATCACGCTCCACTTTATATGCTAGGGAAGGGTCTCACTGAAGTTGGAGCACCCTGTTTCAGCTAGTCTGGTCAGCCAGTTTGTCCTAGATATCCCCTGTCTCTGCCTCCCAAGAGCTGGGATTACAGACAGACCACCACACCCACCTAGCTTTTTATGTGAATTCTGGGGCTCTCCCATCCTCACACTTACTTACATAGCGTACACTTTACTCTCTGAGCCATCTCCCCAGACCCTCCTAGTTTTTTTGAGACAGGGTCTAGCTATATAACCCAGGCTGACCTGGAACTCCAGATCCTCCTACCTCAGTCTCCCAAGTGTGCAACTACAGGTGTGAATCACCACACAGACTCCAGGCACAGTAAAGGCTCTACCTCAATTTATTATCCCCCAAGAGGCAGACACTGAGCCACAGCCCTTCATTCATGCCTCTGCACCTCCCTGAAAGAACCTGGGTTTTATGGAGGCTTGTGAAGGACATGGGAACATTAATTCCACTCAATAAAAGATATACCAGGCACATTTTCTATTTGACAAAATGTTGATTTAAGGGCTCATAATACCATTTTCATTACCCCAGTGATAAAGAGTAAGACTTTCTAAGCCAGGTATGGTGGGACAAGCCTGTAATCTCAGGCCCAGGGAGGTGGGGACAGCAGGATCAGTTCAAGGTCATTGTCACACAACAGCTTTGGGCCAGTCAGGGCTACAAGAGGCCTTCTCCTGAAAAAAATAAAGGCCGGGCGTTTAGTCCCAGCACTCTGGAGGTAGAGGCAGGCAGATCTCCGTGAGTTCTGAGGTCAGCCTGGTCTACATAGTGAGTTCTAGGCCAGCTGGGGCTACAGGGAGATCCTGTCTCAAAAAGGCCAAAAACAAAACAAAATAAGGGGTATTGGGTTATTATTATTATTTAATTTTATTTTATGTGTATGAATGTTTTGTCTGCATGTATGTAAGTGTACAATGTGTGTCCAGTGGCCATGGAGGCCAGAAGAGGCCTGGAAGTGGAGTTATGGATGATTATTAGGTATCATGTAGGTGCTGGGAACTGCTATAAGAGTAGCCAGTGCTCTTAACCATTGAGTCATTTCTCCAGTCCCTTAAGAGGTATTGTTCTGGGGGTGGAGAGATGGCTCTGAGGTTAAGAACACTGGTTGTTCTTGCAGAAGACCTGGGTTCGAATCCCAGCACCCACATGGCAGCTAACAACCATCTGTAACTCCAGTCCCAGGAGATCTGACAGCCTCTTCTGGCTCCGCGGGCATTGCACGACATGGGTGCACTTACCTACATGCAGGCAATACATGCATACACATGAAAAAAAAAAAGAGGTATTGTTCTTGCCCTTACGAGAGTTTAAAACTTTTTTCATTGATTTCTAGTGTGCAAAAATTATCCCTACTGATGTTCAAAATCTGGATCTCTCACTTAAGAAAAACAAAACAGGAAGGCTGGGAAATGGCACAGTTGGTAAAGTGCTTGCCTTATAAAGATCTGAGTTCAATCTCAGAACCCACATGAGAGAGAGAATAGAGAAATAGTTCTGGCCTCCCTGGGGAAATGCTCCTTTGAAGTCTAAGGGTCTAATGAACTCTGGCCATACCATGGCAGATGATACAAAGTCCACTCAGCATACCTTGATATTTGCCCCACCTAGCCATTCCTGAGGACAGGAGAGTTCACACGCTCCTGGGTGTTTTGCTTTGTTTTGTTTCGATAGTGGTACTAGAGATTCAACCCAGAGCTTCACCCTTGCTAGAGAGGCAGCACTGTATCCCTGAGCTACATCCCCAGCCCCACCCCAGGCGTTTTTTGTCTCTTCATCAAATATTTACATAGTAGTTGTTCTGTGTTCTGTCTGCAATCACCCTTTGAATCTTCACAGCAGTCAGACAGAGACAAGAATTGGTCCCTTACAGATGAGGAAGAAACTCTGAGGGAAAGGGACCCTCATGTCCCCCTCAAGCCACAGCTCCTGGGCATGCCCCTGGGACCAACCAAAGAGTCACAATATTCAGAACCTGCAGTTGTCGGTGCCCTACATCACCACGGGCGATGTTAGCTAGATAAGACTACTATCAGGGTGGAGGATGTGGAGGGTCCTGAGCCTCACCAGGCAGAGCAAGTGTGGGGAGGTGGGCACCATACAGTCCTAGGGTCAGGACTGTCTTGTCATCCATGGACCCCAAAATCCATGTCTCCTCCACAGAGGGGGAACTCTGGGATTATATACAACTTTGATCTATGTCCGTTCTTGATCCTCTGTGGCCACCAGCACAAGCCCAGACATACTGCAGGTGTCAAGAGCATGCTTACTGAACCGATGGTGGGGAGACAGAGATGTCTCAGGGTCTGCACATCACAGCCCCCAACTGTGATGGCAGGCAGCCACCTTACATTCCCAGCATACAGCCAGGAGTAGCCAGGCCATATCTGCTTAGGACACATCCTATTTTCTCCTAAGGTGCTCAGAGAGGTGAAGTGACTGGCAAAGGTCACACAGCAGAGAGGCCAAGCTCAGTGTCTAGCTAGCCTGACATAAGCCCAGTTCTTACAGCCCCCTAGAGCTGGGGCATGTTGGCCTCCTTAACAAAGTCTGCCCAACATCTAGTCTGGTGCACTTACCTTGCCATCTGGCACACTGCTGTAGCCACTGAGGTGCAGAGGCCCTACCACAGAGGGTCTGGAGACCACAGGGAGGTGGTGGTCCAGGCAGGTCACCAGGCAGAGGGGCAGGCAGGCCCAACAGCACAGGAGGATGTAGACAGCAGAGATGGTCAAGAAGCAAAGTGTGAGGAGCAGAAGACGACCCTGCAAGACAGTGGTCACAGGGTTGTGGGCGCCGTGGCAACCACACCCAGCCTCCCCCATATAGAACCACATCAGCAGCTCTAGAATTCGGTCTCCATAAATGGGGCCTTTTTCAGGAATGCTTAACTCTTGTCTAGTGAAGGAGATAACCCCAACATCTCCTCTTCCAGATTAAGATGCCTATTTGGCCCAGATGTCCATATACAAGGCCACATAGCCAGGGTACAAAGTTGGGCCTGCAGAACTCAAATTCTTACCTAGAACCCAGGTTCACTGTGCAGCCCAAGTGTGATACTCCATTTTGCTAGCCTTCAGCCCGGGCCCAAGGCTACCCTCAAGACCCCACCTCCATTACTACCACCCCCAGCTGACTCAGTGTGTCTCTTTAGCTGATGACTAGGATCTGGGTGAGCAGTCCCAGGGGATGGAAGGGGACTTCAGGGAAGAGTCATTTAAGGAACATTTTCCAGCCAGGAGCGGTAGCTCATTCCTGTAATCCCAGCACTCAGGGAGCTTGAAGCAGGAGGACTGCCACAAGTTTGAGGCCACCCTGGACAACAGGGTAAGTTCAAGGCTGGCCTGGGCTACAGCCCGAGACCTTATCTCAAAAATTAGAAAGGAAACATAAAAAGGAAATACTTTCAATAATTGGAACACTGCTGGTCAGCGGCTCTCACCTCTAGAAACTATATGCCAAATGCCACTGGAACCAGGAAGCCCTCTGGCCTTCTCACCTGGGGTTACCTGCTGGCACACTCACTAAAAGTACCCATCAAGCTTTGGAAGAGTCATGTGGGGGAGTAGAACTACAGGACCCTGGGTCTGCCACTGTATGCTGGGCCATCCTACTCAATACTCTCTGGGCTCCAATTTTTTAGACCTACTCTCTGAGCTCCAATTTTCTAGACCCTAGGCCATCCCAGAGAAACCAACAGCTGGCCGGTACTCCGTGAAAATCAGAGGTGCAGAATGGCCCCCAGGCACATCCTACCAGAGGCCCACCCTTCCTTGCCCGCCCATAAGCCACATCAGCTTCTAAAAATAGGTCTCCTCTATGAGGCCAGCTGTTCAGGAGGTGGAATGGGGTTCAGCCCCTAAGGCCTCCAGATATGCATAGCAACTGGTACCCTGCCCACAAGAAACAGAAACCTTGGCTCAGGCTGTGGAGGTTAACACCCCTTCGAACCATCAGCATTCAGGGACTTCTCTAGGAAAGAGCAGCTGACCTGAACCCTCATGGTATCTCACTCTCTGGCCTGGATGACCTTGTACTCTTAATTCCGTTCCATAGGAGAGGGGAGCGAAGAAGTGAAAACAAAACGTAATGTCACTCCCCTGGGGTCACACAGCCACCAGAGTGTAGGGCTACACTCCAGCCAGTGACCCAGCTGCCCCAGAGCAGTGGGGCCAGAAGCAAGTACGAGAGGCTGTGGGTGGGGCTCTGTCGAAGAGCATGTGCTTAGCACAGACAAGGCCTGAGTTTCATCCCCCAGCACCAAATGAAAGAGAAAAACTCAATTTCGGTACTGGCGTGGGCAGGCTGCTTCGAGAATGTTCTGCACCCATTCCCTCCAAGTCCCCAGTGAACGTTCCCCTACCATGCCACTTACCGGAGCCTTCATGCTGTCCCTAGCCCTCAGCAGACGGGAGGTTGCTGTCTCCAGGGCTTGGGATGGGGAGGGCGGGGTGATGGGTACCTGCCAAGACCCAGAGCTCAGAGCCAGGAAGGGATAGAGGCAGGATATGGGGGAAACTGAGGCAAGGGAGGGTAGAGATCTGGGTCAAGGCAAATGGCGCCCAGGAAACCCATCGCCTTAAAGTCTGCAAACATGAGAAGCGGTGTCCCATCCTAAAGGATGTGGGATCGGCGACCTTGCCAAACCAATCCCCACTGTGCAGATGAAGCAGGAGAGGCAGAGACGAGGCGCCCTCGGCTCAAGGTCACCCATCGGTCTGAGACACAGAAAGAAAGTCAGGAGCCGGGATTGCTGCCCCATCCATCCCACCTCCCGGCGGGATGTGGGTTTTTTTCACCCTTCAAGAGTCCACCGTCCCCACTTTCCCCCGGCTGGACGCTAACCGGACGGGCAGGTTGGGGCGCGCCGGAGGCTCACGATCCGCAGTTCGGAGCTCCATGTCCAGCCGCC
Organism: Nannospalax galili; assembly: GCF_000622305.1. Classification (NCBI taxonomy): domain Eukaryota; kingdom Metazoa; phylum Chordata; class Mammalia; order Rodentia; family Spalacidae; genus Nannospalax; species Nannospalax galili. The sequence continues at coordinate 5,499,216 of NW_008331486.1, forward strand.
CACCTGGAACCCCGGCCCGGGGCGGAGGCAGCTGGGCAGCCGCAGTTTCTGCAGGGTGGAAGGAGCAGGCAGCCTGGCTGGGGGGCAGAGCGCGCGCAGGGGGCGGGACCTGCGCGGCCGCGGGAGGGACTGCCTCGGGGCGGGGCCTCGGGGCGGGGCCACGGGGCGGGGCCTCGGGGGGGGGGCTGAGCTCGGGCAGCTCTTTGGCATCGCTGTCCTGGAAGGTAGAGGCCCCAAGAAGGTCGGAACCATCTGAACCACAGGGCGGTAGCTTCCTGGCCGCGCAGACTTGAGGTTCTCCATTTCTGAAATTGCTGGGGGAAGGAGCGGGCGACAGGAAATGAAGCAAGGGATTTGGGTCAGGCAGCCCTGGGTTTCAGACTGGTAGGGCTGTCAGCACAAAAGTCCAAGAGGCCCAGTTAAATTGGAATTTCAGTTAAGCCATGAAAAAATGTGGTTTTAGCCGGGCGTGGTGGCGCGCACCTTTAATCCCAGCACTAGGGAGGCAGAGGCAGGCGGATCTCTGAGATCCAGGCCAGTCTGGTCTACCTAGCAAATTCCAGGTCATCTGGAGCTACAAGGAGACCCTGTTTCAAAACAAACACAAAATATGTGGTTTTGGTTTGTCTTTTTTCTTTTCTCTTTTTGTGGGTTTCTTGTTTGTTTGTTTTTGAGACAGAGTTTCCCTGTAGCCCCAGCTAGCCTGGAATTTGCTATATAGACAGGCTGGCCTCCATCTCACAGAGATTTGCCTACCTCTGCCTCCCAGGTGCTGGAATTAAAGGTATGTGCCACCACACCAGGCCTCTCTATTCTTTTAAATTATTTTTATTTATGTGTGTGTGTGTGTATGTGTCTTCCACATGTGTGCAGGTATGCACAGAGGACAGAAGGTGTTAAATCATAATTACAGATGGTTGTGAGCAACCACGTGGGTTTTGGGAACTCAACTCTGGTCCTCAGCAGGGCTTTTAACTGCTGAGCCATGTCTCATGCCCCCCCTATGCTTTTGTTTTTCAGATAGGGTCTCATGTAGCACACGCTGGCCTCAAACTCACTATGTAGCCAAGGATGACCTTGAACTCTTGATCCTCTTGTCTCCACCTCCCAAGTGAGATCATAGGTATGCCTCAGATCCAGTTGTTTTTAATATACCTGTTTTATGTTAATTATGTCAGGGTACTTTTCTCCTCTGTAAAATGAAACTAGCCTTTTCCAATGAGAAAAGGCAGACAGCTAAAGACAGACAGGAAACTTCGCAACCCCAGAGGAGGTACTTCTGCTTTTTTGTTTGTTTGTTTGTTTAACTTATTATTGTTTTATGACTGTGTTACCTGCATGTATGTAAGTGCACCCATGTCCTGGTATGCCCTCGGAGGTCAGAAGAGGGTGTCAGATCCCTTGGAATGGGAGTTAGGATGGTTGTTGGCCCTCATATAGGTGCTGGGAACTGAACCTGGGTCCTCTGCAAGAGCAGCCAGTGCTCTTAACTGCTGAGCCATCTTTCCAGCCCCACTCTGCTTGGTTTTGTCTCCTCATCAACCTATGACCTGAACCCCTCCACCCCAGCCTTCTGACCATCACATCAAGCTCATTCCTATCTCAGAACCTTTACACTTTCTGTATTCTCTAATTGGGCCGTTCTAGTCCCATGACCAGAGAGGCTCCTTATGACTCTGTTCAAGCATTACCTCCTCAAGAAAGGCCCTTGCTAACCACCCTCTCCAATGGTGTACCCATAATCTTTTTTTTTTTTTTGCTTTATTTATTTATTTAGAAAGGGTCTTTGCTGGGTGTGGTGACTCATGACTTCAGTCCCCAAAAGACTAAAGGAAAAAAGAAAAGAAAAGAAAAGAAAAGAAAGGGTCTTGCTATATAGCCCAGGCTGGCCTGGAATCCTATCTCAGTCTCCCAAGTGCTGGGATTATAAGCATCAGCCACCAGCCCAGCTGTGCATTGTGAAATCACTCTGTCAATGGGTTTCCTTATTCACGGCCCACATGCCCACTAGACTCAGCTTCTGGGATCATGTTCCCAGTCTCTTCCAATGCTCACATGGTTTGGAGCATGTAGAGGACAAGACAGGAGGGCAAGGAGTCCTGGATCCCATGAGGTCTTAGGCAAGTCACCTCCCTCTGTCTAGCCTCAAGCCCTGCCAAAGCTTTTGACCAGGGACCCAAAGAGGGCAAGGCTGAGCTTCCCTGTTTGTAATGTTGGGACTCTGGATTCAGGGTCAGCCCCTGGGAAGCCAGACCCAAGGAGATTCAGCAGCAGACTCCAGTTCATGATGTGATGACCTGTCACCTTTGAGTGTCCCTGGCTGGACAACCTCTGAGCAGTCTCAAAAACTGAATAGAGTCTGTCTCTACTCTCTGCTGACCAAAAGGAGGAAGTCCCTGCAGCCAGGCCAGCACAGACAGGTTGAGTTATCACCCAAGACACTAGCCAGGATGTCTGTTTGAAAAGAGCAAATTCCGGGGCTGGAAATGGCTCAGCGGTTAAGAGCACTGACTGCTCTTGCAGAGGACCCGGGTTCGATTCCCAGCACCCAGGTGGCAGCTACACACCGTCCTTAACTCCAGTTCCAGGGGAATCTGAAGCCCTCATCTGACCTCCACAGCATTGCATGACATGGGCGCACTCACACACATGCAGGCAATACATTCATACACTAAAAATAAAAATAATAAATAAGGGGCTGGAGAGATGGCTCAGTGGTTAACAGTACAGACTGCTCTTGCAGAGGACTTAGGTTCAAA
>NW_008331486.1:5502020-5505086 GCF_000622305.1 Nannospalax galili
GCAGCCTGGTCTACATAGGGAGTTCCAGGCCAGCTGGGGCTACAGGGAGACCCTGAAATAAATAAATAAATAAATAAATAAATAAATAAAAAGTGATTTCCTAGAGGTTTCTTTCCCAGCACTGTACTTCTCCCCAAGGGTCTGTCAAAGTCATCATAGCAGACAGCCTGTCTCAGGGCAGGTACTCAGGCAGTGTTGAATGAGTTAATGAGGTATGTTTGTATCCTTCCCATTTCACACATTAGAGGCACAGATTCAGCACTGTGACCTGATCACGTGGGAAAGGCCACCTGAACATAGTTGGGGTTAGACTAGGGTCAGAGGTGGAGCTGGTTGGGGATTATACAGACTAGCCTAGCACCCTTCCACTGACCTCTGAACTTTGCCCATTTCACAGATTGAGAGGTCACTCTGAAGAGTGAGAGGTCACTCAAAATCAACAGTAACCTTTGAGGGTGCCTCCCTTTACTCTGGAAAGCTGGGGTCTGCCCCACCTTCACCCACCTGGGACCCCAGAAGGGGACTGGGAGGCATGGGCTCTGGGGCTGACCTTGCCACTAATCCATGCATAAGCCTCTCAAAGTCTCTGGGCCTGTACCCCCATCGGGACATGCACACAAAGCCTCCAGGGTCTTACTTCTCCAGAACTTGAGGCTGCTGGAGCTGAGGCTAAGTTTATAAACTCCTGGGTCCAAAAGGCCTGGTAGAGGCTGGTTTCTGTATTGATTGCTGAATGGTCTTGCTCAGCCCCTTCACCCCGTGAGTCTTCATTTCGTAGTCGGTAAAAAAGAGAATATCAGCATTTTTTAATATTAAATGAGCTGGGAAGGGGGTGATTCCTTGCTCAAAGCAGGGCACAGCACCATCATTGAATGGGACTGAATGGTTACAGCATTAGTTAGGGGATGCTGCCCTCCTGTGGCCAAGTGGAGGAACAGCAGGCTATCTCCCTGGGTCCCGCTGGAAAAGCGGTCCAGGCGCGTGTCCAGATGGGAAGAACGAGGCCGGGCACCGGTCACTCGGTGTGCGCCTCCACCCACTGGCAGAGGCGACTGGCGTAGCGAGCCGGGCTGACCGTGGAGAAGGTCCGGCCTGGGTAGCGCAGCATCTTCCACAGTTGCTCTAGCCGTTTGCGAAGCCCATAGACGGTGGTTAGATCCACCAGGCCCAGAAAATAGCGTTGCTCTGGCCCATCCAGGATATGGAACGCGTTGGGGACGTCGGACAGCAGTCGGCGGTTCTGGCCCTCGGCACCCCCCGAGTTCGGGGCACCCTGCATGGACCTAGGTGGTGTGGGAATAGGATGATGGTTCGTCTGTCCTCTCCTCCAGGAGGCTGTGTGCCTTGGCCTGGGATGTCGGCTACCCTGGGAGGCTGAGGAGCCCGTATGGTTTAGATCCGCACTGTCCCCTTTACAGGCACTGGCCACACGTGGCTGCTAAACCTTTGAAATTTAATCAGTGCTGAAGGAAATCTGAATCAAACATAAGCTGAATTTCAAAGGCGATACTGAAAACAGTGCAAACCATCTCGTCCACTTGCATTCTAAATTAGACAAAAGGCTCAGAATCCCCTATGTATTAAGTATTAATTTTAAATGATTTTTAACTTTTTGACTTTTTTTTTTTTTTTGGTTTTTTTGAAGCAGGGTCTCCCTGTAGTCCCAGCTGTCCTGGAACGCACTATGTAGACCAGGCTGGCCTTGAACTCACAGAGATCTGCCTGCCTCTGCCTCCCCAGTGCTGGCACTACAGGCATGCGCCACCACACCCGGCCTTTTTGACTTATTTATTTTTATTTTTATATGGATGAGTGATTCTCCTGCATGTAAGTGCACCTGTGTTATGCAATGCCCATGCAGACAGAAGAGGACATTAGATCCCCCAGAACTGGAGTTACAGATAGTTGTTAACCTCCATATGGGTGTTGGGAATTGAACTGGGGTCCTCTGCAAGAGCAGCCAATGCTCTTAACTGAACCATCCCTCCAGCACTGAGTAGATTTCTTTTTAAGATAATTTTTTTGAGGGCTGAAGAGATGGTTCAGCAGTTAAGAACAGTGGTTGTACTTATAGAAGACCTGGGTTTGAATCCTAGCACCCACATGGTGTAACTCCAGTTCCAGGGGATCCAACAGCCTCTTCTGTCTTCCTCGGGCATTGCATGACTCGGGTGCATTTACCTACATGCAGGCAATACACATATACACATAAAATAAAAAATAATAAATATTTTTTAAAAAATTTTTTAAATGGTAAACTTAACTGGGGTAGGGAAGGGCCCAAGCACATGGAATATAGTAAAAAAAAAGACAAACCTCAGACCATATTTTGAAGTGTGACCTTGCCTCAAAGAGACAAGAAAATTCAAGTACAAAGACCTTCAATGTCACCAACAACACTCACGTCATTATTTAACAGAAGAGATGTGACCAGCACCCAATGGTAAGTCATAGTGGCATAAAGTCTGATTTTGTGGAATCTACTATCCCACTTAGAATCAGGGTCCTGGAGAGTAAGGCCTTCTTTACTTGAAGCACTAAATCAAATTTGTGTGTCTGTGTGGGTGTGTGTGCACGTGCCAGAGGATAACCTTGAGCGCTATTCAGGTGTCGTTCATTCTTTCTTTGAGGCAGGGTCTCTCATTGGCTTGGAACTCTTTTTAAATAGGCTACACTGGCTGAACATCAAACTCCAGGGTCCAACTGTCTCTGCCTCCTAGTGCTGGGATTATAAATGCATGCCATCTTGCACAGCTTAAAAAAATAGGGCTCTGGGAAACTGAATTCAAATCTTTGTGCTTGCAAGGTAAGCACTTTACTGACTCTACTGAGCTATTTTCTTATCTCCCTGATGTATTAAATCAAATTTCTTGCAAAGACCAACACTGGCAGAGACCCGACAGTCCAAGATTATTCATTATAAAAGATCTCAATCACAGTAGTAAAGCATAGTTCCTTTAAGGTGGACATGGCTTCTTTGCATGTCTGTTATAGCATATTCAGAGCATGTCCTGGGCAAAGCAGAGGCACCTGAATACTAACCAGCTGGCTGGGCAACTTCAGACT
>NW_008331486.1:5508308-5573036 GCF_000622305.1 Nannospalax galili
GAGTGACCTGCTAGATACAGAAGAGGAAGGAAAAGACAAAAACCAAGAGCAGTGTCAGCGGAGTGAATCACCCCTGAGAGATGGGCAAGAGCACACAGTATTCACGCAGTGAGCCAGAGCAACTGTAACACGGGAAAAGGGAACTTAGTGTCCACTTTTCAATAACAGTCACAAATTTAAATGGTCTTAACTGCGCAGCAAAATACATAGGGTTGCTGAATAGACTGTTTAAAAAACAGCGTGCAACTGGTTGCTGTCTGCATGAAACTCACCTCAGTGGACTGACACTTCAGACAAAAGTCAAAGAATGGAAACAGTATCCCAAGCAAAAGAAGTCTGAAAGGAAGAAAAGTAGCTAACAAAGGAGCCTCCACAGGAAATGTGTCAGAAAGGGATAAAGAGCAGCACTGGATGTTTGTAAAGGAGAGAGCCCACCAAGAAGATATGACGGGGGCTGGAGAGACGGCTCAGCGGTTAAGAGCACCTGTGTTCAGTTCCCAGAAATCACATGGTTGTTAACAACCATCCATAACTCCAGGTGCAGGAGATCCAATGCCTTCTTCTGATCTCTGGGGGCATTGCATGTCATGGGTGCACTTATATACATGCAGGCAATACACATATACACATAAAATAAAAAATAATAAATATTTTTTAAAAAATTTTTTAAATGGTCTCAGGTAGCTTAGACTGATCTTGAACTTGATATGTAGCCAAGGCTGACCCTGAGCTGCTGATCCTCCTCCTCCTCCTACCTCTGTCTCCTGATAACTGGGATTACAGGTATGTGCCACCATGACATTTCTGTGGTGCTGGGAATAGAACCCAGAGCTTTGTGCATGCTATTTTTTTTTTTTTGGTCTTTTTTTTTGAGACAGGGTATCCCTGTAGTCCCAGCTGTCCTGGGACTCACTATGTAGATCAGGCTGGCCTTGAACTCACAGAGATCATCCTGCCTCTGCCTCCCGAGTGCTGGGATTAAAGGCGTGCACCACCATGCCTGGCTGTACATGCTATTTAAGCACTTTAATAGACCTCTTTTTTACTTTTTAAATAAGGCTACTAGAAGATTTTTTAAATTCTATATTTTAAAAAATATTTTATTATCTTTAATTTATGAGTGTATTGGCTGTATGTATGTAAGTGCACCCATGTCATGCAATGCCAGGGGAGGTCAGAAGAGGACTTTGGATTCCCTGGGAACTGAAGTTACAGACAGTTGTTAGTTGCCATGTGGGTCCTGGGAATCAAACCCGGGTCCTCTGCAAGAGCAGCCAATGCTCTTAGCCGCTGAACCATCTCTATAGTCCGCTAAACTCTATATTTAAAGGGCTGGGCACAGGCAGTGCCTGTGAATGGGACAGTGTGAGTCTAGGCTGAATCATAATTCTGTCGGGAAGGCCTGGTCTGGAGCATTAGAACAATGAAGACCCTTGCTCTGTGCTTAGGTGCCATGTGACTTTGGGTAAGTGCTTTAGTTGATCACTGTCTAGACTTGTGTTTGAAGGTATCCCAATCCTAGGAGCCTGAGGTTGCCAGCTGAAGAACTCAGAATAGAGTCCAGTAACCCCAGTTTGCAGATGTGTGTTTTGCCTGAACTGTATTCCACATCAGATGCACTTTAGGGGCAGCCTTCTCAGTCCCAGCAGAAGCAGGTTCAGTTCCCTACCTTGTCTTGGGTGGGGGGAGATATTATATGCTGCAGGGCTTTATTCCTATCATACCAGAGGCTTTTGGAAAATAAGTCAATGAGAGACAAGCCCCAGACAAGCACCAACTAATCAAAACAGTGGCCTGAGAGCCAAGACAGGATTAACCTGGACCACCGAGTGGTGTGCAGTGGAGGTGGAGAGCCTACTGGGAAATTTTTTTTTTTTTTTTTTTTTTTTTTTTTTTTTTTAGCTGCCGGGGAAATTTTTTTTTTTTTTTTTTTTTTTTGTCTTTTTAAGACAGGGTCTCCCTGTAGCCCTAGCTGGCCTGGAACTCACTATGTAGACCAGGCTGGCCTTGAACTCATAGAGATCCACCTGCCTCTGCCTCCTGAATGCTGGGACTAAAGGCATGTGCCATCATGCAGGCCCCACTTGGAAATATTTCAACATCACAATCATTCTATGCAAACTGGGACTTCCTGGATGAATACCAGTGGCCTGTGTACCAGCTGGGGTAAGAGCTGACCTGGCTTGGTTGGGCAGACTTGAGGGGCTTTGTGAACCCCATGGCAGACACTGCACCATTGCACCTGGAGTTCACCTGGCCATGTGGAAGATAAGGCTGCTGTACTGGTCCTTCTCGTCCTCGTGGAGAAGCTGGAAGGCCATCAGGAGGCTGTAATCCAATATGTTGAGCTCCCTCAGGAAGGCTGTATCCAGCTCCATCTGGTGGAGGAGCCAGCTCCGCTGGGGCCCTGAGGGAGCACCAGACCCCACTGAGTTCCCCTGAGCTGGTTGTACTGACCTCATGCTCTTGCCCCAGCAGGGTAGGGTGTCAGACCAATCCCATTTCACAAATAAGGAAACTCATTTACAATTTGCCTTCCTCCCTCAATTGAACCCAGAATCAGAGCTACTAAGCACTTGGGCAGAGGGCAGTGCCGGGGACCCTCCTCCCCTTTCCAAGCCTCACACCCAATGGAGGAAAAAGAGGCACCCCCACCCCTTGGCTCACCCAGTTTCATGATCTTGCCCTGAAAATTGAGGTCCTTCAGCACCAAGACAAGGGGGCTGTCCTCAGGGACTGGCTCCACCCAGCGGTTCACCTCACAGCCCTTGATGTCATATCTGGGAGGTGGGGAACACACAGGGAACTTCACAGAAATCATTGGAAGCAAGAGCTCTCCCAAATGACTGTATATGGCCAAATCATTATGTGTGACACACACACACACACCAGACTGTGTCCCCATGCTAAAGACGAAGAAACCAAGGCTTAGCATTCCTCTAATTTGCCTATGTCACTGGCCTAGCTTGTGCAAAGCCCCTGGGTTCCATCCCCAGTACGTGCCCCTCCAATGATAAATACATGCAAATGACTCAACACAGCCTAATGCCCCCTGCGGCGCTTAAGAGGTGCAGTAGTGAGCAGCACTGTCTCAGGCAGATCTCGGGAGCATCAGAGCGTCGGTTCTTGCTGGGATTCTGTTCTGGCAGGTATGAGTGCCTCAGGTGCCGCCCTGCGGCTGGAGTAGGGGCCTTGCACCTGCTCCCTGCGGACTCACCTCTCGGAGATGCGACTGGCTGGGTAGAAGACGCTCTGCATGATGATGAAGTATTTCTAGGGGCAGGGGTAGGCAGTGAGGGAAGCCAGGACCTCACCCTCCAGCCGCTCCCTCTGCCCAGCCACCTCGCCTCGGCCTCACCCACCTTTTTTCCTTGGGCCACCCTCAGACTGTGCACTCCTGGAAGTAGAGAAGACACCAGGTGAGGGCCTCTAACTCTGCAACCCTGGGTCCATCCGGCCCAGGTCTCAGCTGCAGGCCTAGCATCTTTCTCAAGACCCATCGCATACTGAGGTTGCCACTCCAGCCCGCGTCCCCAGATTCCTTGGAATCTGTTCCCCGACTCCCATCCCCAGACATAGCCCCAGTGCTGTCTCACCCCTAGACACAGCCCGGCCGATAAACCCCAAGGCTCTCCTATCCCAAGTCTACCCCCGTGGCCCCGCCCCAGACCCCGCCGAGTCCACAGATCCCGCCCTCCCCAAGTTCTTTGTGGTCCAGGACTCGCCCCCCACCCCCTGGTCGCGCGCGTACCCAGCAACCGCGCAAGCAGCGAGTGCGGGTGCTGCTGCAGGTGCTGCACGTAGCGGGGCAGATGGGTGAGCAGCACCTGCACCTCATGGCGCCGCTGGGTCTTTAGGAAGAAGCGCTGGTCGTGGCTGCGGGGTGGGAACCACAGGTCACTATGTCCAGATCCGGTTGGAGCTGTTCAGACCCTTTACCCTATTTAGGCCTAAGGATCTTGGCCCCGACACTCACCCTAGCGTCGTGGGACCTCCACGCTGCTCCCTGTCCATGGGCGCTGTTTCTCTCCTAAGGGCCATCACCCCCCCATCACCCTCCAGCCCCCGAAGGAGCCCCCACCCCGCTCCAACCCTGGTGCAAGCTCACGACAGGAAGAAACTGGCGTTGCTCTTGGAGGTGCTGAGGAACTGCAGGTAGGGACTACCGGGGCCCAGTGTAGCCTGATAATCCTCTTCTGTCAGGCCTAGTGAGTGGCGCAGGCGGGCAAAGGCTGGACCAGCCAGGGTGCCCAGCTCGAAGCCCTGTGGAGAAGAAAGAGCAGCCCCAAGGGAGTCCATGTGGGTCTAGATGTGTGCAGCTGGCCCTGGTACTCCTCCCACATTGGAATGATGGGTTTCCTACCTCATCATGAACCTGGGTCATGACTTCTGAGAAATCCTCATGGGTGGGTGGCCCCTGTAGGGGTAGGTAGAGGGTGTCAGGGAAAGTCAAGGCCCCCCACTGCCTATCCAGGGATCTCAAGTGTCCTGCTCCCCCTGGCTTTGTCCCCTTCCCTCAGTTAGATTTCTTCAGCCTTTGGTGGGCAGGGGCTCTGGCTTACCAGGGTTGGAGGGAGGACCGGTGTAACTTGAGGCAGAGCCTGAGCACCAGCACCAGGCTCTGAGTTCAAGCCTGCTACATGCTTTCAAACACTCGTGCTGTCTGAGTGGTGCCAGATATCAGCCTAGTGAAAGGACAGGCCAGCAAAGCTGCACAGCCTGATGTAGTCTGGGAGAGCCAGGACTGGGGAAGGCCGCCTGTGAAATGAGGAGTGGATAGGAAGAGCAGGGTACTCTAGGCAGTGGAAACAGCACTGGTCTGCAGCAGAGTAAGAGGGTTCGTGTGTGTGTGTGTGTGTGTGTGTGTGTGTGTGTGTGTGTGTGTGTGAGGCGGCACAGCTGGCCCTGGCCAGCAGCAGCTTTAGGCTGTGCTGGATACTGGGGAGCCATAGGAGATTTTCAGCAGGTGATGAGGTCAGAGTGTGCTCTAAAATGCTCTTGGGATCTTGTGGTCAGACTGTGCACGTGTGCATACATACAAACAACATAGGGGCTCACCCTCCTGCCAGACTGCTGAGCTGGCAGCTAAGTGACTCTCTGCTGAGCCAGCCTGGCCCCAGCTCCATGGAGGATGGGCTGGGCTGGGCTGGGTGGGAGTGTGGTCCCTTCTCAACCATAAAAGCTGACAGGGCTGGAGAGGGGTGGCCTCAGAAACTAGGGGGTATAATCCCCTCTACCCACTATACAGATGGGGTCACTGAGGTCTAGAGGTAAGAAGCTCACCTGAAGCACACAGTCACTACTTGAGACTAGGAGTTCTTCGCACCCTAACATCCTGAACTTTCCACCCCAGAATGCCCCTGCCTCTCTCCTCTCCCAGTGTCACCATACTAGCAAGACAAGCCTTCAGCTGGGTCTTGTTCTTGGTGTTAGGGGTACATGAGACCAAACAGGCATTCACCACGGGTGGGTTGTCCATGGAGACCTGGGTGGCAGCCCACAGTCCTGCCTGCATCATACATGTCAGCCTATGCAGTTCATGCCCTGGGCCGATCTCAAACAGGCCGACTCGAGTCTGTTTGTCTCTGAGGCGCCAAAAGAAGCCACGGGGGCTGGAACGTGAGGCAAGTGCTCTTCGTCCAACGTCTGGGGAGGCAGTCAGGATCTGATGGGAAGAGGCACAGAGACAAAGTGTGTGGTGGCCTCTCAGAGGGAAAAGACACGGGTTCAAATCCCACTCCCACTACTTATGAACCGTTCCCCTTTCTCTCTGCCTCAGTTTCCTCAGCTGTAAAATTCAGGGCAAACTCTACAACCATCTCCCCAGGCATTGTGGGTTGGGGGGGCACAGAGCACCTGGCACACAGCATCCCAATACAGTGTAGACGGAGCATACCTGCAGTCAAGCCCAGCTAAATCTGCCTGACTCTGAGGCTGTGTGACCTTAGGTCAGTCCGGGCCTTATGTTCGCATCTGCAACACTGGAACTCCATTGGGTATTAACTGTTACTGTTCAGTTTGAGCTCCTGCACAGGAAGACTTGCTAGCAGGTGCTGGGGTGCTGGGAATTCTGGGAGGTCTATTTCCTCCTCAGTGCCGAGTTCTGTGCCAGCATGGAGGGTCAAATGGATGTTGAAATCGTACCAGTTGACCCATTGCTAGTGGGGACCCACCAGGTGCCCAAGGCTGGATGAACGCTTGAGTGCCTAACAGCCTTATGAAGGAGTTTATGTGATCATCTCCATTTTCCTGATGAGGAAACTGAGGAAGACCTCTGGGGATACCCACTGGACCACCACTCCTTCATACCTGCTCCCCATGTGGGGCGTGTCCTGGTCCTCATCCAGAGCACGGCCCCTCCCTGGCTGAGATGGGGGCGTGTCTGAGCCTCTGGCGGAGAGGGGGGGACCCAGCTACTGCTCAACCACCCTTCCCCTTCCTGGTCCCTTTCGGGTCCGCACCTACCTCGCGGGGCCCAGGGCTTGGTGTGGCCATCGCCCCCCGCAGCAGCTTTCTGGGCTTTGGCCGCGTCCCCGCTGCCCCGCTGCAGGATCCAGGCCCCGCCCCTGTTCCGCGACGGACCAATCGCGAGGCTCCTGTCACGGTTGCGCCCAATCCGCGCGGGGGTCACTGGCGTTTGCCTGCTGGTCCCACCCCCGCGGCTGCAGCATCCTCGGACAGTGGTCCAGGCCGGGCGGGGCCGCGGGGCGTTGGCTGGGATCGCCGAGAAGGGAGGACTCCCTCAACTCCCCCTGGAACGAGGACTCGAGTGTGGAGTGTGGAGGCGTGTACCCTAAATCCTGTCTCGCGGGCCCATTCGGGCGTGAAATTCCCACTGAGTGTCTCTCAGGGAAGAAACAAAGATCCAGAGGGGAAAAAGTGACTCCCTCCAGGTCACTCGGGAAGTCAGAGCATCCATTCAGTAAATTGGAGGACCCACGGGGGGCCTGAGCGGTGCTAGACTCCAGAGGTTTCGTTGTGAGCTAGCAGGAGGGGCAAAGCTACCAGGATGATCTTTTAAAAGTGTAGACCAGATGATGTCACTCTTGTGCTTTAAGCCTCCAGTCACTGACTTCCCATGGTAATGGAACAAAACTCAAACTCCGCATGGCCCAGGCTGTCTGCCCCGTCTGCCTGTCTCCAGACACCCTAGGGACCGTGGCCAGCCTCCTGGCCCTGGTGTTTCACAGCCTAAAGCTTCCACCTACACTTTCCCCTTCCTGTGCCCTCAGCTAGAAGTCCTGTCCCCAGATGTTCATTTGCCTTCTTCCTGTACTTTTGATCACATGACCTTTATTTTCATCACCCTTGACATGACCAGAGATTGTGTGAGTGTCTTTTTTATTTGGTTTATTATGTCAAGCCCTCTAAAATGGGAGTGCCATCAGGACAGGATCCACACCTCATCTCCTGCCTCAGTGTCCAGCACAAATTGGTGCTTGAGGGTATGTATTGAACTGATGTATGGGGTGCAGAGTGCCCCAAGTCATTCAGCATACAGGACCTTACAGGCCACAGTGGGAGGAGCATTAACGATAAGGGTGAGAAGGATGCTTAGGTATGTTTTTGAAAGGCCATCAGAATAAAGGAGACCAGCATGGCAGTAAGGAAGCCTCACCACAGGAAATGGTGGCCATGTATCAGAGGGCTGGAGAGGGCTGGGAAAGGGGAGAATTGATACCATTTGTGTAGATGAGAGAAGGGGAAAGAGAACCAGGGTGAGGGACACAGGACATCAGTCAGGAAGCTTGAGCCTTTAGAGAGGTCCAAGGACCCCTAAAATGCTAATCCAGAGCTGGAATGTGGCTTGGTGGGAGAGTGCTTGCTTAGCATTCATGAAGCCCTGGGTCTAGTCCCCAGCATGTCATAGACAAGGTGTAGTGTCACATCCCTGTAATCCCAGCACTTAGGAAATGGGTGCATATGAGAACTTAAAAAAACAAAACAAAAAACAAAGGTGGGACTCAGAGGTGTGGTGGCACAGACCTGTAATCCCAGCACTTGGGAGGCAGAGGCAGGCGGATCTTTGTGAGTTTGAAGCCAGCCTGGTCTACATAGTGAGTTCCAGAATAGCTGGGGCTACAGGGAGACCCTGTCTCAAACAGACCAAAAAAAAAAAAAAAAAAACCCCAAAAAACTACTCCATCTTGACTCACCAGGAACAGAGAAGGCATGGCTGGGGCAGGCTGGGCTTCTGTAAATTCTTCACTGTGGCCCATATGCATCTCAGTTCCTGCTTCGCGTCCAGCACAGGGACAGTGCAAAGGTGTTACCCGCACTGCACAATCAGTGTCACCTCTGAGTCCCCCTCTAGCTCACCACCCCATGGCAAGGATGACAGAGAAAAAAGCCAGCATGATCAACATTTATTTTTAAGTTCTCCCAAACAGGGTGGCCTGTGACTGGCATGGCTGCCCAAATGTGCCCCTGTGGTTCTGGGGTCTGTGTTTCCCCACAGCCTTCCAGGTACAGAAGCCCTCATGAAGACTGGGCAGGGTCAGACTCAGAGGAGCTGCCTTCCTGGAGGGGCAGGACTTACAGAGGTGGGGAGGCCATGTGTAGCCTCAGAACCTGCTAAGTCCATCAGTATGTGACAGGAGGAAAACTGAGACAAGAGAGCACCGCCCAGAGGAAACAGTAGGTAGGGAGTCTAACTGTGAGATGGGCAGGACCAGCAATGTTTGGAACCTAAGCCTGAAGGGGGTGAGCTGGAGGCTTTCCAGTTCTCCCCTCAGGTTCTAGAAGGGTGAGCAAGACAGGAGAGGTCTCTGGTCTGTCAGAGCTGAGTCCTGAGCAGCTCCACCTCCTGAAGAGGGCCACAGGGCAGCCAGGCTGGTGGGGGGTCACCATGCCTGGACTGTCTTGCAGGCTGTGGCCCGTGGTCTCCTCCCTGGAGGGGATATGGGTAAGGCACCAGCAGCCTCATCCCTGCTGGACCTTCACTGAGCCTTCTTGGCCACCCTCTGGCTCTTCAGCATCATGTAGGTGATAAACAATCCTGGAACACACAGGGACAGAAAGGACTGGTAAGATGGATGTGAAGGACGAAAGGCCAGGCACAAGGACCCATTTGCAAGGTCGAGCTCCCTCCCAGCCACCCTGCAGGCTACAGTCACATCGCCCCAGCCTCTCGTCAAGCCACACATCCACTCACATGCAGTCAACATTCACCAAATAAGAATGAGTGCCTACCATAGGCAAGATGCTGCATGGAGTGCTTCAGATCCCACAGGAAACGCGATCCCACCTGTCCATCTAGTATACCTACTCACACCCTTACCCTGTCACCCAGTCATCTGGTGGCTAAGTCACACAAATCACTCTCTTGAGCTCAGCGTCACAGCCTAAGCTAGAGCTGAGAATGCCACAGATGATGGACATCTAGTCCCTAATCCATGGAAGCCGAGAGAGAGAGAGAGAGAGAGAGAGAGAGAGAGAGAGAGAGAGAACAGTTATAGGCCATGGTGGCAGGTGGTGACTGAGGTATGGATCGATGATGAGGGTCAGACAAGGAAGGGGAGCTGGATGTGCCATTAGTGACTCAGGGGTTGCTGCCTTGTGGCCGTGAAGGAGGAAGAGGAAAACTCCAGGAGGCCTGGAGACAAAGAACCTCAAGAAACTGTACAGCATGTACCAAAGTATGGAGGCATGCTCAGGGGTGAAGGTGGCCAGCCCTCCAAAACACCCTGACCAGGAGCAGGAGACCTTCGGAGGATGGGAGACTTACCCACAAACAACAGCAGCAGAAGGCCCGAGGCCAGTGGGATGAGGACAGCATAGGCCCGAGGCAGGAAGTACTTGTGGATGACATGTTGGCTGTCGATGAATGGCTGGCAAGGAGGGAAGGAAGAGCTCTGGTGAGCATTGCTCACCTTACACAGCTCCTCCTTTGTCTAAGGGACCAAACCCATCGAGAGCACTGGGAAGGCAGTTGTTGGGTACTGAGGACCTACCTGTCAGCATCCAGAGCCTAGCAAGGGGTACAGGAGGAATCAGTGAAGGGATTCCCAACCTGGGCTTCCTCTCGGGGTGGGGGTGGGGGTGGTGGTGGTGTGTGTGTGTGTGTGTGTGTGTGTGTGTAGAAGGGTTTCACTATATTTTCCAGGCTAGCCTTGAATTTGAGAACCCCCTGCTTCAGTCTTCAGAGGGCTGGAGTTCAAATCTTTACTAACATTTTTCTCTAAAGGATACCAAGTGCTACAAGATTTTACCTTTAATCCCACACAGTCAACAGGCAGCACTGTGAGATCCAGGCCAGTCTGGTCTACATAGTGAGCTCCAGGACAAATGGAGTTACATAGAAAGACCTGGTCTCTAAACAAAAAAGATTTTTCCTTCCAAATACACTAGCCTTTTTTTTTTTTTTTTTTTTTTTTTTTGGTATTTTTTGAGACAGGGTCTCTCTGTAGCCCCAGCTGTCTTGGAACTCACTATGTAGACCAGGCCGGCCTTGAACTCACAGAGATCCACCTGCCTTTGCCTCCCGAGTGCTGGGACTAAAGGCGTGCACCACCACGCCCAGCTCAAATACACTAGCCTTTTAAAGGAATAACCAACAAAATTTTCCACATTAAAAAAAAAAAAAAAAGCCTTACAAGGTGTCTGTAAAATCTTCTGGCTTGGGCATACTATGCCTTGAAACCAGCTGGCTAACCAGAGAGGAAACCCAGAACAGGGCCTTATAGTGGAATAGTTAAGGATGAGACCTTGGGTCAGGCCCTTCTCCCTGGGCCTCAGCTTGCACACACAAGCATTTTCCCCATAGTGCTGTTCTAGAGGTTTGTGATGTACGACAGGCCAAGCCCCCAGCAAAGTGCCTGACACACAGAATTTGCTTAAGCGGTTTTAGGAGTAGGCTTGGAGCTTCGGGGGGCTGGATGAAGGTGAGCCTGGCGGGGTGGGGGGGCGCATACCAAGAGAATCACCCAGACAGTGTAGTAGGTGAAGATGATCAGGCTAACGGCGACGAGGCCAAATCCCACCGCCTGGTCTGTCCCTGTGGCCTGGACAAAAAAAGAGGGCTCAGTTGGCGAAGTGGCTCTGGGGAGAATGCACTGAAGGAGGGGCTTCATTTACGCTCTAAGCTTCATTCATTCAACAGCTGTTCTGGGGGCTGACCCGGATGGATCCCCAACCTGGGAGTACCCGGCCTCGGCGTTCCCATCTGTGCACAGGCCGCAGGGAGAGAAATCTGGATCCCGAGAGCCCAGCCCCAGTTCCTAAGCAGACTTGGGGCCCGAACCCCCGATGCCACCCAAACCCCGGAGCAATAGCACCGGCAAGCTCACCATTTCCCCAGCTTTCCGCCCGAGCCACAGGCCACATCCGGTTCCTGGTCTCCGCCCTTCGGACTGCGGATCGCGGGGCATACCGGGAGTTGTAGTTCCTAAAAGCCAGCTGAGGCCCATGAGGCCTAGATGTGCAGCGTCCTATTAGACCCTCCCCATCCAGAATCCATCTCTAAACATTACTTAGTGCCAAAGACAGGGCGAGATGGGAGTCCGGAGTTGGAAGTCCTATTTTTCAGATGAAAAGACTAAGAGAGGGGGTGGATCATAATCTGAGTCGGGTGGTGAAGAAAACACTGGAATTTAAAGGCCCTGTTTCCTGGCCCGGAGGCCCTAATTTGTCTGTTGACCGAAGAGGTACACCAGATCACAGCCCCATGTAGGACGAAAAGAGGGGCCCACAGGGGTAGGATTTCCATTGGCAAAGTGCGTTCCTTTGCTATCACCTGGCTTCCTTGGTGACCCTATGGGCATCCCCTCGCTTCCTTCAGTGTCGTCCTCTCGGTCCTGGTGTCGCAGGTTTCTAACAGGCACTGTTGCTGGTGCCTCCTGTCTTGGAGGCCCTGTCCTACGCCGTCTTTTAATGCTTTTCTTCCTCTGGCTCTTGGCGCAATACTCATCCCACAGGGAATGGGTCTATCTGTTATCAGGTTTTCCAATGCCACACCCTCCAGGGAAGATGCTTCTTAGACTACCGGCAGAGGCTCCCTTCTTTGCGCAGTGAAGTTCTAGGTGTGTCTCTACCGTGTAGCTGCGTTTTACTTTGGGTCATTGCATGTTAACAGGCTGACTTCCTGGGTGATCTGCCTCGCCTCCTCTCCCCGCCCCTCCCGTGAGATCAAGATCGCTGAGTGGGGCTCTACACAAAGCAGCTTTGACTGGATCTTTAAGATTCTGTGACTTATGCTGGGATGGTGATCCATGCCTGTAATCCTAGCACACCGGAGGTGGATCCTCAGTAAGTGTTCAAGGCTAGCCTGAGCCACATGAAACCATGTCTCAAAAAATCAAAATGGGGGCCTGGA
Organism: Nannospalax galili; assembly: GCF_000622305.1. Classification (NCBI taxonomy): domain Eukaryota; kingdom Metazoa; phylum Chordata; class Mammalia; order Rodentia; family Spalacidae; genus Nannospalax; species Nannospalax galili. Next base: position 5,520,622 of record NW_008331486.1, read on the forward strand.
GAGATGGCTCACGGGTTAAGAACACTGACTGTTCTTTTGAAGAGCTGGGTTGGAATCCCAGCACCCACATGGCAGCTAACAACTGTAACTCCAGTTCCAGGGGATCCTACAGATTGTCTGCGGGCACTGCACAACACGGGTGCACTTGCATACATGCAGGCAATACATGCATACACATAAAATTAAAAAATAAAAATAGGGACTGCAGGGATAGCTCAGCGATTAAGGGTACTGGCTTCTCTTGCAGAGGACCAGGGTTCAGTTCCCAGGACCCAGATAGTAGCTAACACCCCCATAACTCCAGTTCCAGGGGATCTGATACCCTTTTCTGGCCTGATGGCTTTGCATGACTTGGGTACATGCAGGTAATACACATAAAAGTAAATTACTTCTGGCCTTTGTAGGCACTGCATTGCATGTAGTCCACTTACATATATACAGACAAAAACTCATACACATAAAATTTAAAAATCAAAATATTGGTGGCTAGTTTTTTCTTTAACCCCCCATTTTTCCCTCCCCCCGACACATAAATGGATTCAGCCAGTTTCAGGAGTCTAAAATGTCCATGAGTGGGGAGGAATGCTGTCCTCTAGGCAGAATAAAGCCATCCTGATTTTAACCAGAGCAGCCCTGATTATTGGCGAGACCCTCAGGATCAGGACTGTTGATGTCAGCTCATGAGCGGGGCTGGAAGGGAGATTAGAACCTCATAAGCTGCATGCCATCTCATGAGGTACAGAGTATAGAAGATGGGGGGTTAGCCAGAGGATACTTTCTATGCAGGTATGGGGTAGTCATCCAGGTTTGGGCGAGACATTTGGTGATAGGATACCATCTATGCAGCTTTTTGGAGTCACCCATGTTCCTAATATAAGTCCAAAAAACTCAGTGGTCGACCAAACAAGATTTGAGTGAAATCATTTTGTTCTGTTGTTGGTCCCCTAAGGATGAACCACTTCTCCCCAGGAAAAGTACGTGCAACAGGGGGTAAGCCCTGAGAAGGGTTTAATAAAGCATGATGTCATTTTGGGGTAAACACCGCACAGGCTGATTCTTTCTGGCCTGGCAGGAACCACTTCAGAGTTCACTGAAGGCTCAGTCCAGAACTTTGCTGAGACACTAAACTTATCTGTAACCTGGAACAGTCAGAAACCAAGCCTGGACAAAGGCCTGCAGGGAGATTTCAAGAGCCTGGGCAGAGTCAACCAGTACACTTCCCTTCTCAGCCTCATTGAATGCTGAGAAGTGGGCAGTTTTGGCCTCTTCAAACTAGCAGGAACTTGGGCTCTGAGAGCAGAGCTGTCACATGGTAGGTGTGAAAGTGGTAAGTAATTTGCCCTCCTGGGCTTGAATCCTCCCCAGGAATCTGGAGGATAAAGGTGGCAGTAATCTCACACCTGCAATCCCAGCATTCAGGAGGCAGAGGCAGGATTGCAGTTAAGGTTGAGGCCATCCTAACGTGTTCCAGGCCAGCCTGGGCTACAGAATAAGACCGTCTCAGACAAATAAAGGCCAGTGAGATGGCTTATCAGGTAAAGGTGCTTGCTACCAACGTCAACAATCTGAGTTTGATTTCTGGGACTCACATGGTTAGGGAGAACAGACTCCCACAAGTTGATCTTTGAACTCTGCACCTGTCCACCTCCCATACAGAAAATTTTAAATGTAATAAATTTAAAAAGTTGTAAAGCTTTTCTTGTTGAGACAGCATTTCCCTGTAGCCCCAGCTGGCCTGGAACTCACTATGTAGACCTCAAGTCTCAGAGATCTGCCTGCCTCTGCTGGGATTAAAGGCCAACAACCACGCCAGGCCCAGTTGTGGAGGTTTTGACTGGACCCTGACTTGGAGAATACAGTCCTTCCATACTTCTCCAACCCTGGCATGCCACCTAACAAACATGCTAATTTCTGCTGTTTTTGATCCCAAAGTCAACATGGTAATGAGGTAAACAAGAGTAAACAAAATGTCAACATTTAATTTTTCCTCCAAACCGAACACTGACACTAGGCTGATTTTCCCAATGACATTTTCTGCGGTAAGCTGGGACAGAGATACAAACAGCCCACAGAATGGGGAGCAGTGGTGACAACAGTTAGAAAGGAGGGGGTTAAACAAAAGCACAACACCCCTCCCCAGCCACCTCCCCACAGGGAGGGAGACAAGGGTGGTCTCCATCCTGCAAAATCATGCAGCGTGGTCAGTTGTGGGGTGCAGAAAAGAACCCTAAAAATATTGTAGATCTTTATTTTCTTTAAATCTCCTAGTAGAAACATTAAACGGTCTTTTAAGAAGATTCCAAACTAGTATTGCATAGACCAATTCCTTTCCAAAAATATCTCTAATATATTCTCTCTGCATACAGAATTTGAAGCCCAGGTGCTATGTGCACCTGGCAGGAATCACTGAGTTCAAGGGGATTCTCTGACTGGGGAAAGGTTCTTGGCCTCTGGCTCCCGCCAGTGTTCATTTGGTTGTGGCCAAGTTCTTATCCCAGCTACCCTGGCCCAGTGCCTGGCATAGGAGGACATAGCAGGCTGTCTCCTTCCAGGGTCATTGGCTTTAGCTCAGACCTTGGCTTGGGTGGGTGGAACAAGGGCTCCTGGTTTGGAGGGTCTTCCTTCCAGAGCCAGCTGCTTTGTGCTTAGAGCCCCAGAACTTTGACTCAGACTGGAACAATGCCCTGACAGGCTGAGGTCAGACACCGAAGAGCGGTGCTCCCTCTATGTAGAGGTCACCTAATCTGGAGACTGGGCAGTCAGCTTCCTTTAAAGTGCCAGGTACCTGCTGGGCAGGAAGGGAGCTGGGCAGAACCTTCAGTTAGAACCTTCTCCAGCCAGAGCCCACACTCTGCCTTGCCTTGGCAGCACCTCTAACACTCATTCCTAAGAGTCACTGGGGATTAAACAACGGCAACAACAAAACCCCTAGCAATGGTCTGGTCCCAATACCAGCGGTCAGAGACAGAGACCCACAACTCTTGCCAGCTAGGGCAGATGAGGCTGGGTGAGGAAACTCCCAACCTGGGGAGGACAGCCTTCCCCCACCCAGAGAGAATTAGTGCCCTGTATTCCCTACCCCTAGCCCTGTTGGGACCCAGCCAGTAGGTGGGGTGGAGAACAGAGGTACCTCCCCTCACTGGGGGAGGAGGAAATACAGAACTGTGAACTTAGAAAGAGAAAAAAAGAAAAGGCCTACAGGGCTAAGGCAACACCAGCCTGCTGGGTTGGCACAAAATGAGTGGAACTTAAAGGGTGGGAGTTTGTCCAGGGCCAGGCTGGCAGCCAGAACCCTCCTTCAAGCAAGTTACAGGATGGAGAAAAGTGCTGGAGGTGGGAGCACTCAGAGCAGAGATGTTGAGGGGAAGGGCTGAGCAGGGCACAGGGCCAGGCTGTTCCCCAGGGAAAGCATGTCCCTTGCCCAGAAGTAGGGGATGCCTCCAGGGGAGGACTGAGGCTTGTCCGGTGGTAAGCCAGCTGTGGCCAGTCTAGTCACAGCCCACCTGGCTGACTTGACTCTCCAGCCTGGGCCCTAGCCCAGATCTGCTGACCTGAGGGCAGAGGAAGGGGCTTTACTTGCCCAGCACAGCTGGGCCCCATCCTTCCTGCAGGAAGGCCAGCTGCTCAGGAGCCAGTCCTGGGCAGATGGCACCATGATGCTAGATCTTTCTAGGCTCCAGTCTTAGATCTAAGCTTGGGCTTACTGTAGGGAAAGGGCAATGCCACGTTCCAGCCGGGCTACTGGACCCTAGGCCTGGCTGCACAGCAGACAGCACCCAGGAGTCCTGGAGAAAGTGTGGAGGGAGGAGGGCAAGGGCCAGTGGTTCTGCTGGGGACGAGCATGTGCAAAGTGCAGGCTGCAGGGCAGCAGGAGAACATTCCATGAGGGAGGTTGGGGGTCTCAATCCAGAGTGTTGGGTCTGAGGTCTTGGCTCCTGAGAAGGCCGCCAGCGGGTCCCCCTAGGAGATAGGTTAGGGACAGCTGAGCACTAAGCAGAAAGTCACATGTGGCAGGATTCTGGGGGTGGTCCAGCCCCTTAAGGGCAAGGGGCAATGGAGCAAGGCCTTGTCAGCCTGGCTGGAGCTGGTGCTCCTGAAGGTAAAGGGATTATGGGAGGTGGGAGGCTCAAGCACAAGCACCCCAACATGGAAGAGCAGCTGCATGTCCTCTGCCGGGGCCAGTCCTGGCCAGCTCTGTCTTATCCCCTGCCTTCTAGTGGTTCAGAGGAGAATATTCACAGTGGTGTCCAGGCCCCATGGTCCTGGGGTGGAGAGGAGGGCAATGGAATGATGCTGTGGAGGGTTGGTGCAGGCTAGAGTAGGAGGAGGCACAGATGCAATACGGTGCGGATCCGAAGGGCAGGTTCCTGCTCCTCCTGGAATGGTGCGGGCCTGGGTACTCCAGATGGCAGGCCCTTCTCCAGCTGGACAACTGCTCCCTCAGTGGCTTTCAATCACGACTGGCTCATAGACCCCAGAGGAGACTCTGCAGGGGAAGACAGTCAAGTTTTTTCACCCCCTTAAAAAAAAATATTTATTATTTTTATGTGTATGCGTGTATTGCCTGCATGTAGGTAAGTGCACCCGTGTCGTGCAATGCCCACGGAGGTCAGAAGAGGCTGTTGGATCCCCTGGGACTGGAGTTACGGACAGTTGTTAGCTGCCATGTGGGTGCTGGGATTTGAACCCGGGTCTTCTACAAGAACAGCCAGTGTTCTTAATCGCTGAGCCATCTCTCCAGCCCCCCTCCCCTTTTTTGGTCTTTTTGAAACAGGTCTCCCCGTAGTCCGAGCTAGCCTGGAACTCACTATATAGACCAGGCCGACCTCGAACTCACAGAGATCTGCCCGCCTCTGCTTCCCAAGTGCTGGGACTACAGGTGTGCGCCACCACTCCCGCCGAGTTTGTTCCCTTTGATGCTCCAGTGCTTCCCTGGGCCAGGCCTTTGGGGGTGCTCCATATGCAATCACTGTTTACCAGTCTTGTTTTACAGAGTGGCTAAATGGAGGCTCAGAGATGTTAAGTTGCTTGCTGTAATTTCTGCCCAGGATGACAGAAACACCATCAATTTACACAGTTGGCTGAGTCACTCCTCCCCTCATAGTAACCCTGGCAAGGAGAGACTGTGGCCTGTGCTCTTTGACAGATAAAGAAGCTAGGTCTGGAAGAACTGTGAGGTTTGTTAAGAGGGCAAGAGAGGGGCTTGGAAAATGTGCCAGTGGTTAAGAGCACTGGCTGCTCTTGCAGGACTTGGATTCACTTCCTAGCACCCACATGGCAACTGATAACCATCTGTAATTCCAGTTCCAGGGATCTGACCCTCTTCTGACCTCCACAGGCACCAGGAATGTGTGTGATGTATACACAGGCAAAACCATTCATACATTTACATCTTTTTCAAAAAGTAGGCAGGAGAAACCCCAAGGGCATGACCTGCTCTTTTCCTGCTGAGGCCTTGCTGCTGACAGGGTTACTCTCCTCCAACCCTCCAAATATCAGCATCCTCACTTTGTCACTGGGCTAGGGCATTTTTACCATCATCCAAGGATGCCCCTATGGTTCTTGTTCTCCCACCCAGGCCAGACCCAAAGGCCTGCAGGGAGAGGGTGGCTGCAATTATAACCTCAGCCAGCAGGGGCCAGCAGAGCAGCATGAGTCAGCAGACCTCTGGACCAGGGCTGCCAGGCCTGGTATCTTGGGGCTCTGGACCCAGAAGTTCCCGCTTGTTTCACTAAGAAAAGTCATACACCCCTGTATGCTGAACGCCCTCAGCTTTCACTCACTGGCTCACTCAGTGAGTCAAAAGGCCTGGAAACCAGAAACACTGGAGCCCACTCTTCATGAAAGTCTGTGAGCAGGCATTGCACAGGCTCTGAAGGACAGGAGGGCCCAAGGTCAATGGTGACAAGAAGAGGGCTCAGGGGCCGATGACTGCCTTACCACACCACAGTGACCTCTGACCCTACCTGTTGGCCAGCTGAATGCCACTCAATGTGGTGGAGCCATCTCGGCTCACGAACAGTCGAAGGTTGCTGTCTGCGGAGACACAAGGGAGGACCGAGGCTGAGCAGGGGCAGGGACAGCCCCTGGAAAGAGTAGCATCACCTCCCGAGCTGGATTGGGGCCAGCAGCTCACCCTCAGTGTTGCTGCCATCGGTGAAGTCCTGGCTCTGCACGATCTTCTCCACAATGTCATCTGCATCAATCCGAGTGTCATCCACCCAGGTTGGATGGCTCTCCACCGAGTCCTTCTTTCGCCTTGGAGGAGAGGGGCAGAACTATGACAGGGCAGTGGCAGGCACAGCAAGGAAAATAACCCCAGCACCTCCAGCACTAGAAAGTTCTATGCACACCCCATCCTGCATTTCATTTGGCCCTCACAACTGCCATCATAGGCAAGTGCTGTTAAGACCTGGTTTGATAGAGAACCCCAGGGCACCAAGAAGTTAACCTGTTTGAAGCCACACAGCATACATGTGGTAGATCCAAGGCTCAACCCCAGGTCTGATGGGCCCACAGACTAATACACAAAACGTACAAATAGCAACATCATCTAAGCTGGGATACATGCCAAGCCCAGGCTATGCTTTTATGAGTAGCAGTTGGTTAAATCATCACCACTCAACACTGAGATGGGGAACCTACTGTCCCTGCTGTGGTCACAGGCATACGTTTAGGGAGTCACTCGGAAGATACTGTTTACGACAGAGCCCTACCGTAGGACTCACCGAAATGAGCGGTCTGACAGATGCAGGGGCCGTGGGGGCCGGGGAGGCTTCTCAGGGGGCCGGTGTTCCCGCTCCATGCCCTCAGGGCCCTCCACTGCCATGCTGAGGCCACCTGAGGCGCTGCTGCTAGTGGACGTGTTGCGGCGGTGTGTCAAGTCAGACAGGCTGGAGGAGCGTGAGTGCTCTGTGCTATAGCCTGAGGAGGAGGCAGTATTGAGGAGGTGATTACAGGGGCCCCAGGACTATGGAAGGTCCCAGGTGCAGGGAGGGCCAAACCACTCACCAGAGAGCTTGGACTGCTGACTGGCATAGCTGGAGTTGCGGGAGTGGCCAGAGTGGAACACCTCCTCAGGACTGGACAGGCTCTGGTCTGGCTCCTCTGGCAGCCCTGGGGAGGGGAGCAGGGTTATACTGTTGTGCCACCCCACCAGCAAGCCTCCTCTCACAGCCTCACATAGGTCACTCTGTCTCTATTTCACAGACTGAAGACAGAGGACTAGAGGACCAGCAACCTGACCCAAGCCACAGGTCCCTTGCTGAACCCAGGTTACTCATACATAGTTGTCAGGACCTTAAATAGCAGGCCTCTCACAGGCCATGAAGTAGAAGGAAAGCTAGACAAATGCCAAGCCAGTTACACACAGTCAGGGAATGATGTGGAGCGGGGATAGCACACACAGGGACCTGGCCCATTCTATGGACCAGGGAAGGCTTCTCCCAGGAGATGGTCTAATGCTGAGACCTTTAGGACCCTAGGGAAGGGAGCCAGAGAAGGTAGCGGGGACAGGGCCTTCCAGAGTGAACAGTATACACAAGGCCTTGAAACTGGAATTAGCTTGGGTTCATGAAGTGAACAGGGAGAGGGGAAGCAAGGTGGAGAGGAACAGACCAGGACCCAAAAGACAGGTCAACAGCCCCATCATAGGTCACTTCAAAACCAACTTTCCTGGTACTCCCCAGCTGTCAACACAGAAGAACCAAGTGGGACCTAGGCAGGCCTCTATGAATGCTTATCTCCCAACCCTCCCCACAAACACAGGAAGGAAGCACTGTACTCATCCATCCCTTCTCCACTCCAGGGATGAGCCCATGCACACAGGCCACAGGCTGGACTCAGGTGTGCCCGACAAAGCCCTTTTCTTTCCTTCTCTTTCCCATCCCCTCCCTCTCCCCTCCCTCCCTCCTTCCCTCCCTTTCAAGAAAGGGTTTCACTACGTGGCCCTGGAACTCGCTGTAAACCAGATTGTCCTCAAATTCACAGATATCAGCTTTCCTCTCTGACTTCCAAGAGCTAGGATTAACCACCATGCCTGGCTTTTTTTTTTTTTTTTTTTTTAAGACAGGGTCCCATGTAGCCCAGGCTGGCTTTGAACTTGCTATGTAGCTGGACTTCAGATCTTCCTGCCTCTATCTCCCAGGTACTGGGGTTGCAGGCATGCACCACACCCAGGTAGATTTTCAAGTCTTCAACATACTCTGTATGTGGCAGGGGAACCAGCTTTCAAATCGCACACTTCCTGGGAGAAGGAGAGTTGTCTATTCCAGGTTATACCAGGGCAACAGCTGTGCTGAGGTGGCCCAGTCCCTGGACAGCCCTTTCCTCTGCCTCACCCCAAGCTAAAAAGAACAAGCAATAGTCCTGGGAAGCCTCTATCCAGTAGGCAGCCTCAGGCCAAGGCAGTCAGGAGCAGCAACCTTCTGCTCTGGGTCTCTCCTGGCTGAGACTGCAGGAAGGCTGGGCATAGGTGAAAGCCAAGCCCTGGTCACTGAGGGTCTATCACAGCTGCTAGGTCTGCAGAGGCTGAACCACCCCTTGAGGTCTGTACCCCTTTAATTCCTCCTGTGGCACACACTGGGGCCACAGGTGATACCTACTCAATGATCAGTCTGGGAACTGTCTGCCTCCCAGCTTTGAGTGCACCTCCAAGAGGGTATGGGGGGGGCTGAAGCTCATACCTCTAGAGACCCCTGTATGGCCCCACATAGCCAACAAGACCACGCTGGGGTCTGGCAAACACCAAGCAGCAGGCTAGAGTTTCCTCCTGCAGTAGCACCTCAACTCTACAACAGCCTCCAGGGAGTCAAGTTCCTCAAGCTCCTTCACATTTTCCATGACATGACAACATAATAAAAGACATGTGATATACTGAGTGCTCACCAGGTGCCAGGATAGTTAGCTTAGCTAATCCCTCAAATAAATGCTGATGTAGTTACTGTCACCAATCTCATCTTCAGGACTCAGGACGTTGCCACTTAGAAAGGAAAGGCATGCTGGCCTGTCGGTCACCCAGCAATGAGAGGCCAAGAGCTCCCAGGATGTCCCTCTGCTAGGTACAACTAGTCCCCGACCCCAGACTGCCATTCAGGGGCCATCTCCTCAGAGAAGCCTTCCTCATCCCATTTTCTAAGCCTGTCCCCTTCTTCCCCAGTTCTCCACGTGCTAGGAGAGGCAGATGAGCCTGTGACTTATTGATGGTTCCTGACGGTCCTGTCAGAAGGCCACAAGGACACGAAACTGTGCCAGTTTCAGTCCCAGGCACTGCCAGGATCCCAAACCCAGCACTGTGGCACTCAGACCACGTGAGCAAGGGTAACACCAGTAGATTCATGCACTCTCTTCCACCCTTCTGATAAGCCTCTTCGTGGGACATGATATGCAGGGAAGAAGCTAAGGTCACTGGCAGGGGAGGAGCAGGCAGATGGGGATGGTACCTGAGCCCAGGATGGTGGGCCGGGCCTTGGGGGGCCGGGACCCAGTCAGAGAATTGGTACCACTGCTGCCACCGCTGCTGGTCCCACCACCTTTACATGTCAGCTGCAGGGAGGAGTCCTGGCCTGGGATGGAGATGGACTTGGCAGTGGATGGTGGCCTTGAGAAAACAAAGAGGTGTGATTGGGGTCCTCGATCCTCAGGATCAGATGGAGACAGAGATACTCCAGAGCCTGGGGAAGGAAGAATCCATCCTATGGCCCCCATCCCATATAGGGCTGCAATAGCACTCACGTCTTAAAGCAGGGGTCTCCAGAGAGCAGAAACATGCCAATGGTGACCTAGGGGTAGAAGGGAGAGATCAACCTGGGCTATGTGCACCCAGCACAGACCAGTTTCCAGCAGCCTCCAGGCTCAGGCCTCAGAAGGGCTGGGACTCCAGTCTGGACTCTGTCCCTTCCTGCTGGAGGCTCTGGTGCAGCCATTTATCCACAATTAGCCCTGTGTTCTGTGCGGAGGGTAGAATGGACAGCCTGGTGGAATATGGGACAAGATGAGGCTCACTCCACTGACACCTGGTACAGCAAGTCAACTTCTGTGATTATAAACTGTGACTGGACTGAGAGGTCCAGGGGACCACATTCACTCATACTTGTCTTGTATCGGTGTGATGTCAGGGGAGAGGGCTCAGGGAGCACCACAGGGAGTGGGGGACAGCCACATGGCAAGCAAGGGCTGGTCAAAGCTTGATGAAGTAACACAACACAGCCAGTTTTGAATATAGTACCCACTTGCCAAAGACTCTGCCAATGGTCCAAATATGGTAAAAATCTGTGTCCCCAAATTTCGGTTAAAATGAAATAACAGGCAGGTAGTAACAGAATGATCCCAGGACTACCAGTGATTTAGTGTCACTGTGTTACCACAGCCACTAGGCTCAGGCTTTTTTATGGCTCATTTCACTTGCCCATGACAAGAGCCTACAAGGTAGGTGACAGTCCCAGGTTGTAGGTGAAGGAACCAATGCTCAGAGAGGAGAGGTGACTGCCCAAGGCCCTGAAGACAGGATGTAGGGGGAGTTAGCCTTGAACCTGAGGCCACCTAGGCCCAGGTTCCCTTGACTGGCCTGGCTCAGAGTCCACAAGCCCCCTGGTGAGAACACATGACTTCCTACCAATCAGCCTGGCTCTTCTCTTTCTTAAATTTTTTTTTTGGATGACAGACAGGGTCTTGCTATGTAGCCCAGGCTGGCTCAAACTTACAATCCTAGTGCCTCAGCTTCAAATAATGGGATTACATAGTACGCCATAACACCTACCGGGTAGACTTATTTATGTACCTCCTAGGCCCTGACCACTACCTCAAAGCCCAGCTTTGTGCCAAGCACATTTGGGTCATCTCTTGGAGGTGGCAGTGGGACAAACCTGTTTTCTCAGCCAGGCTGTAGAAGGGTGTGGTGGAGAGGGAGGAAGAGGAGTATACTGACAGCAGATTGAGGGAAGGGAGCTACCTGGGCTACTGAAAACCTGTGTGGCCAGCGGGATAGGTCTGCTCATGGACCCTCAGAGCAGACCCTCAGGCACACACGCTGTAGAACATTAGTTCTACTGGAGCCAGGCAGCCTCAGATCAGGGGCAATGTTAGGAGCTGGGCTGTGCAGCTCCAAGACTTGTGGTGTCAGGTGCCAGCTTTGCTTATGCCCTAGAGCAAATGATAGAACTTCTGTGTTATGACTCCTTCCTATTCAAACTTGGAGCTAGTGAGAGACACCACACCCACGGGCTGTAGTTGGGTCAGAGAGCACAGGCACTGGTCACAAGGCTCATCTTGTTAAAGGTGTTCTTCAAACCCTTAGAACAGGTAGGGGCTCACATCCAACCACAGATGGGCAACTGAGACTATGATCCAGGGCCCATACCTTCCCAGCATTTCTCACTGAGAACCTGTATCTTCAACAGCCCTCTGGAGAATTCTGGTGAGGATATAGGCTTGCCCCCACCCCTTGGTGAGGTGAAGATGCAGCAGGGACCCTAGTACCTTGAGGATGGAGTTGTCTTGGCGGGTGTTCTTTGTGTCATATCCCTCCAACAGGCAGCAGCGCACGGTGGAGCCTGAGCCAGCAAACTCAGCCAGGTTCAAGTCAGCAAAGCCCAGCTAAGAGAGAAAAAGAAAGAGGTGGGAGGCCTCAGAGAATGGGTGCCAGGCAAGCAGGTACAAAGGGTTAACTTGGTGGAGGTGGGGGAGGGAGGCAGGCAAAAGCCCTGGGTCCGCCCCACATCCACAACTGACTGTTGCATAACCAGGATCCAAGGACAGGGTCCTGGGTGAACAGCACCAACGTAGCAAAGCAAGGAGCTCACATCCCTGAGTGGTACAAAGCATCCTTTGTGCCGAGTCCCAGAGTGCACTGGGACCAGTGCGCCTGAGATGAAAGGACATTGTTGTCTGTGACACAGACACATTGTTCCCTGGGAAACAAGGGCCTGCTGTCGGGAGCCGACAGGACAGTGGGAGAGGAGGAGGGAAGACCCGTGGGAACTTGAAGGAATACTACAGAGTGGACAGGATCTCCATGAAATCCCTGGAGGAGGGAAGTGAGGGACTGGTGGGCAGAGTCGAGTGTATGGACACCCAAGGACTGGGGCGCTCCTTGTATGATGTGTCCAGGTGAGGGGTGTGACGGAGGGTGGCAGAAGCACAGGGTTGAGTAAGACAGAATCCATGTCTGCCTAATCAGAGAAACTGAGGCTGAAGTGAGGGAGTACCAGTCAGGCTTGGGGACTACCAGGAAAAACACCTCTACTTCAGTGTCTATAGGCATAGGCTCCAGGATCAGAAAACTGGGTTCAGATGGACCCATGTTCTGTCAATGACTCAGAGGGACCCGATGTTTTACAGATGAAGTCATTAAAAGTTCAGCGAAGGGAAATGAGCTGACCAGGGTCACACAGCTTGGCCAGAATGACAGGATTGAAACTAGGCTGGGTTAGCAAATTCCAGTACCTCCGGGGTCATAGTTTCCTCATCTAAATAACGAATGTAAAAGCCCACAGTGAGTTCTACTATGGAAGAGCAAGGAAGGATCTAGAAGCATCTGAAATGGGCTAAGTGTTCCTACAGAATGCTGACAGCATGGGGCTGGGCCTGTGGAGCTCTGGGGTTCTGGAGTTGTGGGCATCAGGGATGCCTGAGCCCACACTGCACTTCCCTCAGGCTTTCCCCACAGGGTGAGAGGTAGGTGAACTCACCACCCATCCTGAGCAGGGCTAGCCAAGAGTTCCCTGTTCTCCCCAGGAAGAAAGGCTGAGGGCAGCACAGACTCACCCCAAAGCTAGGCAGTCTTCTGCTCTTTCCCCATAGAAAATACTTTAGGGCTGAAGCCAGGGGTTGGGGGAGAAGCACTAATGAAACCCTGGAAACGACACAGCCAACAGTAGGGACTGGCGGAGTCAATGTCACCAGCCACACAATGCGACATTACTGCCATTAGAAAGGACACAGACAGCTAAGGTGACCTGAAAAGATACTCATGATGTACTGGGTGTAAGTGCAAAGCTGGAGCTGTAGGATGTGCAGGTCCATTTAATCACTGCTCACAAACACGTGTACACATGGGTGCTTGCTTACATTTCTCTAAATCACATGCATGCTAAATTCACTGTTCTATACATATACTTCTTGTTTTGAAAGGTTAGGGGTTGAAGGTATGTAGGTCAGTGGCAGAGCACCTGCCTAGTATGCATGAGGCCTTGGGTTCAATTCAATCCACCCCATGCACACAAATTATTGGAAAGCCTTTTTTTTTTTTTTTTGAGGCAGGAGCCCCTGCTGGCCTAGAATGAGCTATGTAGGCCAGGTTGCCTCGATCTCACAGAGATCTGCCTCTGCCTCCAAAGTGTTAGGCCCAACTGTTGTAAAGTTCTTCACCACCCTCTAATTCCTGACTAGTGAGGTGGGGGGAGGGGAAGAAGGAAGGCAGAAGCAAGGTCTTTCACTCTGACCTTCTATCCCACTTGTACTACTACAAGCAAGAACTGCGTTTATGGCAAATACAAAGACTACCAATAAAGATACTCCCCAAAAGGGGCAGGAGAGTTGGCTCCAGGGTTAACAGCACTCGCTGCTCTTCCAGAGGACATGAGTTCAGTTCCCAGCATCCATATGACAGCTCACAACCATCCTTAACTCCAGTTTAGTGGATCCAATGCCCTCTGCCATGGGCACTGCAAGTAGGTGGTACACTTACGGACATACAGGCAAATACTCATACACACAAAGATCCTCCAGCCAGATGTGGTGGTGCACGCCTTTAATCCCAGCACTTGGGAGGCAGAGGCAGGTAGATCTCTTTGAGTTCAAGGCCAGCCTGGTTTACATAGCGGGTTCTAGGCCAGCTGAGGCAACAGAGACCTTGTCTCAAAAGATAAAAAAAAAAAGACCCTCCCTAAAAAATACACTTCCCTTTGGGCTTGGCTATCTTCTGCTTGGAGCAAAGAGGGGAGTAGAAATTCTGGAAAATGCACACTGGTCTCTGGCCACCCTGTCCCATCCCAGCAGCCTTCACATGGCCCCTCTTACCTTGGAATAAGCCTTCCCACCTTTCAGCTCCTGCAGAGAGAGGGAGACACACAAAGCCTGATGACATGAATCCCAAGCCTCTAGATCTCCCCAGAGAGACAGAACAGGAAGTCTCCCCGGAAGGAGATGGCCTATAACAAGGGAAAGGGGGAGGACAGCCCCACACTCACCCTAACAGCCTCCAGCCCAGCCATAGGAGCCAGCCTCACCTTGCGCACAGATACTCGGAAGACGCAGGGGTCCAGCAGACCTGTGGCAGGGTTAGCGCTCATCTTACACACAAAGGTGAACTTCTTCCGCCACCGCACGCAATTCTCCTGTACCTCCTCCCTGTGGAGACAGGACAGGTGAGTGTGGGACAGAGGTGATCACAGGGTCAAAGTGGAGCCCCAACTCCCACCCCAGGCCTATCAGGGAATGGGCAAGGGCCCTGCTGCCCAGTGTTTTCACAAGAGTATGCTAGTGTGACTGTAAACACAAGGAGCATGCAATGAAAAGTAAAGAAACACAAGCAGTCACCGGTAATGATAAGCTGGGACAGCTGTTCTTCCCAGGGCCCAGAGATCCACTGAGCCTCCACTCCCAGTGCCTCGACCTTGGCTGGCTTCTATACTATCTGCTCCCACCAGGCTCCTCCTGGCTACCTCATGTGACTCTCACTTCAGTCTTCCTAGGATGGACTTATCAACCCACTGAACAGATAACAAGTCAAGAATAGGTCAGCTCCCCAGGTCTCTAACCAGTCTATTGGGCCTGTAGCCAGGTTCTGCCAGACTCTGGTAACAGCAGCAATAACCTTAACAGCGTGATATACTGCTTCCCAGCTGCAGCATTCAAATAACTGTAAAGTCAGTGATCACCACAGCCTGCTCCCAGTGCTGGAGAAAGCCTTCCAGACACTGCAGAAAAACTGGAGGCACTGAGATAACACCACAGGAACACCAAGTGGGGCTCCAGCGTTCTGGAAAGTGACCACAACCCAGCACCTCTAAATGAGGAGGGTGTTGTGCCATGGGAGCGCTAAGAGTGGCTCATCTAAGCCTCGCCCAGCTGCTATGGGGAGCCTGGCAGATCTGAGGCAGCAATAGCACACAGCCCAGTGAACTGAGCAATGTGGCACCACTGTGGCCCCCACCCCAAGCCCCGGCAGAACCAGTGCTCAGGAAGGGATGGCCACGGAAGGGTGAGGCAGTGTGAGATGGTATCTCTCCTCAATGCATCCCACCTAACTGGATGGACAGCCAAGTGGACAGCTGAGAAGTGACCTTCCTATGCCCTGGGTGAACTGAGAAGCACAGGTTACCTGCCAGCTTGGGGGTGGAGGGTGAGGGTCAGAAAGGGCCACTGAAAGGTATCTCCTGCTTCTCACGGCAGCCTGGGTGATGGGTCTACACCACCTTCTTTTACTAATAACAGTGGGGCTCCACCAAGATCACAACCTCAGTGATTGACAAAGCAGGCTGGAACTCAGGCTATCCAGCTTCAGAGCAAGAGCCCTAGGCTGTCACCTCTGTTCAGGGGCATCAAGTCCAGGAAACCTGGCAGCTCAAGTCCACAGGCTTGTAAGGGCCAGCAGTACCCTGCTATGTACCCCAGATGCTCACCCATGCCTGTCTGCAAATGGATTGTTCTTCAAGAAGTTTCCCATAGGGTATCGCACGACCTAGCAGTTTACTTCCAGGTTCACACCCAACAGAAGCAGAACCTACGCCGTCACACCAAAAGTCGTACATAAATGTGCAGAGCAGCACTGCTCACAACAGCCAAAAATCAAAAGCAACCGAGATGCCCACCACTGGTGAGTGGATAAAATGTATGTGGTCTGCTTATGAGTTTCATCATGCAACAAAAAGAGAGGGGTCATTTAATGAGAAGGGGCACTTATACACAATGTTACTAACCTTGAACACACTCCTGCTAAGCGGAAGAAGCAGGCAGGAAAGCAGCCCAGTGTAGATTTCATCTGTATGAAATGCCCAGAATAGGCAAAGCCAGAGACGGAAGCCGACTGGCGGTTGCCAGGGGACAGGAGGTGGGAAATGGAGAGTGACAGCTAGTAAGCGTGGGGTTTCTCTGTGGGGTGATGAAATGGTCTGCAGATGACTGCAGTGATGGGAGCAGAACTTTGTGAATGTGAAAACCATTGGTTTGTGGGCTGGGGCTCGGAGGGAGGGGGCACACTTGCCTAGCATGTGCAAGGCCCTACGTTCTATATCAAGCACCAAAAAACAAGAAACAAACATTGAATCACACACTTCAAGCTGATGAGTTATGTGGTAAGTGAGTTCTATGTCAATAAGAATGAGAAACAAATGCAGTGGGTCAGATAAGTATAAATATGGAGAAGCTGTGACTTCAGGCAGGTGGTGTAACAGCAGTGACACCTGAGCAAGGCTTAGACTGAAGTGAGGGTGTGAGGGTGACTGGCCATTGCAAAGGCCCTGAGGTAAGAACATGGCAAAGAGAAACGGGCCAGCCAGTGGAGAGAAAGGAGAGCATCAGTGAGGGGTTGTGGGGGCGAGGGGACAGGTGTACAAATTATCTGCCTCCTGCTGCCTTGCTCCTATGGATGTAGCTTAGGCAGTGGCTGAAGGGAGACACTAGCAGGGAGCAGAAAGGCAGAGAGAATAGTTGCTCCTGAGCAACAAAGGCCTAACCTCGAAAGGGGGCAGGGCTCAGAACTGTTCCCTTGTGTACCTCTAGGCCCCATCCCCACCCGACCCAGGAGTGGGAGCAGCCACCGGAGACTTGAGAAAGCGGGACATGTTGAAACACCCAGAGGAATTAGGATTAGAGTCTGGGAACAAAGGCTGATAGCAAACTGTGCCTGCCCCTCCTTTGAGAGACTGCCCAGGGATCGGCAGCCAGGAAGCTTGAGGCCCATTTGTGGTTCCTGTCAGCCCCGCCAGGCCAGGCCAGAGAAGGCCAGGCCAGAGAAAGCCACGCGGAGCCCTCCCAGGCTCAGGTGACAGGCATGCTCCATCCTTCTGCAGGAAGGTGAGCAGGTCAGGGCTCACCAGATCAGTACTGGGCCTCCCTCCTGTTTCCACAGGGCTCTGAACAATCAGTATTACATGTCACCACTCCCAGGGGAAGAAGCAGGCAGCCTCGCCCTGGCCCACAGGGGCGGGGGGTGGGGGGGTGGGGTGGGTGTGGATGTCACAGCAAGGGTGAAATAAACATCATATCAGAGGCTACTTCCTAAGAACTTACTGTATCCCCTCAACTCTAACACTTTTCATGTGAGGAAAATGAGGTTCAGAAATGCTGCACAGGGGCTGGGAGATGGCGCAGTGGTTAAAGAGCACTGGCTGCCCTTGCCCTGCTCAGTTCCCAACACCCACATGTGGCTAGCAGCCATTCATAACTCCAGTTCTAGAGGTTCCAATGCCCTCCTCTGACCTCTGCAGGCATTGGGTACACTTGCATACATGCAGGCAATACACTCATATACATAAAAGTAAATAAAATACATCCTTTTTTTTTGGTCTTTTGAGACAGGGTCTCCCTGTGGCCCCAGCTGTCCTTGAACTCACAGAGATCCACCTACCTCTGCCTCCCGAGTGCTGGGATTAAAGGTGTGTGCCACCACACCCAGCCTAAAATACATCTTTTTAAAAAGGGTAGAATGAGGTTACAGACACAGGCTCAGAGGTGGGGTATGGATATGTGAAAAAAGATACAGGATTGAGGGTACCAAGAGGGCAGCCTTGGCCCTGGGACAGGAGCTGGCTAGGCTGGGTTTAGGCTGGGTCTAATCCTAGAGACCGGATTCACTCAAAATCTATCAAAGCACCCACTGTGTGCCAGGCACTGCCAAAAGTCCTAGAGACATAAGCAGTACACAAAAATGACAAAAATTTGTGTCTTTGGAGAAACCTCTCTTTGAGTTGGTGGGCAGGGTAGTCCAAGAGACTCCCAAAAAGACACAGGCTATTACTGCCCTTGACTACATCCCAGAACTTGAAGGTAAGACCTATTGTTAGGCCAGGCTGATATCTGGTAGTGGATGAGAAATAGAAACTTAGGCAAATCAACAAAATAAAAGAGAGATAAAAAAGGAAATTAGGCGAATGCATGCCCCAGGTGTAAATGCTAAGGGGAAGAAGGCGGGCAGGGGCCAAGCAAGGAGCCATGAGGGAAAGATCTTAACAAGAAGGCAACACCAAAGCAAAGGAGGTGAGAGAGGACGCCACATGTGCTTGTGAGATGATAGGAACAGCAAGCACGAAGGCCCTGAGGTAGGAATGTGGCCAGTGTGCACAGAGGAGCAAGCTGGGACGGACATGTGGCTGGCTCAGGGACAGACTGGCAAGAAGGAAGATGTAAGGGGGCATGAGCCTCAAACTTATAAAGGGACCCTATGGGAGTGCTGGGAACCACATGTACCCACATGTGGGTGAGAAGCCAAAGCCTTTACAGTTTGGGGAACACCCCAAATGTACAATAGGAGACTACTCAATGACATCGGGTGGGCAACCACGGGACAGAAGGAAAGGAAAGGAGGGTAGTCTTGCTTCTCGACAGGGAGAGAGCCCAGGCACATCGGCAGAAAAAAAGCCAGCTACAGAAGGCTGATGATCTTTTCTTTTCAAAGAGACAGATGCATTGTTGGAAAGTCAGAGATGCCCATGACATCACACTGGAAATAAGGGCCACTGCTGGCCACTGGACTGTCTGGAGACTAGAAATGCGGATGAGGGAAGGAGGCATTGTCTTACTTTTCTTCTGGTTCTGGTAATAGAACCCAGATCCTTGGGCATGCCAGGCAAGCACTCTATCACTGACACTGTCTTTTTTCTTTCCTTTTTCCTCTTCCACCCCTTCATTTTTGGTGGTACTGGGAATTGAACGCACTAATACATGCCTGGTAACTAACACTTCTAGGAGTCCTGGAGACTACAATGTGATCAGAGGCCCCTCTAGCCCTGGGCAATCCCTGTCAAGGATCCTGAGAGCTTGAGCCCCACCTTACATCATCTGTGATCTCAATGGGCTGTGGGTGAGGGACAGCGGAGACTGGGTCCAGTAGGGCACATGGACCCATGCAGCAGTATTCAATATATGGCCTACTGATCAGAGACCCAGCCACAAATGAGCACCTGAAGACGAATTACACACAGATGTGTACTGGGAAAACATCATGCATCTCCCTTCTGCCCTCCTAACCTGGCTCAGAAGGTAACAACCCAAGACCGTACCATGCTCAAGTCCTGGGGTCAACAGCTGGTCCCAAACAGACAACTAAATAAAATGGCAAAAACAAGGCTCGGAAGAGATACATGTGGCCTTTTTATTTTGGTATGAGGGGACAAAGGCCAGAAGAGAACAGTTCAGCCAGGTCTGATGACAGTACAGGTAAGGGCCACTTTGTTTTCTTAAGAATAGTTCCCCTAATTAAAATTTAACTTTAAAGGAAAAGGTTAGAAGGTTGGTTTAAGTAAAAGGGATTTGAACCACAGCTGCCTCATTCAAGGCCAGGACCCACCCTTGCCCTCCTGAGACACTGCCAAGTGCAGACTCGACACTCGATGTGGGGGAGGACCTGCTGGCAGGGCTGGAGGGTGGGCAGTCAGTCGACGCAGCCTGGGCTTTCAGCGGACAGATAATTACAGAGATGGGTTTTGTTTTTAGCTTTAAGATACACAATTAGAAATGCAAATCCCGGCACGGCAGGGCAAGCCCTCCATCCTCTGTGGCCACTGTGGCTACCACACAGGCAGAATGCAGCTATTTCTGAGCTGTCCGAAAATAGAGTGCCCCACCAGCCAGTATACTCAGAAGCTCCGAACTTCCCAGAGCTCTCCTGCCCAGGAAGGGGCTTGGCTCCTTGACTGCCCTCTGCAAGTGGTGTGGAGACACCCTCGAATCTGGACCTAAATGCCAAGCTGGACCTCCATGAGGCATCCATAGAGACTGGTTGTGGGTTCTGGCTCTGGCTGCCAGCATGGGGGAATACCTCCTGGAGGATACTAGAGTGGAATGGGAAGCATGTTACACAGGAAGCAACTGGCAACTGCCAGAGTCTCCAAGGAAGCAGAACTATGGAGGTACTCCACAGAGAGGGTATACATCTGGACAGTGATGCTACGTCACAGCCGAGACCTCAAAGCTGGGGTCTGCTTCATAAAGATGAAAGGGAAGTCTGTAGAAGAAGGAACAACACAAGGAAAGCCCTGACAGGAGAAGGCGGCTTCGAGGAAAGTAGAGGCCAAGGCCTGGATGAGGCTGCCAGGTGTCTTGGGAAGCCCATAGGGGCAAAAGGTGATGTACTCACTGCATGGGGGCCTTCTCACTGCTCAGCTCAAGGGGGGATGTAAAGAAGTCCATCAACCTAGTGTCTGCTGGGCCACATCTCTTAGTATCTACCTTGTGTGTCTTGAGAGCAGGAAGGGTGGATGGATGGCTACCTTCAGGGCTCCATGCTGACAGAGATCACATCTCTGTCACCATGGTCTCTCTCAAGAGCCCAGGACAGAGCTGGCAGAAGAGGATCTTTGCTCTATGCAAAGCCCCGATATCTTGAGCTTGTTCTGTGGGATTCGTGGTTTAAGCACATGACCGAAAGAACTCTACCATAGTCCTGCTGCTAGTATCATTTCTGTTCTACACATGAAGAAACTGAGTTCCAGGAGTATGGGACAAGGTGTTAGAATACCAGGGCTCCCTTGGAGCAGTTGCCATGAGGTGCTGTTTACTGCCTGAATGTAAGCAGACACCCTGGAAGAAGGGAAGACCACCCTTGGAGAGCAGGGAGGGAGGCAGGCCAGGCTGAAGTGAGCCAGTTCAGACCGTCTCTCAGACAGAAACTCAGTCTTAGGAGCTGCCCCAGAATCTGTACTCCATGGCTCCCAGGCATCAGCTTGCTGTCACATCTGCAGCACTTGGCCTGGGCCTAGCATGCTGGCAACTTATCTTCACTAAGAAGAAACAATGTACTAGGCCTCGGTGGCGCTGTGTCTCCACCGCAGAGATGACAAGGTATTGGTTGCCATGGAGGCTTCCTCCCAGCCACAGGTTGCCAAGGGCCAATGGGCCCAGGGTGCCTCTCCCAGACTTAGTGCTAAGGTGCAAGCAGGACTGGACTCGTAGGAGCAGAACTAGGAAAGGGAACTCCAGGGAATAATGTGGCAGCTCAATTCCTGGGTCAGGGCTCCAGGGTGACCTAGTGCCATCCTGTATGGGATGGTGAAATGGCTCAATGGGTAAGGGCGCTTGATATGCAAGCCTGGAGACCTGAATTTGATCCCTTCAACACATCATGCATGCTCACACATACACACTTGCTCTCTCTAAAAAAATAATTAAGTGCCCATTAGTACATCTGCTTACCACCACTGGCAAGCTCAGTATGGGGCAGTGACCTAGTAGAGAGGAGGTGCCAAAATCTGAGCAAAGTGGGGTGTGAGGCCCAGACAGGGTTCTGAGCATAATCATGTCTGCTAGCCTGCTACCAATGAAGACTGCAGGTCCTGCCAGGACTGTGCGCTCTGGAGGACAGGGCTTATGCACTGTGGCACACTTAGCTGCACCCTACCAGACCAACTCCACATGTGACAAGCTGTCTAGGGACTTTACCATATAAACCCCAGTTAAGAAGCACTTCGAGCTACAAACAGTGCCTTGGAAGCACTCTTACACACTTGCTCTCTCTAAAAAAATAATTAAGTGCCCATTAGTACATCTGCTTACCACCACTGGCAAGCTCAGTATGGGGCAGTGACCTAGTAGAGAGGAGGTGCCAAAATCTGAGCAAAGTGGGGTGTGAGGCCCAGACAGGGTTCTGAGCATAATCATGTCTGCTAGCCTGCTACCAATGAAGACTGCAGGTCCTGCCAGGACTGTGCGCTCTGGAGGACAGGGCTTATGCACTGTGGCACACTTAGCTGCACCCTACCAGACCAACTCCACATGTGACAAGCTGTCTAGGGACTTTACCATATAAACCCCAGTTAAGAAGCACTTCGAGCTACAAACAGTGCCTTGGAAGCACTCTTCATACAACCTCCCTCTGGTGCAAGGAGGCAACCGCTTGAGTGGGACCCCAGGGACCTCTTAGCCCCAGCTGTGCTCCTAGGTTCCTGGGAGACCTGGTCCCTTGATTTGGCCCAGAGGCACCAGAGCAAGTTGCAGCCCCTGGGTTCCTCCCCTGCTATCCAGCCTACATTTGGCCTTGCCTAAGTTCCTCTAAGAGCAAGCAGTTCCGGTGATACAATCTAGGTTCCCAGCTGATGAGAGGCAGCCCAGGCTGGGAGAGTGAGTCTAATAAGGAAACAATTTAAATCGACAACATCTGCCAGTGCTTTCGCGAAGAGAACGGCACAGCTGCCTGGGGAGGGGCCCACCCAAGGGACCAGCCAAGGCATCCATCCAGGGGCTGCAGGCCGGAAGAGCCAACGTGGCAGCCCAACGGTGCCTGGCTCCTGCCAGTTCAGGGCCGCGTGCAGGGGAAGCAGCTTGCTGTAGTTCTGGCACATCAGCCCCTCCTCCTGCCATGAGGCAGCAAGAAGTTCCTAGAAGAGAGCCTGGCACTGGAAGAGTGTTCAGAGGAGCCCCTCAGAGCCCCAGGCTGCCTTCTCTGCTCCTCTGCTGGCAAACACCCTAAGAGTGGCTCAAGGGTTAACATACAGGCTGGAAGTATAGGCTGGCATTGGCAAGTGATCCAAACTAGCAGTGAGGACAGCCCACCAGAGCTTTAGAAACTGGAGAACAGACAAGGGGTGAGACACTGACAGAGCACTCAGGCTTGCAGGGTTAGGAGGATCAGGGTCAGACACACCTGAGTTTGAATCCAGGCACTCTCCAGCCAAGTAACCTTTTTGTAGTTATCTACAGAAAGTCCAAGACAGGCAGGTGCTGGCATCCCTGTTTATGGATACATGACACATGTATATACTTGCCCTGCTCTCTCTGCCTTCTGCTCCAGAGCCAGGATCTACAGGCAGCTCACATTATCAGCCAGTCAAATGCCTGTGAACAAGACTCTCAACTGAGGCCATAGTCACTATCTTTTTCTTTCTATTGGTGGTGCTAGGGGTGGAACCCAGGGCCATGTGTATGCTAAGCAAGGGCTCCACCACTGAGCTGCATCCTCAGGTCTTGGTCCTTCATCTTGCTCTTAAGGGACCCAGAGTAAATGGCTGGCTTTGATTCAAATGCAGGTCCAACCCCAAACACTAAGCAAAGCTGCCCCTGCCACCCAGTGTGGCTGATCTTGGCTCTTGTTCCCTAGGCACCTCCTGGGTTCCAAGTACCTTTCACATACCGACTTCCTGCTTCCACTTCATAGGTAAGGACACTGACTCAAGGAGTCCAGGGTTTGCTACAAGTCTCACAGGAAGTAAGGGGTAGGTAGTCTACATCCCCAGCCCGTATGCTGCAGGGTCTGTAGGAATCTGCCAAGATACTAGAGCTCTTGAGACAGGGCAGCATGATTATGTCATGCCAGAACCCTGTGCCCTGTGGGCTTGACCCTTTACAACGAGTATCCATATCAGGGATGGTAGTATTGCAACCAGGCTCATGTCAAGGGAAGGATGGGTCACATAGCCCATCACCTCCACATCACAGGCTAGGAACCTGAGGCCCGGAAAGACACCTGCCTAAGTCTTCAGACTAGAGGTCTGTGATTTGAACCCAGAGCTATCTGACCCCAGGCACCGAAGGCTGGAATTCCATGCCAGGACTCAGACCAGACCAGAGGCCCAGGAATTCAAATCAAGAAAATACAGTGGGTGTTACACTGGGCTGTGGTAGCAACTTCCTCTCTCAGGACCCAGGCTGTAGCACACACGGAACTGCGGAGCTGGTTCTACTCAGGGAACTTCCCTTCTTGTACCTGTCAGACTCTCAGCAGGCTCACTTGAGGTAATGGGCAGCCAGAGAGATGGGTCCAAGTGAGCCTCTGCTATCCAATGGACACTTAAGCTCTCTGGGCCTTGTCACCACCTGCCCTCTCTCCTGGAGTTGCTACAGTGCCTAACCTAAACACAAGGAGCACTCACGCTGAATGGGGGACAGGGCCTAGCCCTTCAGAAGTACTGCAAAGAGGGACCTTAGAGGCAGATGCAAAGCCACTGATCCAGTCCCCTTCCTTGCCCTGAACCATGGATCTGGTAATTTCTGCAGGCTTAAAACCCAGCTAGGATGTCCAGAAGTATGGCAGGTGGTCAGGCATGTGTGGCCAGTTCCAGGCTGACTCAGGCCTGGGTGGTGTTTGATTCACCCGAAGAGGAAGGAGGGGGAGGAAGGAGGGAAAGAGCGATCCCTGTCACTGGGGCCTGATTCCTCAAATGACTAGACTCCAGTCATGGGGATACCTCCACCCATCCATCCTGAGGGTATCCCCCGGGTGTACAAGTATAGTGAAAATAAGTAAGGTTCTCTACACAGTCACTGCTGTTTCCTGTCTTCAAGGAACAAGGTGAGAAGCTCACAACTGAATGAGAGGTCTTTATACTCCTGTTCCCACAAGGGCTGCCCTGAGCCTTCTAGGCCCACTTATATGCAGGGGCTTCCCAGCTGTGGCTGTACTTGGTTGTCTGCAGAGTCTGAGGGTCAGGGGTCACCACTGCTGCATCTGCCACCCAGGATCTTCTGCTCTCTACACAGCTCATACCAAAGAGAGGGTTTGGGGCCAGCACAGGATTATTCCCTGTGGCTCCCTGAACTTCTGAGGTGATGAGATAATCAGGAACTACTTGGCCATCGTCACTTTTCCTCACAGCCTGGCACTGACTCAGACCTGTTTTTCCAGCCATCCTCAGCAGCTCCCCAAGAGTCCAACCACAGGACAGAGGGCTTGGGGTTAGACAGGACCATGAGGCCCTAACTCACGGGTCACCACCTCCTCCCTGGACACCTGAGACCGCAGATCCAAAGACCAGTCATGGGCCAACCCCTGCTTCTGTCACACTCATTCATTCCGCACATATCTACTGAGCACTTTTGAGGAGCCTGGTTGAGCAGGCCTCTTCTGGACACAGCCCCCACCACAAGGATAACCTCATCCTTCCTAAGCCAGAATGCCTTTGACTCTTAAGTGTCATTAGAGATCTTGCCTTGGGTCTTTTCCTGCTCAGCAGTGTCATGTGATTGGTGCTTGTCTGAGGTGGTGGCCTCTTGTTCACCCTGGATGCTGCAGAGGCTGCCTCCAGCTTTGAATTGGCCTTTCTCGGCTTCCATTCATCTGCCCCTTCTGTAACCTGCAGCCCCAAGCAGTCCACCCCACTGCTGCCCAAATAGATGGGGTTCTGGTCTGGCCTGCATCCAAGATGGGCATGGCTAACCTCAACCATGTCCAGCAGTTCTGCGTGATTCTTTTAGCAGACACAAACTTTCAGAGCTGCTGAGTCCAGGTAAGCCTTTTCTTGCTACTTGGGGGCACTTCAAAGGTTTATCCCAGAGAGAGGGCTGAGGGTGGCATAAGCTGAATGGCAAAGCCCCATTCCCTGCTGTGCTCTGGACTTCTGAGGCAGATGTGTCCAATGGTCTCCTGCTGCTTGTGGGCCTCAGGCAGAGACCACAGGTGTCTTGCCAGGGCAGTGGCCCAGCTCCAAATGTGCTCATTTCAATGAGTGAACCTCAGGAAGAGAGAAGAACTCAAGGGAGAGAAGAGGAAATGTGGCCCTTTCCTTTTCTGCTTCCAGCCCCAGGTCCCTTCCAACCACTTCTCTAGACTGAAACCACCATGCCAACTTTTACTGAACATGTACTGAGCCGGAGGCTATGATGGGTAAAAAACAGGTTCTCCATGGCATCTGGGCACCAGAGAGGAGCTGATCATCCCACTTCACAGATGAGAAAGACAAAGCTCAGATACCAAGTGGTTGTGAGCCTCAGGAGCCCTCCAAGCCACTGAACTGTTAAGCCTCACAGCCCAGCAAGCCCTGCTGGGTTGCAAGAGGTAGAAGGAAAATCCCCAGCCCCAAAAGACTGCCTGCAACTGCCAAAATGAACCGCTGCCTCATAAACAAGAGCAATGCTCATCAGGTTGGAATGGTTCGAGCGGGCTCACCAGAAAGACCCAGGAAAAGCCCCAAGGACCAACTCCAGACTTCCAGGCACCCTATGTTTGTCTAAAGGGCTTTGGTGCCCACCTAGAGCCCAGAGGTGTGGGCATCTCAAGGCTTGTTTCTGGCACAGAGATGTGGAGATCACAGGTCCTCAGAACTTGCCAGGAGAATTAAGCCTCAAATCAGAATTCTGGGCCTAGAACCCCTTCCAGGCATGACCCCAACCACAAGATAAGCTCATCCTTCCTAATCAGAAAGCTTTTGAACTCTTTGTAGCACCACTCTTGTCTTGGGCCTTTTTTTGCTTAACAGTGTCATGCAATTGGTCCTTGGGTGCTCTAGAGGATGCACCCAGCTTTGAAATCAATCCATGACTATGCCTGGGAAGACACTTTTCACAGCTTACCTGCCTTTCTGCAACATGCAGGCCAAAGCAGCCCAGACACTGCTGTCCTCAGTAGTTGTAAAATGCAAGTCTGACTAGTTGAAACCCTCTCCAGGTTCCTCAGCGTACTATGAAGTCCCTCCCCATGAGCCTCCTACCTAGAAGCTCTCTCCTAGACCACTGGATCTTTCCTGCTCAGCTATTCTTCCATGGCCAATCTCTAACACTACTCACCCTCCAAATCAGCAACATTCCCTCAAGGCCTGTCCTAGTACTGACTAGATTTATGTCCCACATATAGGGCCTTACAGGTGTATAGGCTGCATTTCCATTAGGACCCCAGACATAGAAGGTACCCAGGAAACTGTCATAGAATAACTAGGGGAAACACAAGCCAGAGGTGCTGCCTGCACATGTCTGCAGAGTCCAGTCTTGCAGACAGGAAGTGGTGGGAGGACAGGGTGCTTCATGTGCAGCAGACTTTGCTCTCCTGACACTCAGCTGTGCACTTCCTCTCTCAGAAAGGTTTAGTGTGTGTGTGGTAGTTGCCAAGGCCTGGTCATAAGTTGAGCAGGTAGCCCTGATCTGAGATAGCCATCCCGCCCCCTTAGAAGAGGAAACGGGGGCCATAGAGACAAAGCCCTTGGTCATAGTCACAGTGATGCAGCAGCTGTAAGTTCAAAAAGCAGGGCCTAAGTTTACTGTCTTCCAACCAGCCTGCACAGACATCACTATTCTCTTCAGGGGAAATGCCCCACTCAGCCACTGGGTCCTCGGTTCCTTCTAATCAGTCTCTGAGCCTAGAGTGGTACCCAGCTGCCTGGTATGTGGGCAAAGGCTGCTCCTGGCACAGACTGATACTTCAGGCACAGCTGGGGGGAGGCTTGGGCTCAGCATCTGGCAATGGCCACCACGCAGTCAACACCAGCACCCACATTGGTTCAGAGCCAGAAGAGAAAAGTCCCAGCCTGGGACAGAGCCAACCCATAGCAAGAGGTCCTAGGACTAAAATGCAGTGGCAGCTTTTCTGGTCTATGGAGAGTCACAGTCTGGAAAATGAGCTGAACACATAAATAGTGACTATACCCTGAGGCTAGGGACCACGGCAGGTAACAAAGCAAATAGGACAGGGGAGGCTTCCCAGAGGGGCTGCTGGGCTGAGCAGTAGTTCCAAATGGAAAAGCAGGGAAACCAGAAAGCCAAGGGGCAGAATGAGGGCCACCAAAGGGCCCGAGGCTCTCTC
Organism: Nannospalax galili; assembly: GCF_000622305.1. Taxonomy (NCBI): domain Eukaryota; kingdom Metazoa; phylum Chordata; class Mammalia; order Rodentia; family Spalacidae; genus Nannospalax; species Nannospalax galili. Next base: position 5,548,280 of record NW_008331486.1, read on the forward strand.
ATCTTCTCATCTGTCCCACACAACCAGCAGGTTTGACAGCCAGTGTCCAGCACTTTTTTTTTTTTTTTTTTTAAGTTTTTTTGAGACAGGGTCTCCCTGTAGCCCCAGGTGGGCTATAACTCACTATGTAGCCCAGGCTAGGTGCTGTCCATCTCTCTGTCGTTCCCCCCCAACCAGCGGGTTTTGCAGCCCAGGGCCAGCCCTTTTTTTTTTTTTTTTTTAAGTCTTTTTGAGACAAGATCTCCCTATAGCTCCAGCTGGCCTTAAACTCACAGAGATGTGCCACCATGCCCACCTTGTGCCCAGCACTTTTTCGGAGAGCTATATGCTATCTGCCAGGGCAGCCCCTGAACTTGCTGTGCAGAGTGCTTTAGCAGGAGAGGTCCAAGCCCTGAGCTCATACACTAGGGTGCTACCAAGACCCTCTGGCCAAGCAGGAGCTTCTAGCAAGGAACAGGCCTCAGGGAGCAGCCTTAGTTCCATGGCGTCAGATCACCTTAGGTTAGGGTGACTGCCAGGCTGCCGGGTTGGCAAAGGCACTGCCAAGGTGGCACATGTCAACAGGGTAGCCAGCTGGCAGCAAAGACCAGAGCCAAACAGCAGTCACTAAGGCCTAACACAGGCTGGGCAGCTTTGGGTCTCACTGAGGCTACCAGCAACCTGACCTCAAAAGGAGCTAGCTGACCACGTGCCACAGTCTTAGTGACCAGCCAGCCTCTGAGGCCCACTACTGCCCTCTCCTCTTGCCAGCGAGGCTTCTCTCCACAGGCTCCTGCACACAGAAGGCCGTCCACAGGGGACCCAGGGAACAGGCTGGTCATAAAGTGAGGACTAGGAACACGCTAGAGATCCAAGGGTCTGCAGTAGGCACAGAAGGCCTGACACAGCCCAGGTGAGGAGGCAGCTGCAAGGCCCCTTGAACTAAACAGTGACACACAAGATCTTCCACTTAAAACAAACTGAAAGCCGGGTGTGGTGGCACATGCCTTTAATCTTGGCAGAGACAGGCAGATCTCTAAGATCAAGCCCAGCCCGGTCTACAAGGTAAGTTCCAGGTCAGCTGTGGCTATCTCAAAAAGACCTAAAGAAAGAAGGGAAGGAAGAAGGGAGGGAGGGAAGAAATGAAAATCTGAACTCTTATGTGAGCAACAGTTCCCAGAGCACCATATAGGCCAATAAAACCTAGTCATCTTTGGCTACTATGCACCCTCTGAATGCCCATCACCTTGCACCTTCTAAGTAAAGTGCCAGGCCTTCAGGATAGGGACCCCTCCTGCCCACTCTGCCTGCCACCCTCTCCTGTCTGTTCCCTTTTCTCTCTGCCTGTCACCACTCCGCCAGACTAGACCAGCACTACCTGTAGTCTCTCACTGGTATCCAAGAGCCATCAACTTAGTTGGCAAATCATACCACACTGTTCCCCTGCCCCTGGCAGAACTCCCAAGACTAGGAACAGTCCAGATGGCCACCTTCCATCTTTGTTTTCTCCAGGCTCTCTACCCTTCCCATGCCCAAGCCCCACCTTGCCCAGACATCCAGAGCAAGTTCCTTCCAACCAGGGGCCTCTCCCACAAAGGGCTCTTCCCCATCCTCAGCTCAATCCCTCTCAGTCTCCAAGGCTCCCATGAAGCATTGTTTCCTCGGGGAAGGCTTCCCTATGACAACAGTGTGCCCACCATTGAGAAAGTGAGCTTTGGGGGGCTGGGAGGTAAGGATCACACCTAGCATGGGTGGGTGCTCATGCATGCCTGCCAAGCAAGTAGACAAATGTCTGAACAAAAATGCCTCCTCAACTGGGTCTGCCAGGTCCACTGGGATGAACAAAGACCTGCCCCAGATCTGTTTGGCCTACCGGGCCTACTGCCATCAACCAAATGGGAGCTCCTGGGAATAGGGTTATCTGATCAAGATCCCCTCTGGAAGCCTAAGAGCAAGGGCATGAGTCTCCATCAAGGAGGAAGGGAGACCCAGGTCCACTGTGCACTAAGCCTGCAGAGTCCCGGCTCTGAGCAGGATGGTGAATGCCCTACCCATCTTGCTGGGGGGGGGGGGGGGACACAGACACACAGAGAGAGAGAGAGAGAGAGAGAGAGAGAGAGAGCGAGAGAGAGCATCCTATATCCTCACATGAACTGGGTGTCAACTCTACTCAGAGCCCCACATGAGGATATCCCAGAATGTGCCTTGGATGGCTGTGAACCAAGTGACATTCTGCAGCCTCTTCCAAGGGAGGGATGGTGAGGGACTGAGGGCTGGCTCCCTGGCCAAGTGTGTGGCTTGGGTCAGGAAAGACCAAGTTGTCCACCTTCCCAGGATCTGGGTCTAGGCAAAGGGCCTCCAGCTGTAGAGGTGACCTTCCTTCCAAAGCCTTCCTTCATGCACAAAGAAACCCAAGGCTCCTTTGAGGCCTCTGACATGGTGGACAAACTGTAGAAAGTAGGCAATGCCTGTGTGGTAAGCAGCCAGGCTCTTTATTTGCAAAAATAAAACACCATTGGGGCTAGAGAGGTGGCTCAGTGGTTAAGAGCACTGGCTGCTCTTGCAGAGGACCCAGATACGGTTCCTAGCACCCACATGACAGCTAACAACCGTCTATAACACCAGTTCCAAGGGATCTGATGCCAACTTTTGACCTCCACAGGGCACAACACAGTTATACTTACACACATGCAGGCAATATACTTATACACATAATAAAAATAATAAATATTTTTAAAAAGTGAAAAATAGGCCGGGCATGGTGGCGCATGCCTTTAATCCCAGCACTCGGGAGGCAAAGGCAGGCGGATCTCTGTGAGTTCAAGGCCAGCCTGGTCTACGTAGTGAGTTCCAGGTCAGCTGGGGTTACAGGGAGACCCTGTCTCAAAAAGACCAAAAAATAAATAAATAAAAAATAAAACCCCACTGAAAGCTGACTGAGGATTCAAAACTGCCAAAATAAAAACAGGAAGGGGCCTCTCCAAGTCACAATCTGCTTTTTAGTCAGCCTGCGGTGGTCCCTGCAGGGCTATCTCCTCTTCTGGCCCAGCCACTCTCGTGCCAAAAAGAGACAGAGGCCCAGAAGTCAGGGTCAGAGTATAGTCTGCCCAGCTGGACCATTTGGTCCTCCTGTGAAATGACCCTGGCAAGTCACTTCTCTGCCTCAGACCTCAGTTTCTCCATCCACTGGCTAAGATTGCCTTTCTCTCATTTCTGTTTTCCCCTGCACTCCCCTCTCCTGGCACAGGTAGCAACATGCACAGAACAAGCCAAAGGATCAACACCAGCTAGGAGCAGAGCCTCTGGGAGGTTTGGGATTCTTCCTACCTAAAGACCACCTTGGGCAAGATGGCTTCTGCTTGAGTCACCACACTTGGTTGGCCCTGACCTCTGTATCTCCCTCAGACACACCCCCACCTAAAGGTTCCCCCCAGATACCACTTGGATCGTCTTCCTTGGAGGCCCCTGCCAGGTACCCTTCCAAGGACACCTGGCAAATGCCCTCTGTGCTCCAGTGATTGCCCATGCCTGGTCACAAATCCAGAGGTGACTTCAGCCCCACCCCCACCTTAATGTCCTGGGGACTCTTTACCTGGGGCTTCCCAAGACCCAGTTCAGTGCCTCCCAATTCTCTAGCTCTAGATCTGCTGCAGCAGCCTACCCACTGAAAGGAGTCCTTGCAGGGGTCTAGGATTTCACATGGGTCTGTAGCTGCTTCTAACCCATGCCACCAAGGCAAGATAGGGCTCTGAGCTGCACCTGCTTCAATTCAAGTTCTATCTCTGCTACTCTCTAGCTGAGTGACATAGGCCCAGCCATGTCATCGCTCCTGACCTCATCCACAAATGGGCAGATGATCTGCCATTTGAGAAGCTCAGCAAGCCCCTGGCATCAGTAAGTACACAACTGAAGGTGACCAAGATGAGAAAAGAATTGGTTCCCAATTGCCACTTACCACCTGGTGACCACCAGTATGTGACTTCAACTGTCTGGTCTCAGTGCCTCTCCAGATGGCTGGAGGATTAATGGGGATACCCTGTGCAAAGAACTCAGCGAGGTGCCTGGCACAGTCCAGGTACTCAGAACCTGGCAACTATGGGGATTACTGCTGCAACGGAGGTGTTGGAAGATAAGGCTAAGAACCACCTGCTCTACCTGTTGTATTCGGTCAGGTGGAGCTATGTACCAGTTGTTGCCATGGCACTCAGGGAAACACCAGCTAGGAGGGTAGGTGTTGCCAGGGTGGGGCCTCAGGCTGTGCCGGTCTGACAGCACCCATGTCGTTAACAGCAGATCTTAGCCATCTCAGAGGTCCCTGGGGTAGAGGGGAAATTTGCTACTGAGTCTGAGCCCATTATCTATCTAGGTCCTATCACTCCAGTCTCTACCCCTACTTGTAAACAATGGGTCCACAGCAGTGGAGGGGTGGTTCAGGCAGGGCTCCTAGAATACAGACCAGGGTTGGCCCTCCCTTGGTAGAGGAAATAGTAACCCAGGAAGCCCACAGCAGCCAAAGCAGCTTTAAAGTGACTCAGGTTCCAATGTCCTCCCTCCAGCCACACCTGCTCAATAGCACCCAGGTACCCAGCATCCACTAAGTGTTTAGCCTTGGGGCTCAATGTCAGATCTTTTCTCCTCAGTCCTGGAAGCTCTATCCAGGAAGGGGACTGGGAAGTGCTGCTTGGGATCAGCTGGATTCAGAGAAGCCCAGGCCTCTTGCCAGAAGGAAGAAGGGAAAACAGGTAAAATCCAGAGCATGTGTGCTAAGACTTGGAACTTTCCAGACTTTCCCTGGGGGCTAGTTAGGGCAATGGAAAGACTGACAGGTAGGGTGACAGTGGCTGTCTACGGGTCTGGGAGGTCAAGTGAAACCTCAGCCCAGGCTTGGTATAAATACCTTGGTACTGTGCCCACTCCCAGCTCAGAGAGGCCCTCAGTTGACTATAGGGATGTCCCCCTACAACCTGGACTGGCTGGGACCTGGGTTCCTATGCTACAGTAACTGCTGCAGCAACTTCCCTGGCCAGACACCCAATCCCCTCACAACTGAAGGACATTACCTCCTTATTTTACAAAAGAGGAAACTGAGGCTGGGAGCAAATAGGGTAGCAGTTATGGCCACTCTCTAAGCCTCCGTTTTTCACCTCTGTAAAATGACCGTGATAATCCCTTGGGGCCCCACACATCTATTCCTGATCCATGGCACAGTCAAGGGGTTGAGAGTGACTAGTTAAACAGGGAGCGCAGCACCAATTGCTGGCTCTTGAGATCAAAGGTGTTGGGTAATTTACCCAGGGTCACTCAGCCTGTAAGTGGGCTGACTGCAGGTCCAATCTCTGAACACATCCTCTGAAACCCTGGGCCACTGTGTGGGGCAGCTGTAGGATTATAGGCCTCATAGACAGCAGATTGCAGCCACCCCTACCACAAAGGGGCAGCCCTTGTCCAAATTCCTTAGATAAGCAGCTCTCAGAAGAACAGGAGGCCCAACACATAGAAAATGAACCCAACTCTGTACACACAGGAGATTCCAAAATCTGAATTAGATGACACTACTCCCCTCTCCCAGCACATTCTCCAAGCAGTCCAAGTTCTACAGACAACTGTCTCCTGTCAGACCTCTGGAAACCCAGTTGCTTCTTTCTGGGCCTCCTTATTCCCAACTGTAACACACACCTCCAAGATCTTAGGACAGTAAGTGAGGCAGCTCCAGCTAACTGGACCCACAAGGAGGCGGGAGGCCTCAGGAGAGGCAGGAGAGGGGACTAGGTGAGGGGAGCAGACAGGCCCAGACCCTGGGCCCAAGCCCAGCATGGAGTTCTCTCTGCTCCAACTTCTCCACAACTCCGATGGAGAAAGCTGTATCAGGCCCAGTATGCAAAAGAGGAAAGAGGAGCCCAGAAAAGAGCCAGGACTTAAGTCTCCTTCCCCAACGGTTGGGACTCCAAGGAACTGCAGGCAGGCAGGACTGAGTGACCCAAGGTGGGTCCAGCCGGCAAAGGGCAGACTGACTGGGAACTCAGGTCTCATTCAGCGATAAGCTGGGCAGCTGGACTTGCCAGGACCCGGAGCAACATAAAGCCAAACTCAGGGGTTTCTTTCACCGAGGACAGCAGTCTCCAGACATTTGCAATGCAAAGGAGCCCAGCTCCAGCCAGGGGAGAGCACTCACTCAGAGGGGGATGGGAAACCCAAATCCAGCCACCACCCTCCAGCAGATCCAGGGAGAGTGCCTAGGAATGGGCTTTCCCATCCACAGGAGCGTGCCACAGAACCTGTGGCTGGTCCAGGCTCTAAATCAGACGACAGCCCCAGTGGCCGCCAGCTGGTGGCACGGCGGCCGGGAATACCCCTAACTCAACTTCCTCGGGGTGCAAATTGCATTCAGCTCTCTCCGTGCAAGTTTGCAGAATGAGTGTTCATGTAGATTGCATGAAGGACCCTAAAAGGCATCTATCTGGCTGGTCACCTGCAGACAGGTGCGGGGTACCCTGCCAGCTTGCTCAGCCCAGTCCTGTCTTGTGCAAATCTTCCCCTTGCACGGGTAACGCTCCGGAACCCTCTCGGTCCCAACTAAGGCTTCCACACTAGTCAAGTGACTAGATCTCGTTCATCAGCCCTCTCCCCTGCAAGAGCCTGAGCCCCAGCTCCTTACCTCGAGGACAGGCTGACAAAATCCCCGCCATCCAGCAGCCGGACCTTGCAGAAGAGGACCCCGTTCACGAAGGGGACCGCAGTCAGCTCCTCCAGAGTGAAAGTGGTTTGGAATTTGAATTTCTTCTTCTTCATCAAGAAAGCCATGAGCGAGTTCCCTGAGTCTAAAGCCTCGAAGGCCAAAAAAAGTAAAAAGGGGGACCAGAAACCCCCAGGATTCCTTTCCCTCCACCACACCCCCTCCTCACCAACGCCAGAGCCGGATCCCGCCCAGATGGTGGCGGAGGCGGCGGAGCACGCCGAGATCTGAGTACGGAGCCCCAGGGCTGGGAGACCAGTCCCGTTGGCCGGCCGGCTGCTTTCACCCCCGGGGAGCCGGGGATCGGAGGGGCTCGGAGCCAAGGGCTCCACCGGCATGTACACCGCGGGGCACGGCCCGGGCGGCGCGGGCAGGGTAGACCGGCGGCGCGCGAGCGAGGGTGCGGGCGGGCAGCAGCATCCCGAGCCTCGGGGACCCCAGGAGCTCACGCCGCGGGGCCGGGCGGACCGGTGAGAGTGAGCACGGACGCCGAGGCTCCGGAGGCCCCGCTGCGGCCCCGCCTCCGCCCCGCTGGCGGCCGGGGGAGGCGCCCCAGCGGCGCACACACCCCCGCACCTGGCGCCCAGCGGCCTGCGCAGGTGAGGCCGCGGGAGGCGGGAGGCGCCTCAGGGGAGGCCGGGGCTCTGCGGGGGGGCGCTCCGCGCCAGCCGGGAACCTGCAGCCGCCGGCCTCCACCAGCCTCGTCGCGGCAAGCCACGGAGGCAGCGCCGCCCCCTCCTCGGTTCTGCAACCCGCGCCGCGCGGGCCCTGACAGAAACTGAGGCGCTCTCCGGCCTGGCCGGGTGGCTTCGGCCTCGCCCGCAGCCTCTCGTTCAGCACCGCGGCGCCGCCACTCGAAACCCTGGGACGCGGCCGGCTGAACCCGAAGCAGCTCGGCGCCGCTCGGAGAATGCCGAGGCCCTAGCGCTACCGCCCGCGAAGCCGCGGCCGAGCGCGGCAGGGGCGGGACCGCTGAGCCCAAAGCTCGCCTATGATTGGGCGGCCTTGCGGAGCGGGCGCGGGCTCTTATTGGTGGATGGCGGCCTGGGGTGGGACCCGCGGAGGCAGAGGCGGCTCGGAGCGTTCGGATTGGCGCGCTCGTGCGGCTGGGCCCGCCTCCTTGGGAAGCGCCAGGGTACTGAGGTGGGGGCGCCCACCCCCGGCTGAGGCGGTGGGAGGTGACGGGGTGGGGGGCCCATGCTGGCAGGGACCCGAGCTGAGCTGGAGCAGAAAAGGAGAAACAATCTGCAAACTCTGGCTGGAACGGCCTTCCCGGGGCGCTGAGCTTTGAGCTGGGTGAGCCATGAAGGAGGCTGGGAAGGTAGTGAACCCCGCAATGTCTCCGGAAAACGACACCCAGAGAGGTGGCCGGAGACCTCAAGCAGGTCTTTTCTCTCCTTGCAGTCTGACCAGCGTCTACCTAAGAGTCGCCGAGGGTGAGGAGCCCTTGGCAGCTTTGTGACCCTGACTGTTATCCAAGTCTTTTGTTCTTCAGTTTCTCGGATAGTTGTGTCTTGATCAACTGCTCTGGAAGCAGAGGGTACATTGGGAGCCTCGTACTCCCCAAGCTGTCCGTATTTTCTAATTCTTTCATCCAGTCTCCCCCTCTGAACCAGGCAGACACCCGGTGGGAAGCCGCCTCCCACCCCTCCAAGAGTGGGAGACATGGGGAGCTAGGGGAGGTCAGAGGAAGAACTTGAAAGAAAGTTTGGAGCCTCTCTGTTGGGTTACATTGTGATGATTTGAGAGGGAGGCTAGAGATCTAACTAGAAAGACCTATGGAATATCTGGCAGAGTCTTGGGCTAGAGAATAGCAGCTAGACTTGCTTTTCGCAGCAAGAAGTTCTGGGTACAGGCAGTATTGAGGAAGAAGGTGGAAAATGGGTGAATGAAGGTTCCACTTTTGATCTAGGCAAGAAATGAGGCCTGCAGGACCTCAGCATAGGGAGGGTAAGAGAGCAAGAGAGCGGGGCTGCTTGGTATTCAAGATGCAGATTCGCTGCTGGACTGGAGGGTATGTGTCTGGACATGTGAATCCTTTTCTGAGCCTGCTTCCCAGGAGCATGGGTAGCAATCAGTGTTTCTCTTATGTGAGGTTCCATAATGTAGAAAGCACAGCCAGACTGGGGAAAAGGCATACTAGTAGTCTCTGTTGTTACCAGGTAGCTCCTTCTACGGGTGGGAAAGTAGAGGCCTAAAGCCTTTGGTTTTTTAAAAAAAATTATACTTATTTATGTAGGTGGGTGCATGCACTACTGTGCAAATGTGGAGGTCAGGGGCTACTTGTGAGAATCAGTTCTCTTTCTACCAAGTGGGTCCTGGGGATTGAACTCTGGTAGTCAGACTTGGCAGCAAACACCTTTACCTGCTGAGCCATCTTGCCAGCCCAACTTTAGGTAACTATTATCATAGCTTTTGGGTTTTTTTTGAGACACAGTGTCCCTGTGTCTCTAGCCCAGGTCAGCCTCAAACTGGCTATGTAGCCAAGGATGATCCTGAACTCCTAATCCTACCACCTTCACCTCCTGAGCCCTGTGATTACAGGCTTGTGCTAAGTCAGACTTGGCCTAGAGGGTTTAAATTCCTTGGCCTAGAGGACTGGAGTCTTGACTTTGGCCCCCAGGCTCAGAGGACTAAGCCCTACTGCCTACATAGCACAAGGGCTGCCATTAATCTTCTCCTGACTGGGCCTGTTCCACAAGGGAAAAGCCTGTAGCTACCTGAGCCCCTGATGGGATTTCAGAAGAGTCACCAAGGATGTCTGAAGGTCTTGTTCTCTCAGGCCACTCCAACAGGAAGTAGAGTGGGCCTTGCTGTCAGACTTGGCTCCATTCAAAGGCTGGGAACCCAGGAAATGTTCCTTCCCTAACTTCCCAGATAGTTCAGAAAGTGTGGTACTTGCCAATCATGGTGGTGCATGCCTTTAATCCCAGCACTCGGGAGGCAGAGGCAGGCAGATCTCTGTGAGTTCAAGGCCAGCCTGGTCTATATAGCGAGTTCCAGGCCAGCTGGGGCTACAGGGAGACCCTGTCTCAAAAAGATAAATAAATAAATCGAAAAAAATTTTAAATAGAAATAAGAAAGTGTGATACCAGGAAAGGAAGGATGCTAGATTTGAGGTGAGACAACCTCAAGTCAGAATACTAGCTTCTGTACTGTAGTGCCCACCTGTAGCTAAGGGAGTCAACCCACTATTTTTCTAAAATGATGGCTAAATTTGTTTTCTCCCCCATCTAGAAGCTTTTGAGAGGGAACTGACACTGATTCTAACCACTCCAACAGTTATCAAAGTGCCTGAAAGCAAATCCTAAATCCATCACTCTTGAGTCCAGCCTTGGCAGACAAAGAAAAATGAGGAGGAACCCAATAGAGGATGCTTTTGGACGCTCTTGTCAAGAAATTCCAATGGACTGTCATATGAACATTTGAAATTTGCCCTGTTCTGACCTTTTTCTAGTTCCCTGCCTAGAACTTGCAATGCTAAAAAAACAAAACAAAACAAAAAACTAGCTCTGCCGGTATATTGGAATAGGGTCTCAGGTTTGTGGCATTTTGGCATAGGATCTACAAATGGCAGTTTGGTACTGTATGGTATAGTGAGAACAGGACCACTTGCCTTACAGCTTACAGAACCGAGTTTAAAATCTGCCCAACACACTATTGGCTACTTGTGTCTTACAAACTTTGGGTAAAGTTTCGCATGTATAGAAAAGACACTTGAAGAACCTGCTATTGGGAGTTTTTAGAGTTAAAGCTTGGGTCCTGACAAGACTAGGCTGCCTGTCCTCAGTATGCCAACTAAAAAGACAACAGTGACGAGCAGAGAAAGGAGGGTTCTTCGGTGCGACCACATTGAAGAGGAGCAATAGTGAAGTCCAGCAAGCCCCCCCAAGTCCATCATCAGGCTGCTGACATGAGATTCAGATTTGAATAGGGGTGAGAGGCTTATATAGGTATAGAATATTTTCACTCCTGTCAGGACAGTTACAAGTTGAGCATGGTGGCACATGCCTGTAATCCCTACACTTGGGAGACTGAGGCAGGAGGATCCCAACAAGGTCAACACTATCTCAAAAAGAAAGTGGGAAAGGGAGGAAAGAAATCTCAAAGGAAACACCTTAAACTGCCACCTCTGAACCACCATTTCTTTACTTGCAACTTTTCTAGAATGTTGTGAGCATTTCACAAAGTTGAGCTATGAAAGAATTGGGGCTGGAGAGGAAAGGGGATCTGAGCAGGTGGTCAGTGAGGCTCTCTAGCTTTGCTCTGTATTCCTTTGACTCCCAGATTCCCAAGCATGGCCCGTCCTACCTCACTGAGGCCCTCATCAGGCACCTAAGGGATCTGATGCTGAGCAAGACCTTTTCAGAAAAGAGGTTTAGAGAAAAAGGTCTAGGTCACTGTGATGGAGATTGCCTGGGCCAGGGTTCTGGATTCAGATGGAGTCCCCAAGGGATGCCTCTTGGCAGAATCACCTCTGCCAAGACTTCACTAGTTCAGGGAACCTAGGCACAGGAAACCTTGAGGGCAGAGGCATAAGTTGGCATATTTGGGAGATTCCAGGTGACTGGAGTGGAAGAAGTAGAGGGGCCAAAAAGATGGTTGATGCCGGGTGTGGTGGCGCACGCCTTTAATCCCAGTAAGCAGATCTCTCTGTGAGATCGAGGCCAGGTCTCCATAGGAAGTTCCAGGCCATCTGGGGCTTCAGAAAGACCCTGTCTCAAAAAGATGAAAAAAGGGGAGGAGAGTGAGATAGGTAGGGCCTGACCACATGAATTTAAAAATCTAAGAATTTAGATTTTACTGTAAACCCAAAGGGAAGCAAAATATGTGACACGTGTCTGTAATCACAGCCCGGAAAGCAGGGGCAGAATTGCTGCAAGTTGGAGGTCATTCTGAAGTATGTAGAAAGTTCTAGGCCAGAGGCACAGATGGAGGCTGTTTCAGCTAGTCCTGTAGGCAGAGCCAAAGTGATAGGAAGAGAAAGGGGAACACCTTTCACGAGAAACACTGGTAACACTTCCAAAGCTATGATAATAGTTACCCAAAGTTGGGTTGGCAAGATCGCTTGGTGGCTAAAAGTGCTTGCTACATGCAAGCCTGACAGCCGGAGTTTGATCTTTGTACCCTCTATGGGAAAAGAGAACTGACTCCTGAAAGTCATCCTTTGACTTCCTCACGAAGTCCACCAGCCTCTGCCTCCCAAGTGCAGAGATTAAAGACATGGAACCACCATACCTGGCAAGGTTCTTGAAGTCGAGAAATAAAGCATAGGATCTGGCATGGGAAAAGAATAGAAGGGAATGAAGGAATTTAATGTGACCACAGTCTCCAAATGACAGCCAGAGGAAGCAAGAGCACCTCCGAGAATCCTTACCTTCTCTGGGACTTAGCTTTCAGTCCCATTAACAGCAAGGCCGCACAAGGTCAGACACTTCATCCACAGGGTCCCCTTATCCAGTTAAAGGCCTGCACGTGATAAGCACTCCAAAAATGTCATTTTGACCAAGTATGATGCTGCACACCTTTAATTCTAACACTTGGGAGGCAGAGGCAGGCAGATCTCTGAGTTCAAGGCCAGCCTGGTCTACATAGTGATTTCCAGGCCAGCTGGGGCTACAGGAAGACCCTCTCTCAAAGCAAAAAAGAAAGGATCACAATTCCTTTTCATACATCACCCAATTGCAGTGTTTTCACATGCATGATAGATGTACAAACCAGCCTGGTTTACACAGTGAGTTCCAGACCTGCCAGGCTCCATAAAGAAACTCTGCCTGCAAACAAGAACAGATACAAGCAGGAGATGGTCCTGACACAGTGTATATAATAGGAAGATACTGGAAGGAACCTAATGTGTAGCAGGAGGAAGAGGGAGGCCTCAAGGACAAGGACTGTGTCCTCTGCTCCATCTGGGGCACTCAGAACAACATGTACTGTACACTAAGGTTCAATAAGTGTACTGTGAAGGCAGGTGGCATCAATAAGAACCTGGGAAGCTTTAGAGGAGACTGGTGATGTGTGTGCCGAGGTGGAAGGTAACAGCCCTTTCTCACATAGCAGTCTATAAAGAACAAAATGATGATGATGATTAGTCTTTTTGAGACAGGGTCTCCTGTAGCCCCAGCTGTCCTGGAACTCACTATGTAGACCAGGCTGGCCTCGAACTCAAGGAGATCCGCCTGCCTCTGCCTCCCAAGTGCTGGGATTAAAGGTATGCACCACCATGCCGGCCCAAAACAAGCTTATATTTGTGAAGAAAAATGGAGACGCTTATGTGAGCATAGAAAAGAATCTTGAAGGTTTACACCCCAAATGGTTCTAAGCAGCTTCCGTCCGAAAAGAGGTTTTAGGAAAACATGTTGATTTGAATGACTCTTCCTGCCTGTTCTGGGTGGAGTGTGGCTCAGTGGTATAGCACTTGCCTAGGATTTGTGAAACGTGGAGTTTGAGACCTAGCACCATACACATGCACCAAATTATTATTACTATTGCTTTCTGAGATAGGGTCTCTCTGTAAGGCCCTGGAACTTGCTATGTAGAGTAGGCTAGCCTTGAATTTACAGAGATCTGCCTGCCTTTGCCTCTCAGGTGCTGGGATTAAAGGCCTGCACCCCTACTACACCCAGCTGGCCTTGAATTTCTGATCTTCCTGTCTCCACTTCCCAGGTGCTAGGATGAGAAGCAGGTACCACCATGCCCAGTTTATGCAGTTCTGGAGATTGGACCCAGGGCTTTGTACACACTAACTAAGCGAGCACTCTACAATTGAGCTACATCCTCAAGCACTAAATTAGCTTTATCATTTAACAATATATAATTATAAGAATATTATAAACAAAAGCCCTTCCAGGTTTCTCTTTGTATAAAAGCCAAGTTCTTAGCCTGACATTTCAGACCCTTCTAGGAGCAGCTGCTCAGCCCCTCTCCTTTAGACCCTTGCAACCCTATTACCCAAAGCTGCCTAGCTCACCACCTGGCCACGTGATAATGTCGCTCACTGTCTGGCTGTAGCCCAAGTACGCACCTTCTCTATCAGATATAATGCCTGCTCTCTGCCCTGTGTCCTGTGAAGATGAGGGCTGGGCTTCTTTTGCTGTCTTCCCAGGGCTTAAAATTATACCTGGTGCATTAATTGGAGGAAGGAGAGGGAGGGAGGGAAAGAAACAAGAAGGGAGAGAGAGAGAAGCAAAGATCAAAAGAGAGAAAAAGAGAAACTGAGGTACTGATGGTAAATGTCACTTGCCCAAATGCCCCTGAGGGCAGCTACCCAGCTGGCTCAGGCTTCTGACGCCTAACACCCAGCACAGAGCCTTCACACAGCCATGCCACACCAAGCGCCTTCCTGGCCCTGCTTGCCAACGGCAGTCCGTGCTGATTCACCAGTGACTAGGCTTCAACTATTTGCAGAACCGGAATGTCAGCCAAGCCACCGAAGCCGCTGACCAAGGGCATATTGATTTGTCCCAGGCTCCTTGCTGCCATCTGAACCAGTCACACGAGAAGATAAAGGCTCCAAAGAACTTGCCCATGGCAATCCATCCTGCTTAAGCCTCCCATGGCCAAGTCCACAAGTCCTTTGGGTAATCGTCCAACTCTGCCCTTCCCAAAACCAAGCCTGACCATCACTCACAGGGGGTGGTCATGGTTCACAGCACGAGATTTAGAGTCAAACTGTCCTGTGTCTAGCCCAAAGCTTACTGAGTCAAAGGGTGTTTGCATATTACTGTTGAGAGATGCCCCCAAGCTGCCTTCTAAAACGGTTAGACTGCCATGCCATTGACATAGCCCACTAACATACAACAAAGTGGTCAAAAGAGGTCAAAAGAGGCTGTCAGATCTCCTGGGACTAGAGCTATGGACAGTTGTTAGCTACCATGTAGGTGCTAGGATTCAAACCTGGGTCTTCCGCAAGAACAACCAGTGTTCTTAACCACTGAGCCATCTCTCCACCTCCACAAAGCTGTATTTTTGTGCTTACCTACCTTTCATTAGCTTATTTTTCTACTTTTGGCTAGATGAATTTCTTCTGTAAATTACCCATTTTAAAATGCAGATAAGATTTTATTATTTGAGTAGCTTATGTTATGGATAGCAACTACTGTTACATATGTTAAAGACTTGTTCCCATTTAACAAATTATCTTCCTTTAGCATTAGTTTAGTATTGTTTTGCCTTACCAGCCCCAGCTAAGAGACAGGAATTAATCTACTAAAGTGTGTACTGGACTGGGAGTCAGGAGCGCAGGTTTTGACTTTTGTTACCCTTTTTTTGTTAGTGGCGATGGTTCTATTACATTTAGTTTCTTGTGTGTGCATGCACCCATATGACATAGCACTCATATGAAAATCAGAAGACAATTTACAGGAGTCTTCTCTCCTTCTATCATGTGAGGCATGAGGCTCAAATTCAGGTAACACGCTTACCTACTGAGCCATTTCACTGACTCTGTTTATTCAGGTTTTTTTGTTTCTTTGTTTGTGTGTGTTTGAGACAGGGTCTCCCAGTTAGCCTAGAACTCCCAGTGTAGACCAAGATGATCTCACCTTGCTCCACCTGTCTCAGCCTCCCAAGTGCTGGCATTAAAGGCCTACACCACCATGCTCCGTCCTATTTAGTGTATGTTGAGACGGCTTCCCATAACCCACACTGGCCTCAGACTTGTTACAAGGCTGGTCTTAAACTCCTGATCCTCCTGCCTGTCTCTCAAGTACTGGGATTCCAGGCATATCTGTCATACCTGTTTCTGATTCCCACCTTCCTTCTCTGACTTGCAACAGTCTCTGATGGGCCTCTCTTTCTGTTTTTGTTGTTTTGTTTTCCTGATTTTTTTAAGACAAGGTCTCCAGTAACCCAGGCTGGGCTTAAACATGCTACAGAGCTGAAGGTAATCTTGAGCTATTTTTTTTTTTTACTTTTACAATTTAGTCATTTTTTTGTGTATGTGTTTTACTTTCATCTATCTATCTATCTATATATATATGCATTGTGTGTGTGTGTGTGTGTGTGTGTAACATGTCATGCAGTGCCTGTGGAAGCCAGAAGAAGGCGTCAGATTCAGATTCCCTGAAACTGGAATTACAGATGGTTGTTAGCCACCATGTTGGTGCTGGGAACGGAAACCAGGGTCCTCTGTAAGAACAGCTAGTGCTCTTAACTGCTGAGCCATCTCTCCAGCACCACTGAGCTCATTTTTAAAGTTACATTTATTTATTTGTGTCTATGTTTGTATGTAGGTACAAAGGTGCCACACCAGCATATATTACATGCCACACCGACACAGACTCTCCAACTCTCCTTCTACCATGTAGGTCCTGGGACTCAGACTTGGGCCATCAGACTTGGTGGCAAGTATCTTCATCCCCTAGGCCATCTTGCACTGTTTATTATATGTATATATGTGGCACATGTGGAAATCAGAGGACAACTTGCAGGAGTCCCTTCTTCCATCATGTGGGTCCCAGGCTGGAATTCAAGTTGTCAGGCTTGGTGACAAGCACCTTTGCCTGCTCAGTCATCTCTTGGCCCATAGCCTTGAACTTCTGATCTTCCTGCCTCTACCTCCTGAATGCTAAGATTATCACCATTCACTACCATGCCCAGTTTATGGTGCTGCGATGGAACCCAGGACTTTGTGCATGCTAGGCAAGCACTCTACCAACTGAGCTACATTCTCCAACCCTCCCCTCCTGTTAATTTAAAGGTTCTGAGGCCTGTCCACTTCCATGGTCTAGACCAGCACTGTCCAACAGAACTTTGTAAGGAGATAGAAGTGTTCCACATCTGCACCATCCAGTGTGCATGGCAACTGCTAGACATCTGTGATTGTGAGCACATGAAATGTGGCTGGGGGGTGGGCTGGAGAGGTGAATAAGAGCACTGGCTGCTCTTGCAGAGGACCCAGGTACGATTCCCAGCACCCATATGGTGACTAACAACCGTCCATAACTCCTGTTCCAGGGGATCCAACGCCCTCTTCTGACATCCGTGGACATTGCACAACACAGGTGCACTTACATACATGCAGACAATATACTCATACACATAAAATAAAAATAATAGAGGCTAGAGAGGTGGCTCAGCGGTTAAGAGCACTGACTGCTCTTGCAGAGGACCCAGGTTCAATTTCTAGCACCCACATAGCAGCTATGAACCACCCTTAACTCCAGTTCCAGGGGAATCCGAAGCCCTCTTCTGACCACCCTGGCATTGTACAACACGGGTACACTCACATACATGCAGGCAATACACTCATATACATAAAATAAAAATAATAAAATATTAAAATAATAAAATATTTAGAAATGAGGCCAGTAGGGCTAAGGAACTGATTTCTCCATTTCTTTTTCTTTTGTTTCTCTGTATTTTGAGACAGTTTCACGATACAGCCCAGGCTGGACTAGAACTTACTGTAGGCCAGGCTGGCCTTTAGCTTGCACACATCCCACTTTCAGGTCCCAAAAACAAAGTTTTTGACTTCATTTAATTCAGATTTAAAATATAAATAGCACTAGATAGCTAGTAACCGCCATATTGGAAAGGACAGGTATAGAGGTCCCAGGCTTCTAAGGGAGCTGCAGTAGAGAACAGTAATAAGGTAGGGCCTGGGAAGTCCCTGGGTCAGCTCACTCTAGCTCTCTCAGCCTCAGTTTCCCCATCTGTTCAGTGGTGCCCACAGCAGTTTTGATTTGTGAATGCATGTAAAAGCCTAGGCCTGACCTGGCAAACATCAGGCCAGATTCCTGGGATGACATGTGGGAGGGAATGTGTTTGCCCAGAGACCCAAGATGGCTTTCCCAGAGCTGCCTACCTCTCTCACTTCCTCTCCAGGGCCTACTCTACCTTCTGCACCGGGGCTTCAGGTCTGGAAGGCCTCCTTAGGCCTGCACACAGCCACAGGGCAAAGTATCCTGCTGTAGCCTGAGTTCCTAGCCACGGAGAGCTGGCCCCACCCTGGGGATGCTGCCATTTGCTCAACTTAGAGATAGGCCCAGCAGCTCTCATCCTTATCCACATCTGCCTCCTACTCCTGCTTTCCAAGGTCTGTCCAGCCCTTCATTCATTCATATCATTCATTCACAGATATTATCATGTGCTTTGGGGCTGAAGCCGAAGAGATACAGGAAAACATGGCCCACATGGTGATAGGTCATGTACCTGGTTGGTGGTGTTTGGCAGCAGTGCCAGGTGTATTAGAACACAGAGGGGCCTGATGTGGTATGAGCAGGCAGGGCAGGCTTCCCTGAGGAAATGGTAGAAGTCAACCAGGGGAATGAAGAGCACTGATGGAGGGGACACAGCTAACTGTCAGGACCTGCAAGGGGCATGGATAAGGCTAGAAAGGCAGGCAGGCCCAATCCCACAAGAGGATTTGGAGACTACATTAATGATGCTGTAGTTTTATCTAAGTAGTGAGGAGCCATGCGAGGAATCGGAGGGGATGGATGGTACACCCAGGTCAGAGCCCCATGTGGCCTTTGCCACACTCCCTCATCTCACTCTCTCCACCTGCTGTCTGGGTCTCAAAACAGCTCATAAACACACAGTTGCCAGGATCTGCCAGGACCAAACTTCTAAGATGTGACTTGGGTTCAGATCCCAGCCCTGCCACTCCTTGGCTCTATGAGTCAAGGAAATTATTAATCTCTTTCATCTTCAATTTCTTCCCCTGTAAAATAGAAAAAAGGCCACTTTGCAGTTACATAAGCCAGCAGGGAAAAGGGTACGATACAGTCACTTAGGAAGTGGAGTCTGACCTAATTCCTTCTGTGAGAGCTGGGGAGGAGTGGGCTGACTGAGATCTCTCTTGCACAGGCTGACAGAGTGCTAGGCTATCTCCAGGAAAGCCTGCTGAACCTAGACTTGGTCTTCTGGATCTTTCCACACCCACACCCAGAGCCCAGGAAGAGTTGGCTGCAGGCATGGAGCTTATATAACCTGGCAGGCACTCAGTACCTTTCACCTGGTGATCAGGGCTGTGTTCACCAAGGAGAGGTGCTCCTGGGTCACCGCCCTGCCCTTATACACCTGCACACACAGCTCTTCAGTATTCGCTGAGCTCTGTACGTTTTGTTAAATTCTTAGTCACAGTTCTTAGGAAGCGTGGATGGTGACGTTTAGTGGTGAAGTACTGGGAAACTGAGAGCAATGGGGGACAGATGGGACAGTGGAGCCTCAGGAATTGACATCTAACCAGAGTGCGAGTGGCTAATTCTGTACCTATCAGCTCTGGAATATGAAGCCTGTTGCCTGGTATCTCTGAGCCTCAGTTTTCTTACCTGTGAAATGGGTTTTATGTTCCTACTAGCCTCATGGAGTTCTTTTGAGGATTTGACAGGGTTCAAAAGAAGTCACTGTACAATATATAATATAGAATGCACTCTGTGTTATATATTGCATATAAAGGGCTTTGTGAATTACCTGGCAGATGTAAGCATGTCACAGACTTTGGCTCTTAACAGACCTTGGTGTTGGTATTGGTGTTTTATTTTGAGATAGAATTTCGTAGATCCGAGGCTGGCTTCAGACTTGACAGGAAGCCACAGAAGACCTTGAATTCCTGATCCTTCTGTGGCCCCTCCCTTAGTATGGGATTACAGGGGTGCACCAGCTCGCCTGGGTTTTGAAGTGCTGAGGATCAAACCAAAGCCTTGTGCATGCTAGGCAAGCACTTTACCTACTGAGCCACGCCTCAGCCCAGCCCTCCACATTTGGTAATGTACCTTTTCTACCCAGCCAACCCTCCCCAGTGACAGTAGAACACTTATACTGTTGGGGTTTCCCATGTATCCCAACTTCCTGAAAGCCCAGAATCAGGGGCTGAGAGCTGAATACCGTAGATTTTAATCTCCTAATTCACCTTGGGGCCCTGCTGCTTCCCCTACCTTGATCCCTACTTGGGGAACCGTGGAGTAGCAGACAGGGTTTGCTGCCTGCTCTAGGCTCTCTGCACTCTGATTCTGCCTCACAGACTCAGAGACCCAAAACCTTGTACCTGCCCTTGATTCGTTCATACAATTAACACAGATCACCGCAGATTCAAATTCTGCCTCTGCCACTTGACTGAGTGACTTTGAGCAAATTGCTTAACTTCCCTATGCTTCCATTTCCCCACCTCTAAAATGTGAATCATCGCTGTGCCCATTTCACAGGTGTTTGTGAGTCCTGAATGAGTGTGTATTTGTGAAGTACAGAGAATGGCACTGTTCCATTAAGCCCAAAATACAGTATCCACCCCATGCCCAGTGCTGTCGTGGGCACTGGGTGAGAAGGGTAAGCTATAGGATAGGCCCCAAGGTTTGTTGTGGCAGGGGGACAGAAATCAACATCTTTTTTTTTTTTTTTTTTAAACAGGGTCTCCTTGTAGCCCCAACTGGCCTGGAGCTCATTATGTAGACCAGGCTGGCCTCGAACTGACAGAGATCCCCCTGCCTTTGCCTCCCAAGTGCTAGGGCTAAGGTGTGTGCCACCATGCCCAGCAGAAATCAGTATCTTTTTTTTTTTTTTTCTTTTTGAAGCAGGGTCTCCCTGTAGCCCCAGCTGTCCTGGAACTCACTATGTAGACCAGGCTGGCCTTGAACTCACAGAGATCGCCTGCCTCTGCCTCTCAAGTGCTGCGACTACAGGTGTGTGCCACCAAGCCTGGCTAGAAATCAGTATCTTAATGTGCAGCCCCAAGACAGCTTAATGTTTGCTACAGTGCTAGGGACCAGCTTTATTTAAAGATCCTGCTGTCCCCTGATTTTTCTTTCTTTTTAAAAATATTTTATTATTTTTTATTTTGTGTATAAGTGTATTATCTGCATGTGTGTAAATGCACCCAGGTCATGCAATGCCTGTGGAGGTCAGAAGAATGTGTCAAATTCCCCTGAAACTGGAGTTACTAATGATTGTTAGCCGCCAGTAGGTGGCTGAGAATGGAACCCAGGTTCTCTGTAAGAACAGCCAGTGCTCTTAACCACTGAACCATCTCTCCAGCCCCCTGCCCCCACCCCGTTCTTTCTTGAAACCACAGTCTCCTAGTCTTTCTAGAACAACTGTAACATAATTCTGTTTTGATCTCAGCCTGAGTACTGTGCCCTGGGCTAATTATCTGCTGTAATACCAGCAATCATCTTCCCAAGCCACCTTTATCCTCTGTGTTTCACAGGGGGAATGAAGGTCCAGTGAGGTATGTCTGCCTCCAACCCAGGGGTTGTACATGGCAGGGGCCAGGGAATGACCACTAAACAGATGGGCAAATGTACAACTCAACCCAAGGATGTCAAGGGGCTAAATGTTAAAGCAGGAGTCCAGAGCTCTGAAGCTCCCAGTGGACAGCATCTTCCTCATCACCTGTGACTGCTGCACTGAGCTTAGTAGAAACATCCCGGTTGGTCTTGTAGGCTCTTCCCTTCCTCCCGCTCATCCTCCTCCTCTTCCTCCTCTTCTTCCTCTTCTTCCTCCTCTTTTCCCTCCTCCTTCTTCCTCTCTGTCTCTGTCTCTGTGTTTGTCTCTCTCTTCCTCTCTCTCAAGATTTTATTTTTCCATTCACATGTATTTCATGTGTCTGTGTAGTGCCCAAATAGGCTAGAAGACTGTGTTAGATCCCCTGGGGATGGCCTTACACATGGTTGTGAGCTGCTTTACATGGGTATTAAGAACCAAATTTGAGTCCTCTGCAAGAGTAGGAAGCTTTAAAAAACTATTATGTGTAAGCCAGGCATCATGGCACATGCCTTTAATCCTATCACTTGGGAGGCAGAGGCAGGCAGATCTCTGTGAGATGGAGGTCAGCCTGGTCTACATAGAGTTTTCCAGGCAGCTTTAGAGAGATTCTGTCAAACAAAAACAAACACCCAAACTCAGGGCTGGAAAGATGGCTCAGCAACTAAGAACACTGGCTGCTCTTACAGAAGATCCAGGTTCAAATCCCAGCACCCACATGGCAGCTAACAACCATCTGTAACTCCAGTTCCAGGGGATCCAATGTCCTCTTCTGACCTCCTTGGGCATTTCATGACACAGGTGCACTTATATACATTCTGGCAATACACTCAGACAAAAAATAAAAATAGCTGGGCATGGTGGCACACGGCTTTAATCCCAGCACTCGGGAGGCAGAGGCAGGCAGATCTCTGACTTTGAGGTCAGTGAATTCCAGGCCAGCTGGGGCTACAGGGAGACCCCCCCAAAAAAAAAAAAAAAAAAAAAAGGCCTACTTCAACAGAAGTAGAATTGGTGGGTCGTGTGATAAATTCTATTTTTTTTTTTTTTTTTGGTTTTTTTGAGACAGGGTCTCCCTGTAGCCCCAGCTGTCCTGGAACTCACTATGTAGACCAGGCTGGCCTTGAACTCACAGAGATCTGCCTGCCTCTGCCTCCTGAGTGCTGGAATTAAAGGCATGTGCCACCATGCCTGGCTCTTAAAATTTTTTTAAATTTATTTTTATTTTATGTGTATGAGTGTTTTGCCTGCATGTAGGTAAGTGCATCACGTGTGCAGTGCCCACAGAGGCCAGAAGAGGACATCAGAGCCCCCTGGAACTGGAGTTATAGATGATTGTTAGCTGACATGTGGGTGCTGGGCACTGAATCCAAGTCCTCTGGAAGAGCATATCTCTCTAACCCTGATTTTTAATTTTCTACTATACTGTTTTACACAGCAATTATGCTGTTTTTTTTTCTATGCAAAGGTCCTAGTTTCTCACCACCAACATTTGGTATTTTCTAGGTGTTTTGTGACAGTCATGTTTCCCAAGCTGGCTTCAGGCTTGCTATGTAGCCAAGCATGATCTCGAACTCTTGATCCTCCTGCCTCTACCTCCTAAATGCTGGGATTACAAGTGTAATCCATAAAACTCCAACTTTGGTGGAGTTTGGGACTGAAACCAGGGTTTTGTGCATGCTAGACCAGTATCTACCACTGAGCTGTATCCTCAGCCCTTTTTTTTTTTTCACCTTGAGACAGGGTCTCACCAAGCTGTCCAGGCCGACCTTGAACATCCAGTCTTGAGTGGTTGGGATTATACCCCTGCACCACCAGGTGCAGCTCACTGAGTGAACTTTTTATTTATTTATTTTTTACTTTATTTTTTTTTTTCTTTTTTTTTTTTTTTTTTTTTTTGAGATAGGGTCTCCCTGTAGCCCCGGCTGGTCTCAGAGATTTGCCTGCCTCTGCCTCCTGACTGCTGGAATTAAAGGCCTACACTGCCATGCCCTGCTTATGTTTTTGAGGTGCTAGCAATCGAACTCAGGAACTTGGGCATGCTAGGCAAGCACTCTACATTGAGTTACATCTTCAGCCCTGTGTATGTAATTTGCAACAATTTTAACTCATTTTGAGGGATTACATTTTTTTTCAGTTTTGAAAAATGCTTTATTTCAGAATTACATATTTCAAATATCTTCCAAAATACAGTTCCTAGGTCAGTATAAAAGAAAGCAAATTCAATAAGAAATTTAAATGATTAAATATGTTGCGCTAGTATATACATACACAATGCTAAGTAATAATAATTAGCCCTTGGAATTCATACCATCTCCCTTTCTCAACTAGAACTGCATGTAGGGTCTGTAGAGTTCTGTGTATGTAAGAGTGCGATGCTAGCCAGGCATGGTGGTGCATGCCTTTAGTCCCAGCACTTGGGAGGCAGAGGCAGCAGATCACTCTGTGAGTTCGAGGCCAGTCTGGTCTACAGAGTGAGTTCCAGGCACCTGGAACTAGAGGGAGACCCTGTCTCAAAAAGACAAAAAAAAAAAAAAAGTGCGATGCTCATTGCCTCAGCTTATAGCTATGGTAGTTTGTCTGCTGGAGTGTCGAACTTGAAGTCTGAGGGGAAGAGAACTGGAGCTCGAAGATAGATTAGTCTGTAGGACTGTCTTATTGTAACATTAGCAACACCAGAAATATCTCCAATTTCCTTCTGGGTTCTCTTCTCTGCTGACACCTATGAGGCCACGTATATAGCGGCCACAGCCATGGAGATGGGGCTCCTCCCAGGAACCAGGTCCAGCTCCACAGCCTTCCAGGTGATATGTATAGCTGCCATCTGTACTTGCTTAAGAAGACAAAGGTTGGAGCAGAACCTGGACATGAAGTCCCCAGTTGTAATCAAATCCACACTGGTTTCTAAAACTTTCAAAATAAGCTTAAAACAGTGACCAGTTTCTTTCTTGGAAATTCGTGATACAGCACATATTTCTTTAAATGTCCTTGGAACGCCTTCTTGTCTATAGGCGATACACAGGCAGAAGCTATGGTGTCTTAGCTCTTTCCTTCAGGCTCTTCTGCTCTTACACTTGCTTGAATAAATTATTTGTTCGATCGACTAACTATATTCCGAGCGACTTGAAAGCATTCATCATTGCTCCATCCGAACTACTCATTGTTCTCCGGTTCTGGTACTTAGAACTTCCAAACTCATCAAAACTGGCAGCTCCTGTACCCTTGCCAATCATGGTAGACAAATCTCCATCACTCAGAAGAGGATTTTGAGAATCTCCAACTCGAGATGGATCTTTTGTTGCTTTGTGGTTGTTGAAAGTTCTCCATTCAGATCCTACATCAGTAACCCTGTCACCTACAACCAGGCCGCATTCAGGACAGATCATGTCACCAGCTTGATAGTCCTCAACTAAAATTGCATCTGGATGATTTGGACACATGACTCTGGGGAGGGCATCCAAAGGGCTGGTCGATGCCATCTTGGCCACACCACTAACAGTAGTGCCCCAAACAGGAAATGACAGTGGCCAAAGGATTACATTTTTACTCTGCTAATATTGGTGTTTTGTTTTTTGAAGATTTTTTAAACATTTATCTATCTATCTATCTATCTATCTATCTATCTATCTATCTATCTATCTAATCAATCAATCTATCTATCTATCTATCTATCTATCTATCTATCTATCTATCTATCTATCTATCTATTGGTCTTTTTGAGAAAGGATCTCCCTGTAACCCCAGCTGTCCTGGAACTCACTATGTAGGCCAGGCTGGCCTTGAACTCATAGAGATCCACCTGCCTCTGCCTCCCAAGTGCTGGGATTAAAGGCATGCACCACC